>NC_068922.1:32592500-32902500 GCF_023091745.1 Budorcas taxicolor | reverse complement strand
AGAAGAGCTTCTAAAGCCAGCTCAGTGAGACTCTAGGGATCGGGAACTGCTGTCTTTCCATTATCCAAAGGGGAGCGTTACTGTGGGGATCACGTGTCTGTTATTCCCACGTACTCTGCATGTGTGTGTGTGCGGCAGGGGGAGGGGTGCAGACAATCTTTTCACTCACAGACCTCCAGGCCGAGGGGAAGCACATCCAAGCCTGATCTACAGAACTGCAGGACACCTGGAAATCCTACTCTGAGCTTTTTTGCTGGCTAGCCAGGACTTTCCAGCCGGGCTCACGGAGGAAGAGATGAGTATATCTTGCCTGTGGGAAGGAGAGTGATCCACATCTTTGGCTGGCCAGAAGGGCAGATCTGTCATGACTGTTGTTCGCCAAGTCATTTTGTTCTTTGCCATCTGGTCATATGGTAGGACTGCATTTCCTGGCCAACCATATGGTTAGAAGGAGCCATGTAACTTGTTCTGGCCAACGAGTTGTGAGTTGAGGTGACGCAGAACCTCATGTCTGGCTTCTGACCAGAGCATGTGAATAACTGATACAAGATACGAGACCTCCCAGAGCTCTTTCCTCCAGCATGGTGTCCAGCAATATTGAGAATGGAGGCTGTCTTGTCATCTGGATCCTGGAAAGAGGGCACAGAACAGGACCCCTAAATCAACCCAGGAGACAGTGCAGAGTTAGCAGTCAATCTCTGTAATAATGGCACTGAGACTTCACAGCGCTGTGTTTATAGCACAACCTTACATATTCTCTCCGATAAATGGAGGCAACCCCTACCACCACTGAACATGAATCAGAGGCAAGCTCACTGATCAACTAGTTCACGTTCCTTCTACAAATGATAAACAGGAGATCTACAGTTAAGTCACAGATTTTAAGTGCCTTGCCTGGTCACACAGTAATTACATGGCAAAATTTGATGGAACCATTATTTATTGTTGTTCAGTCACTAAGTTGTATCCAAACCTTTCGTGACCCCATGGACTGTAGCCCTCCAGGCTCCTTTGTCCATGGGATTTCCTAGGCAGAAATACTGGAGTGGGTTGCCAATTCCTGACCCAGGGATCAAACCAATGTCTCCTGCACTGCAGGTAGATTCTTTACCACTGAGCCACCAGGGAAGCCAGAACCATCACTATCCTCAAGTAATTCTAAATTACCATGTGAGTTATATTCCTAATCTCTAAACACAGCTCTGGATAGACTCAACTAGACACATATGAATAAGTTAGCAATATGCCAATCTATTCATTCACTCAACAAATAATGGTGGTATTAAGCTCCAACACTGAAGGTATCCTGAGTTCAGTTCAGTTCAGTCGCGTCTGACTCTGCGACCCCATGAATCGCAGCATGCCACGCCTCCCTGTCCATCACCAACTCCCGGAGTTCACTCAAACTCATGTCCATCGAGTCGGTGATGCCATCCAGCGATCTCATCCTCTGTCGTTCCCTTTTCTTCCTGCCTGCAATCCCTCCCAGCATCAGAGTCTTTTCCATGAGTCAACTCTTCGCAGAGTCAGGAGCTAAAGACTAATCAAGGATCTCCATAAGTGGCCTAGAAGTTTACAAAAGGAAATTGCTGAGAATGATACTATGTAACACATAACATGTAGCATGTAACAGAACTACCCTAATGGGTAGATAGCTAAGGAAGTGACCTTGAATTTAGATCTGAGGGATCAGTGGGATTACTAAACCCATTATAGAGGAATAATGTTTCAGTACCTGGGAGTAAATGAGAGTGATCCTGTGGCTGGAGTGAACTTAAAAGGCTCTAGAAGGACAAAACGGAGGCAAGGACCACATTTCACAAGGCCTCCAAGATAAGCCACTTTCAGAGCAATGAATACCCCTTACAGGGGGTTAGCAGAAAGTGACACAGTTAGATTCCAGTTTACAAAGGACCATTGGCTCAGTTAAGAATATTGGGACGGCATAACTGTGGTCGTGGGAAAACTTTTTAGGGAGTTACTAAACTCTAGGCAAGAGATGTTAGCACCCTGAACTAGAAAGCAGCACTGAAGATGATGGGCTTTTCTGGCGGCTCAGCTGGTAAAGAATCCGCCTGCAATGCAGGAGACCCTAGTTCGATTCCTGGGTTGGGAAGATCCCCTCGAGAAGGGATAGGCTACCCACTCCGGTATTCTTGGGCTTCCCTTGAGCTCAGCTGGTAACGAATCCACCTGCAATAAGGGAGACCTGGGTTCAGTCCCTGGGTTGAGAAGATCCCTTGGAGAATGCGAACAGCTACCCACTCCAGTATTCTGGCCTGGAGAATTCCACAGACTGTACAGTCCATGGGGTCGCAGAGTCGGACACGACTGAGTGACTTTCACTCACTTCACATTGACAATGATAACATCAGCTATTTGGGAAATTGAACACCACTAGTACAACTGGAATTTTTATTCAAGATAATTTAAACTCTTGCTAACCTATCTGACCTTTCATCCTAGTTCTCTAATTTCTCCACTCTAATTCACAATAAATTCAAACCCATTAAACTTAGTCAAATAACACCAATATGATAAGGTTAGCATAACATTTCACCAACAGGCCCCAGAAACACTTTTAAAAGATACACATATTCCATTATTTCCCAAATAAGGCAGGCTAATTAGTGAAAACTTTCTAGACTAGAATCTTAGAAGTCACAGATTTTAAAAATTCAAATGTAAGATTTAATCCAGGAAAGATTTTAAATGGCTGGGTGCAGAAAAAGGGACACTATAGTTCTAAAACTGGCTTCTTGCTAGTGATAAAATGTATAAGGCATCCTCGAGAATTAAGAGTTTTAGATATGAGTAAGAATTAATAAGGTTCAACTGAAAAATTTTATAGGGGAAAAGCCTCGTCCTAAAAATAGGAAGATTAGGGAAAAAATATTAACCCTGTCATTCAGACAGCAATCCTATACTCTGCTCGTCTGCAAGGAGAACGGAACAGGAGACTTCCCCGGTGGTGCAGTGGACAGGAGCCACCTGCCAATGCGGGGGACGCACGTGTGACCCCTGGCCCGGGAAGACCCCACACGACACAGCAACGAAGCCGCGCACCACCACTGCTGAGCCTGTGCTCCAGCGCCCACGGCAGCCACTGAAGCCTGAGGCCCTGGGGCCTGCAAGCACGGTGAAGGAGCGCCTGTGCTGGACTGCTGACCCACGGGCCTGAGCCCGCGCTCCGCGACGAGAAGCCGCTGCAGCGAGGCGCCCAGGCAGCACACCTGGAGAGGAGCCTCTGCCCACCGCAGCCGGGCAGGCGCACACGCGGCGACCAAGGCCCCGCGCAGCCAAGACAAGCAGACAGACAACTCAGCAAGGACGCTTCATCACTTCAGAAAGGCAGCAGGAATTTCTGAAGCATAGCCCACAAAATCACAGTATACAAGTTCAGACAATAACGCAGAACTCACAGATGTTTTAAAATGATGTACAGAAAAACACAAGACAAAGGAATCAAGGGATATATTTTTATGGAATTGATTCTATGATGCTTCCTGGTATACAGAAAAAAAAGGCTTTTCTATTTTATTGGAATTGCATTACAAAGGAAAAATTCACCGAGGCAAAAAGATTCATACAGAATTTTCACGTCTAATGACAAGATATCACTATGATAGATACAAGGGAAATTCAGAGATGGTAATAAGATAATTGCTACCAAAATTCTGGTTCTCAAGACACTTTCAGATCAGAGAGAAAGAATTTTAACGTAAAAACTTTAGAGTAAAATAAGTTTGATTTTTGCATGATTCTACCTATCTTTACTTCAGATGGAAGAAAAAAAGATGACTTTTCAGGAACTCGATGTTAGAAGTTGGCTCACATGGTTTTATTAGACTCTGAGTGATAACACACAAAATATCCAAAGTAAAAATAGATACAGAGACTTAAAAAGATTGCTTCAGATTATGGTTTATTTACCATATGAACTGTAAGTTCCTTAAACAGAAAGACATGTCTGTGGACCCCATATTTAGCATTATACTTCATAAGCGTAAGTTTACAAATATTTGATACATCAACACAATATAAAACAAGTGCTTTTAGCAGATATTTCACAAAACTTACTTTTGGAAAGGCCAAGACAATTTCTCTGGCTTAAAATTTTGGATCATTAGAATGTCTCATGGGAGAAGGAAGTGGCAACCCACTCCAGTATTCTTGCCTAGAGAATCCCATAGACAGAGAAGCCTGGTGGGCTGCTGTCGCAGAGTCGGACACGACTGCAGCAACTTAGCATGCGTGTATGCACTGGTGAAGGAACTGGCAACCCACTCCAGTATTCTTGCCTGGAGAATCCCAGGGATGGAGGAGTCTGGTGGGCTGCCATCTAAGGGGTCGCACAGAGTCGGACACGACTGCAGTGACTTAGCAGCAGCAGAATGTCTCATGTCCTCCTGATCTTAAGAGAAAAACACCAAAACTATAACTTAAACGCTACTTTTATTAGCTTACTCCAAAAGCTCAAAGGCAGTTAAGGTGGGTATCTGACTATCATTTTAGCATGTAAATAATCGTAAAGTACCTGGATTTTTCCAGAACTATATAAATATAAATTAAAGAAACATTTGTGCCAGAGGATATTAAGTTTTTTAAATACAATATTGTTTCTTCTTTCTAGGGGCTTCAAGTGCAGTGAAAGAAACATGTAAGTGAATTTGCTTTCTAAAACTCCAGGTGACATCACCTAGGAAGGTTGAGTCAAGAAGGGCTTCATAAAGTTGAATAAACATGTGGGGGTCAAGGCGCAGTGTGAGCAAACGCAGGCGTGCAGACCTCAGAGAACGTGCAGCACAGTGTCCTGAGCAGCAATCTCCACGTTGCCCCGATGCACATCCCCCTGACCCCACAGTGGGCCAGCGCTGGTCTGTGACCCACAGTGTGAGGCACAGTGAGGGCAGTCACCTCCAGGACAAGGCGATAAGATGGCAGCTTCTTTCTGGGGCTCTCCTACCCACCTTGGCACACTTTCTTTTGGATCATCGGCTCTGGGAGGAGCCAGGTGTCGGGGCCTGGGTGATGACTGCAACCTCTAATAGGTTCTGCAGAGTATGAGCCAGAGCCACTTGGTAAAGTTGCTCCTAGATTCCAGACCCTCAGAAACCAAGATCAGTGTTTGCTGTTGTAAGTGGCTAAATTGTGGATCAGCAGTTATGCAGCAATAGACAGCGAACACGTGTTGGTACTGAGTGTCCTCACTGAGTAAAACAAATCTCCATCGTTGAAATGGTCTGGCATCAGACCATGGTCTTCGAGGACAGTGTTAGTGAAGAAGCTGCTAATAAAAGGCCCACAGGGTTCCACAAGGTGAGGTGAACGTCCCTAGAAACCAGGTGACTTGGCTAGGAGGTTTCCACCAGAGAGCTCAGAGTGCTGCCTTGTCCTCCTGCTACGTACAGCTGGGAAAAAAGAGAGAGAGGAGAGACAGACTAAATGAAGAACAGTTAAGAGCGAGCCAGGATTTGACGGTTTCAGACTGCAAACAGTGCTCCTATTCAGAAATGGATCCTGAGTCAAGATCAAATGCCGGGCACTGACAGAAAAACATGCTCTAAAAACTACGATGAGGGAGCGACTATAAAATATTTTGTTAAGACCTCAGAAAGATCAAAGATGGTGTCTTAGAGTACCATTTGGGCCAGACAAAACACTGCTAAACAGAACTGTGAGCTTCAGATTCCTCCTCAATCGAAATCGAACAAGACTTTTAGGAAGCTTAAGGGTTGTTTTCTCGCAGCAGGAGCTCAAGGCAGAAAAAGGCTTATCACAGAGAAGTTCATGGGTGCGGCTTTCAATCAATGGAACAGACTCCAATGAAATTCATATAAGATCCACAAAAGTTTTTAAAATAATTATAAACACAGAAACATTACCAGCTTGACTTAATGAAACAAGACAATACAAAATGAAAAAAGGTCATTAAGAGTCCTAAAATTTCGGTAGGCAGCAAGTTAAGAAAACTCAGTAGCAAACATACATGTTTTACCTTCAGGATAAACAAAGGGTGAACCAAATGCCCCAAGGGCAAAACTGAGAGCATGAATCATCAAGGAATTACCATCATTTGCCTGACTGGATTTTAACAATGCTGAGGACCAGAGCCTCCTGGTGCCTACCAGCCCCACCCTCTGCCTCCCCTTGAATAGGGATATTTTGTACCCCAGGTCTGACCCAATACTGTATATTGGTGGTGGCAGAGGGCGGGGAGCAGATACCTCGTCAGCAGTACAGGTTGAGAGGGATTTGTACTCGAGACACTGACAATATTACATTTGGGAAGCTCAGCTGCACCTGGAGCCAATCTGGGTGAGATCCCTCTGCTGTAATGGGACGAGACTTCGGGGGCTCTGGGAGCAGTAACATTCTGCATGTGGTCAGTGTGGCAGCCAGTCTCCAAGGGCCCCCGCCTACACTTTCCAGGCTTGGTTCTGTGACCAACAGCGTGAGACACGAGTGAAGGTGTGTAACTTCCAAAGGTAAGTCACAGAAGACTGCTCTCTCTCAGGTCCCCTCTCTCCGTGGGAAGCCTGCTACAGCCCTGATCAACAGCTTTACTGGGACTCTATGAAAGGCCAGCACCGACATGAGCTGCTCCTAAGATTCCCAGTCCGCAGACGCTGTGAAACAGTCTGGAAGTAATCTGTTACGCAGCAATAACTAACTACTCCAGGGCTGAAGGAGGGGAAAGAAGACTGGAAATGTAGAACACGCAGGGCCCAGGGAACTCCACTAAGAGGTTTCTGCATCTTATTCTATCAGAAAAAGGAGCAATTTAAGAATTTTAGACAGTGAAATGACAACCAGACTCACATTTAAAAACACCACCTTGACAACTTTCAGGGGGTGTAAATTTGAAAACTAGAGTAGGGAGACCAGTTAAAGAGCAACTACAGAATCAAAAGACATCCTAATCTTTTAACAGATTTTCTTAGATTCAAATGTATGGATGTACATAAAGGAGCCTCAAGAACTGAAAATCTGTGGAGCACAGACAACTACATGCAGTATCCTATGACAAACCATGATGGATAAGAATATATTAAAAAAAGAATGTGTGTGTATATACATACAAAACTGAGTCACTTTGCTGTACAGCAGAAATGAACACAACACTGTAAATCAATGATGCTTCAATAAAGAACTGATAAAAAATAAAATGTCTAAACATTTTCAAAAAAGAACCACAAGCATCTCCATGACTTTCCAGAATGTTCTGAGGGTGAGCAAATGGCAGTGTTGAGAAGCACTGCAGAGGAGGGAGCGTTCGCAGACATTCAGTAACAACAGTTAAGGCCCATCTCCTGCATCGTGAAACAAGTGTGCTGAACCAAAGAACTGTTTTTCAGATATTTTTACACAACCGTGCAGCAAGAGTGACAGGCCTCGAAGTTCATCAAGCCACCGGCGTCTACCTAGAGGGACAACCCCCTCCTTTGGGCTCTAACTCCATCTCTAGCTGCAGAAGGGTATTTTTAAAACAATATTTATTGACGGTACTGGGTCTTAGTTGCAGCACGTGAGACTGTTGGCTGTGGCACGCAGGATCTATTCATACTTCCCTGACTAGGCTGGCACCTGGGCCCCCTGCTTTGGGAGTGCAGTCTTAGCCACTGGACCACCAGGGAAGTCCCTGCAGGAAGGCATTTTGTACACCTGATGTTGGCTGGATAAAGCCCATCATTGCTCACATCCATTACCAACCGAGTTCAAGACTTAACAGCATCACTCTAGCTCTTACCACCATTTTCAGCTAATGTCCCCTAATCTAACTCAATCTTCCCCACACTCCCAAACTCTTCTGCTGTTCTCTAGAATTAAGATTTATCGGTAGGTAAACGCTTTACAGTCCAAGTTCTTTCAACTTTCCCTCCTCTTCTCGCCCTATTTTGACGCTGGAGCCCTTCCAAGAAGCTGCTTATCTCCCCATGTCCCACACATGCATAGACGGGTAAAGGTCCTCCTTGCTTCCCATTGCCTCTTGGCTGTCCTTCCAGAAACCGTAACCCCTCAGATGTTCACACCATCACTCCTTCTTCCCAGAATGGCCGCACCCACCCGGTTGCTGTCACAGAGCTCACGGTCTTCCTCTCAACCACCCCCACCTCGGGCATCATCCCTAGTGACGGATGATACACCTCCTATCATGACCCTCTCCCTCGCACTGACTGACTTTTCCTCTATGCCCTCTCAGTCCCCGCTCCTGTGGTTACCTCTAGGCCTGCCTTAACCAGGAACTGATACCTCTAAAATCTAAGTTCAAGCCTTTCACTCTAACTGCCACCCTGCTGACTTCAGTCTCACTTATTCCAGAACGCCTCCTCCCAACAACGCTGTTGCAGGGCAGCCTGCGCTTCCCTTAGCCTGCACCAGCTCCCTGAGGTCTTCTTCCCTCATTACCCAGTTCAGACCACAGGTCTATCATGCTCATCTATCTCACATAGGGTAATCTCCTCATCCCCCTTTTCCCCTCCTTTGTACTTGGTGGGCAAACCTCAACTGCACAAGAACCTTATTATATACCTACTTTAGTCTTGAACTCGAGTTGAATATCTGAATTCATATGCCCAAGTCAGTGGACTGGTCTCAATTTAAATGATCACAAATACTGAGCCCCAGCTGATTCATCACATCTTGTTACATTTCTCTAGTAAGTGAGCATCTCACACTCACCTTTGTCTCGCAGGCTCCCACACTCTGAGGTGATGACCTCACCTCATACATCATAAAGAAAAAAGAACCAGAGGAAACACACCCCCATCCTCCCCCTGTCAATGCTCAAACCTGTGTACCGTATCCTTTCTTACTTCTAAAAAGGAAAAAGTACTTCTGCTCTAATCAGTGACCAATCCCTCCAAGAAATTAATCCAGGGAAAGATAGCAACCAGTTTTTATGAATAAAGCCCTTGAGTAGAAGAGGAAATAGGATTATCTTATTCTTTTCAAAGACATCAGTCCAACTAGTATATTAGTTGTAATAACTTATTTATAATAGCTGTTTTAACATTTTTGTTTACTAATTCTATTATCTGGGTTATTTCTACGTCTCTTTTTGTTGATAATTCTTCCTTAGTTATTAGCTAGCTTTTCCAGCTTTTCTGCATCTCTGATTTTCTTTTTAATGGACACCAAACATTAGTTTTATGCTGTAGGACCTTCTAGTATTCCTTTAAGCACTGGGGGGCTTTCTTCTGGGACACAGCTATCTGAAATTAGTTGGCTCTTTTTGAGGACAGTGTTTGGTCTTTATTAGGGTGAGCCCAGAACAGTTTACTCTAGAATAGCCCGCTGGGAACTTGTATCGGATGCCCTCTGCATTAGGTCTTTCCACTCTGGTCAGTGAAGACCCAACTCCCTGCCCCACGTGAGGTCCCGGGAACGTCCCTCCTCCCTTCCAGCTGTTTCCCCGAAGACAGGCTCAGATCACTTTTCAGCTGGAGAGCCCAGGGACCTCTCTGTAGACCTTTTCCTGTGGCCTGGGAACTCTTGAGGGAGTGGCCGGTGCAATGGAGGACTCAGCTTTGCTTCCCTGGTTTCTGTCCACTGTAACTTTGGAACGCATTTAAAAAAAAATCATTTGTTGATTTCCCCATGCCCTCCCCAGCCATTTCTTCAGCTCCCCTCACAGCAGAACTATTCCAAGGAGTCATCCAAACTTGCACTGACCCTTTATCTTACAGTATTTCTTCTGTCCCAATCATGATTTCCTTCCCACCACACTATCAAGATAGGCCAACGGCATGCATCAGGTTGGATGGCCACCCTCCCTCACTCATCTGCCCAGGGGCCACAGCTGACACACGTCCTGCCCTCTTGAGACAGCTCTAGACTCACTTTCTTCCTAATCCTCTAAGAGCTTCTCCTCTGTCTGAGGCTCGATGCAGTTTTAAGAAGCACCCACATCCCAAAGGCTTTCAGATTGACAGTACAGCCCATGATGTCTGAATCGTACCTGCAGTGCAGACTGTTCTAAAGCATTACATTCTTGCACAGGCAACTAAACATGAAGAAGAGGCACTGCAAACTGAGTAACTCCATCCTTCACAAACCCTCCCTCTTGCATTTTTCCCTCCGTCAGTAAGCCACCTAATCACCCATCCACCCAACTGCTCAAGGTAAAAATCAGCGATTACGACAGAGAATGAGACGGTTGGATGGCATCACCGACTCAATGGACGAGAGTCTGAGTAAACTCCGGGAGTTGGCGATGGACAGGGAGGCCTGGCGTGCTGCAGTCCACGGGCCTGCAAAGAGTGGACACGACTGAGTGACTGAACTGAACTGAATCCTTGATTCTCTTTCTCCCTCTAGTATATTCTGATCTGTCAGCCAAGCTCTTCAAAATGTGCCTCTAGTCCATCCACGTCTCCTCTTCCCTACCACCACCCAGGTCAGAGCCACTCCTGCCCAGTACGACTCATTCTGCACACCACAGTGACAATAACCTTGAAAAACAGAATTCAGATCACGTCCTCCCTTGTCTGAAACTCTTTAGAGGCTTATTACTTCATTTCAAAACAATCCAAACTCCGTGGGAAGTGAAGTGAAGTCGCTCAGTCGTGTCCGACTCTTAGCGACCCCATGGACTGTGGCCTACCAAGCTCCTCCGTCCATGTGATTTTCCAGGCAAGAGTACTGGAGTGGGTTGCCATTGCCTTCTCCAGAGGTTCTTCCCCACCCAGGGATCGAACCCAGGTCTCCTGCATGTAGGCAGATGCTTTACCGTCTGAGCCACCAGGGAAGTATAGTCGCCTGTAACAACTCACCAGAAATGGGCCCGACTGCCTCTGGGCCCTTCGCTCACACTCCTCAACCCTCTCCACATTGCCCCCACCGCACTGGCTGTGTGTGCCCTGTGCCTCAGGTCTGCCTGGAATGTTCTTCAGATCTTCAGAGGGCTGGCTCCTCCCTCGCCAAGTTTCAGGGCCCATTCTTTGACCCTCTTACACACAGAATTCTCCTCCTTCCACCAGAAACTCTGTGCTGTCTTGGCCCACTGCCACTTGTGTTCATTTGCTTTTTGTCTGTGTCTTCCCATTAGAATTCAATCATTCAATTAAACAAAGACTGGACACTTACTGTGTGCCAGGCACGATTTCAGGTGCTAAAAATACACCTATGAATAAAGCAGACACAAAGTCCCACCCTCACAGAGCCTGCATGCTAGAACACAAGATCCATGAGAAAGAGAACTGTTTGTTCACTGTCGGACCCACAGGACCTGTAACAGTCCTGGGCTCACCGTAAGTGAACAATAAATATTTGCACTCTGAAAAGTAAATGAAAATGGATTTATCTATATTTTCTTAAGTCTCTGTACAATATACTTCAAAAAAGCCATATTTATATTTTCTTTCCCTTTCAGACTCTATTACTCTATAGTAATTACTTTTACAGTAAAAGCATGAATTTGAAACCCTCAATACAAAATTCTGCCTCTAATTTCAAATTCTCATAACAGTAAAAGTGTTCTACACTCACTTATATTTTTTAAGTCCTTTAAAACACAAGCTTTCTAGACTAAACTGGAACTAATTACCCATGTACCCAGACTACTTTTACTTCTGTGTAAACTGTTTATGTGTGCAAATGAAGCCATCAACTAATTTTAAAAATTAATGATTATTATAAAATGCATATGGAAACGGATCTAGTGCAGGGATAATATAATATACCCATTATCACAGAAAACTATCAGAACCCTACTTCATCTTGCAGTTAAGAAAACCCAGGTGCACGAGAGCACACGAACTCAAGTGTACATATACACACACATGGGCACACAGCTGGAAGCGGGGTGAGGGCTTAGGTCTAATAACTCCCAGTCTGATGCTTTCTCCAATTAATAATTACCTAAACTTAAAGACACAGCTTTCTACACCTACATCATACAACTCTCACATCTACACTAGACAATTCTAAAAACAAAGGACTGTACAAACGTAAGTGGTTTTGAACAGCAACAGAAAGCAAGGCCACACTGAGTGTTCAATCAGTATTTGGTAACAATGCAGTGTGTGTTTATAGCATCCTCACATACACCATCTGACACTCCTGACAGCCACCTCCCTCATAAGCAGGTCAGGAGAGGCTGGCACATGAAGAGACTGAAATTCATCCTGTAAGGTTAAGCGACTTGTCAAAGTCCACAAATGTCAAAGTGCATCTTTCTCAGAGGATATACAACTGGTACTTGTGATTCTATGATAATCAAAACAATTCATCCCAGTATAGAAAAAGATCTGAACCTATATTAAATCATCCACAGAACATTTTCAACCTCAGCTTATCTTTCCCCTGGACTTATTCTTAAGCCTGCATCGTTATTTCTCCAGCCAATACTTGCTATACTGAAGGAAATTCAACCAAAATGATTTGCTTTAATAATCTGTTGCAAAATTCCCAAACTCTCACCATGCATATCCAAAGTTGAATCAACTGTTTAACGATAACCTCTATAACACATAAATGAAGGGCTTTATCTTTTAAAGAACTGATTATATCTCTATTAATTAAAGAGAAATCTGAGATTATGGGTCACAGTAGATTTATTAACTATGAATTTGTTTTTGGTTTTCATCTACCTACAGTGAGGCTGGTGGATGAAATACAATTCATATATTTAAAGGTGCAAAGTCAGGTATCTGCTCTGTTTAAAATGCTGCAATTTCTCAAAATCATTACCTATAGTCACAGTCCTTAATAAACTTGATCAAGATAACTCTAAGTAATTCACTGAGAGTAGTTCAAATAAGTTGTCTAAAGCATCCGAATCACTTGTTTTCCTGATGATGTCCCCCTAAATTGATTTATCCAGTTGTTGCAATATATTAATATAAGTCACATCTTAGGGGTTCAAAAGCTTACTTTAAAAGACACAATCTAGTTCAGCCTGCATATTTCATCCTTTCAATACTGTTTCTGCACTTAGAGACTCAGAATTCATTTCATTCCTAAGTTACAACACAAAATTCTCATTTCCTTGTGGGTTGTCTTCTTTTAAGAAACAGAATCACAAACCACACTACCATTCCATGATATAAAACATTATCCTCTGCTTTAAAATTATGTTTTAACCAACTTCTGGTAACGAATACCCTTTTCAGAAAAACTGAATCACAAAGCCAAGAATCCACACCTTCATATATATCAAACAGAACTCTTGCCATTACATACATATACACCCTCTAATACCTTACCCTTACTACTACTACAGACTGTGATGTAGTAAAACCTAATCTGTTTTAGATAAAATATTAGAAATGGCTAGTTTAATATTTAATCTTGGCCACAAATTTATGAACCTGATTGTTATTCCTTATTTACAAGATTTAAGCTCTCCTTTAGTTAGCTGGTACTTTTAATTGCTGTTGATTAACAGAAAAGGTAATAGTTCTGTATAAACTTCATTACAGGTCACAAGCACCCACCAAACACCATTAGACGCATAAGCCCATTAGTTTTCAGCCTTGTTTTGTGAGAAAATGAAGTCTGATTACAAATGATACTAATCCAAAATCCTAAATATCAAACCGCACACTGAAAACGAGCTAATATTAACACTTAAGGCACCAGGCCTGACAGTTTTCAAGAGGCTCCTTTTGAAGGTAAGAGTCCTCAATCCTCCTATGTTGCTGATTCAAAAATACCTTGGGCAGGACAGAAAGCTGAAACTAGACTTTATTATTGCTTCTCAGTTATCTTTGATTTTAACTGATTATTTGCTATTTAATGGAAAAACCCCAAATATTCTCAATTCCTAATTCAAACTAGCTGTAAAAATTAAGCTTTGCTTCTAGTGCAATTGAGATTTCACATATTTCTTTTCACTCCAATGCAGTGCACAGAATAAAGGAATCTAGATTCAGGACTAAGAAATTTTGGTTTTCAAAATTTTAAAGGAAAATAGGATTCTTAGTTTCTTTAAAAAATGAGAAATCAAACTTTTAAACTTATCACAGTGATTTAAGTTTGTTTTTACAAAACAGAAAAACTATATATTTTTAAATAAAGTTTTGAAGATGTAGTGCTTGACTACTTTTCCTCTTAAGAAAGATATGTACCTATGCCCAATTTAACCCCTAATTAAAAACAAAAAATACCTACCTGGCTACTTCATAAACTTGGTTTTAATAACACTGTATACTGGGCCAGTAAGAACAATTTGAAGAAAGAAAAGATAGGTGTCTGAGACTATTTTGTCTGGTGAGAACCTTACTAAAACTAAGTGTTGGCCTGTGATGGCTGGATCCTACTTCTAACAGTCCCAAAGGTGGCTGTGTAGGACAGTAACAAGGCGAGATCACTGTTAACATCTTAACTGCATCACACACCTTACCAGAACCAGTCTTTGTGACAGAAGAGAGTTTAAGCCTCCACCCTTACAGTAAGAGTCAGAGTCTGGCATCCCAATGGGGAAAAAAGCAAAACCCCTAGAGGAGCCAAGCAGCCCCACTGTGCTGAGCACCACTCTAAGCCTCCTTTTCAGAATGTCCTTTCCGAAACGAGCAGGACCCATAAAGGAGAATTTTAGCAATGGTAAGCTCCAGTTTGAACCAAAATAAGTCAGCTTTTAATGAAAACGTTCGATAGTACTGATACCTTGGAAAAACTATCCTTTTATTTAAAGGTAAAGCCATAGCACTAAGTAGTATACAACATTTCTTACTTAGAAGATGATAAACTTAAAATGCTAAAAAATTACAGTGGTGCAACCTCTGGCCCTGCTATTTAAATTTTTGTCCCTTTTAACCCCAAAGAGACTTATTTCATATTTAGAGCTGACAGTCTATTGATTTCCTATTGTTTGAAAATTACTTGTTATTCATTAAACCAAAGCCCTTCTCAACTGTTACTTTTTGATGTAGCAAGTTACAAGGTATCACATTATACCAGTTCAGACAATAAATCTCTAGCATCTGTGATTCAGTCCACTCCATTAATTCACTACAATCTGTAATTATTTCTCAATCTTCATTAAAAAAAAAAAGGACTAAACAACTAAGTTCTAAAGTTGAGCAAAATTCATGTTTGGAGGGGACCTTCTACTTAAAAGTTGTTTTTTAAAAACTAAGAGATATGCCTAATTAAGGCAGTGCATTCAGCTTATAATATAAAAATTAAATGAAAATAAGTGTTATTTTCTGTGTTTAGACCTAGCATTTCCGTCACATTTACCACAGAAACAAAATACGCTAACAATTACCAGGTATGGTCCACACAATTTTCATAAGGTACACACACACACACACACACGAAACTATTGTCATCTAATCCTGTCCCATCTTTCGTGATCAACTCCTGACCCTAACTAATGTGTCAAGCAGAAGCAGACGTTTGTTTTAATCTTTTGTCTTTATAGGAAGCATATCCTTCTTTAGCGAATTATCAAAAGGACTGTTTTTCTAAGGCTAACTCAATATTCAGTTACCTTTATTTGTGCTTAGTATACGTTTTCAACATTAACATGCTACTTTTAATACTGTGATTTGAGCTACACAGCCTCCTCTGGCCAGTATGAACCACAGGACTGGAGAGCAGCTGTTTCACCTGGGACTGTTTACATTCCTCTATTCAGTATTTATTCCTGAGGTCTCCGTTTCACTGGTCATAGTTTTGGTTGGATGTGAAGTGAAACAAATTCTAAACGGATGATAGGAGAAGGTAGTCTGAGGGTGAAAAAAATCCCCTGAAAAATAGGGACTCTACATGTTAGAAAATAACAAACGTCAAAATTCTTTCAGTGAATGAAAATTATCTGTAAAAATGTAATAAGCCTTGGTACTCCAGCTGGGTTCAGCTCTGATCTTAGGCTGTGGCTCCTGAGACAGCCCGAAGTGTTCAAAGAAGCCAGACTTCAGTATGTTTCTAAGGTGTACTGTGTAGTGCTGTTTTTATCAAAGCTCTGCAGCTCCTTGGGGGCAAAACAATAGCCACAACTTAATTTCCAGGTCAGTCTTAACACTGACAACCCCCATCTTGAAAGCATTATTTGTAAAACTTAAGAAACAAAAATAAAACCAAAAGACAAGATTCTGCAGTCACAAGTACTTTAATTTTTAAAAACAAATCACTTATTTAAAAATAAACAGACGGCACCATTCTACTCTCAAAGTTGGTAACAAGTAAAAGAAATTAGGAGATTCCGTCTCATAGGTAACGTGCTCGGAGTCAGGACTAGACAATCTCAACTACTACACACGCTAAAGACACTACTCTCCGAAGGAAGAGTCAACTGTCACAACTTTTTGACTTTAAAAGGTTGAACAACCCAAACAGTTTCAACAGCTTTATTTTCAAAATCAACAGTACAGAGCAAAATTTCTACATTAAAAAAATTCCGTACAGTTCCAAATAGAGGTATTACAGTATAGTTTTCCACCACAAAATTGTAGTACCAATCCAGCGACTCCTCGACTTCTTGAACTGTCAACACACTGACCCCTGTTTAAGTGGCTGTATCTGAAAACCAAGGTATGCAATTCCTTAGACGCCATCGAATGACACCGACAAGGATCTGGGGGAAACGAGACGAAGTCTTGTGTCTGAGCCCAACTTCCACGACCAAGGACAGCCACAGCTACGACAGTGTTTGTAAGCTGTCAACATTTAAACACTGAAGCCCCCCCAAGGAAAACATCTCCCGGTTAAGAGTTCACTCCACTTGAGTTCGGTGATGGATAAAACAGACCCTTTTTCTAAACGGAGATCTGTTAACATCTACTTAGACTGGGTCTTGTCTCCCGTAGGTTGAGAAACCAGCAATCAGGCGAACTTAGATTTTTATTAGGAAAAGAAATAATAAAGTTACACAGGCTTTAGAAGAGCCACGGAGTTCCCTTCAAAATCTGCAACATGTTCTCAAGAATCAAAGAAAAAGTCAGGAGGAGCAGGAGTTGACAACCCTCCGATTAAGTAGGACTCGGAGGAATGGATGCAAAAGTCCCAGAAAGAGGACGTAGGACGCAAGTCGGCTCTGGGCTGCTCGCCGGCCTCGACCTTCCGCTGCAGGACGCCCGCCACCCCGCCCGGCCTCTCGGCGGGTCCACGTGGGCCGCGCAGCCCCGCCAGCCTGCGGGCCGCCGAGAGAGCACCGCCACCCGAGCGCCCGGAACCTGCGCTCCCGGCGCCGGCGGCGCGCGGAGGCCGAGCCGGCCCCAGAGCGCCACCCAGCGGCCCGCCGAGAGGCCTGCACGCAGGGCCTCCGCGGCCCGGCCGCCGCACCCCCCGCCGCCCGCCCGCTCCCTCTCCGGATGCACAAGGCCCAGCCCAAGCGCTCCGACCACAAAATGGCTGCCGGCAGCCTCGTCACGTGACCCCTTTGTGCCTTTCGGGCGCCCGAACTCCGCGGGCCCCGCGTCCGAGGGGCCAGGGTCGGCGGGTGGCCCGAGAGGAGGCCTCGCCGGGCCGCGGCGGCCGGGGGGCGAGGCCGGGGGCCCCAGGGTAAAGGCCCGGCCGGCGACGGGAGTCGGCGGCGGAGAGAAGATGGCGGCCATTTTGTGTGGGTCTGCGCTCCGCCGCCGCCGCCGCAGGCAGCGGAGGGAGCGGGGCCCGGCGGCGGGTCGGACAGGGGAGTTAACACGTACCGACTCCTCTTCCTTCTCCATTCCGGTGGGCATCTGCGGCACGGCCCGGTTTATCGAGGCGTATTCGTGCAGGTCGGGCAGATCCTCACAGCGGAAAACCGGCAGCGGCTTCGAGGCGTCTAGCGCCCGCGCCCGAAACGACAGTTTACTCATCTCAGGCGCAGCAGATACCTCTCCGCTCTGGGGAAACGGCCCCGGCCAGCGGGATCATGGAGAACCGGGGGTTCGGTCCCCACTCGCCCACCGCTGCCGGGGACTGGAGGGGCGGAGCGCGGAGCCCGCCGTCCGGGCACTCAGAGCCGCCTGGAGGTGGGAGGCCGAGACGCTCCGCTCCTCTCTCGCTCGCTCTCCTCAATACGCCATGGCCAACATGGCGGACATTAAAACTCCACTGTGCGCTCTTCAGCCAACCCCAGCCATTCCCCACACTGCATCGCGCAGCGGCGCGGGCACGCGGGAGGGGGGGGCCGCGGGCTCGAGGCCGGGCGCCGGCACGGAGCGCGCGTCCCGCCAACCCCCGGCGCCCGGCCCCGCTCCCCCGCGCCCGGCAGCTCGGCCCCCGCCCCCGCGGTCGCGGGCGGACCGGCCGGGTCTGGGCGGCGCGCGGGGCACTCGGACGCCGGGGACCACGGCCGGCCTCCCGCCCTGCGCGCCCGCCGTCCCGCGCTCGCTCCCGCCGGCGCCGTTGGCTGACAGGCGAGGGTGCAGCGAAGCTACAGCACCCGCTCGGCGCGGCGGCGGCCCCGGGCACCTGTCAGCGCTGGCGGCCGGGCCCTGGGTGAGGGAGCGGGCGCCCCCAGCCCCGGCCGGCGCGGCGTCTCAAGTTTTATAACGAAACTACAGACGCCATTCGGGCCGGGATGCTACTTTGAGTGAACTTTTTAACTGGCCATTATCTTTACGTGTAAGGAAACTCTGGACGGTATTTGCTTGTCTCCGCTTGGATCCTGGGTCAGTTCCCATCATTGCGCTCAGTGTAAACAAGAGGCGTCCTACGTTTGCTCCAACTAGGGTTTTGGTGGTTTTATTTATTTTTTCATCCTGCATTTTTATCGACCCACAGTCAAGTTTATTGTCATCGAAGTAAAGGGAATAATAATTATCGGGCACCGTAACCCTTTACGGAAAAAATATAAAAGCAAGACCTAGTTCACATTTTGAGAGCCGGATGATTTTTCTGCACTGGAAGAAAATGTTGCTTCAACGTAACCATGGGTTGACACTTATTTTTACCTTTACCTTATTTAACCATGGGTTGACACTTGTCCTCTAGAAAACTTTTTACAATTATTTGAAGACTTACAGCACTCCTGCCAACCGCCCCCCCCCCCAAAGTTTTTTTAGAAAGAAAAACTATTAGATGAGTATTTAGATGGATATGATGGCTACCATGTGGTTTATATTACACACGAAAATGAGTATCCAGAGAGCCCTCTCCAGCAGAATATTTTAAAAACCCGAAAGACTGTCGCGGTGGATTTAATAGGTTTGGCAGCAAAATTTCAAATATTCACCGAGATCGAAAAATGCTCTGTACCTCCGCTTTTCTCCCCAGGGGACACATAATAAAAATAATCACTTCTTAAATAATGGGTTGGATGGGAACCGTTATTAGCTTAAGGCACAGAAGCAAGGTGTTATCTTTCAGTCTGGTTTAGCTACCACCTGGATGGGGTGGGGAGAAGGAAGGAGAAAACGGGATTGCAGTTCTCCAAAATTATCATCAAACTCAAATTCTGTGTAGCAGACATTCACCTACAAGTCCTGTACTAAGAGGATGCATTGACTGACTCAACCAGCAAACGTGTTTTTGAGACCTCAGGGGCCCTTTGAGTACCTGCTAATTATTCAGGGGCTTCCCTGATGGCTCAGTGGTAAAGAACCGAGGTGCCAATGCACGGGACTTGGGTTGGATCCCTGGGTGGGGAAGATCCCCCCAAGAAGGAAACGTCAACCCATTCCAGTATTCTTGCCTCAGAAAGCCCATGGACAGAGGAGCCTGGCAGGCTACAGTCCACTGGGGTCTCAAAAAAACTGGACAAGACTTAGTGACGAAACAACAACAACAGACAATTACTCAGCACCCACAGGACTCCCAGAGGAGCTTACGGTGGTTGGAGCAGGACTCGTAGACGGAAACTGCCACACCTGAAGTAAGTGTGAGGATGAAAGCTCAGGCTATTTGGGACCAGGCAGCAGTGGCACCCAATCCGTGGGGAGCGGCTCTAATGAAAACATTTGGGAAGGATTTTTGGAGGAGGTAATATCAGGGTGAAAACTATGTAGGTTAAGTATGGGTCAAGGGTTGCAAAAAAGAAGAGAAGAAAGGTATCTTGGGCCAGGTGAACAGTTCATGGGAAGACCCAGAGCCCTGGGAGGGTGTGTCACACTCAGGGATCCTCACCACACCATGGACCATGACAGCTACTTAGCCACGTTTAACAATTCTGAAAATACTGGCTGAATATTTGTATGGTAGGTCTCGCCAGGCTACATATTGTATTTCTGAAAATCCTTGCAGAATTCAGTTGATTAGGAACCTAGAACTAAAATAGTCTTAAGTCATGACTGAAGCACCAAGAAAATGAATATATATATAATACATATATATATATGACCTTCACTAAAACAAGTCTATAGGGACTCCCTGGTGGTCCAGAGGCTAAGACTCCATGCTCCCAATGCAGGGGGCCAGGGTTCGATCCCTGATCAGGGAACTAGATCCTGAATGCTGCTACTAAGAGTCTGCAGGCTGCAACTAAAGGTCCCATGTGCCATAACTATGGCCCAGTAGAGCCAAATAAATAGATAGATATTAAAAACAATAACAGCCTATAGATAACATTTTCTATATCCTGCAATAGATCCCCTGGAGAAGGAAATG
The DNA here is from genome assembly GCF_023091745.1 of Budorcas taxicolor. NCBI lineage: Eukaryota > Metazoa > Chordata > Mammalia > Artiodactyla > Bovidae > Budorcas > Budorcas taxicolor. The sequence goes on along the minus strand of NC_068922.1, from coordinate 32,882,022 downwards.
GCAACTCACTCCAGTATTTTTGCCTGGGAAATTTGTGAACAGAAGAGCCTGACGGGCTATATAGGGTCACAAAGAGTTGGACACGACTTAGCAACTAAACAACAACACAAACAATAATGGGCACTATACAACTAAGTTCCTTGTTCAATAGAAATTCTAGACTCACACTTCATGGAGGGTTCAGAGAGATCCTTACAAATTAAGCTTGCCTTTTGCAGGTGGTCTGCCTGCCAGGAGACATTTTCTTTCTGCCACTGATCCCCATTCAGCTCAATGCCCTGGATTTCTGACTTGCAGATCTTACTTGGTTCCCAAAGACCCATAGATTGCAGTCCCAGACCTCTTAGATTCAGTTCACCACCCTCCCTCCTATGGGGCAGGGAGTGTGGCAGTAAAGGCTCCAGTTTAATTTTCCTCAGCATCCTTTATCCGACCAAAAAGTCACCTGCAAGAATGACTAATCCTGCCCGGCCTTTCACTTTTTCTATTCCCAGCTAAAACTTCCTTTTTTCCCTTAAGTATCCCCAACGACAGTGATACGAAATTCTCCATCTTCCAAAAGATACATACTGCTAACATGAAGCTATATATATGAACCTTTACCCACAGGGAAACTTTGCGTTGGGAAGGAATTTGCAGTATTTAATACAGTTTTGGATTGATGCCACAAATATTTATTACATAACTAGGCAACACACAGTACCATCATTGCAGAGGCTATAAATACAATACTGATAAAGCGATGTCCACTTAACAAAATGACCAGGACCAGGCTGATAGTGACATGTAGTGCTCTGGGAGTTCAGAAGGAAAGCAGTCTAGGTGTGTTGATCAGACATTATGGGGAAAACAGCACATTATTTGGTTCTGAAGGATGACTACTATTCCAACTGGTAATGGGAATGAAATGGTAGAAGAAAAGGTCTTCATAGAAGAGGGCAACTCTATGGACAGAAAATGGGGAGGAGGCAACCAGCAGGCATGTGTGAAGATGAGAAGGTTGACTTGGCCAGGGTTCAGGAGGAGATGACAACAACCCACGTGTGAGATAAAACTGTCAAGAACTTGGGCAGAAGGAGTAGGAGTAGAAAGGACAGGGACGTATTTTAATGGCAATAATAATCACATACTATCATCACCTTGAAACTTGATTCATTTCGATTGGTTTAGAAGCATAGAACGTCTGGGACTTCCCTGGTGATCCAGTGGCTAAGACTCCATGCTCCCAAAGCAGGGGCCCTGCGTCTGATCCCTGGTTGGGGAACTAGATCCCACATGTTGCAACTAAAGATCCTGTGCACCGTAACTAAGACCCAGAGCAGCCAAGTAAATAAATGAAAGTATTTTTAAAAAAACACAAAACAAATACAGAACGTCTGCTTAAACAACAATTGAGAATGTGTCAAATGCTATACTGACTCTGTACTTTGCTGTATACAAGAAACCTGAAATACAGCTCCTTTTATTAGTTTACACCCAATATGAGCCCAAGTCTTAGTATTTCTTTGAAACTGCATCTAGGATTTGCACCCTTATTTCCATTCCCATTGTTTTCACCATCATCTCAGCTCTCATCACTTCCCACCTAGAAACAACCTTCAGTCCAAGTCCTCCCTCAGTCACTCATTCCTTCAGTAAGCCTTGGTGAAGCTTCTACTTCATAGGAATCTGCGCTGTACTCTCCGACCATTCCCTGTTGGGGATCACCAGTGGCTGGTGGAGGCCGTGGGTCCCTGGGGCTGTGTAGATACAGTACACAGCACACAGCTGTGTACACTACAGACCTCCCTTCAGGGATTCGCAGTACCCTGCATGCATGCGTGCTTCGTCATTTTAGTCATGTCCAACTCTTTGCAACCTATGGACTGTAGCCTGCCAGGCTCCTCTGTCCATGGGATTCTCCAGGCAAGAATACTGGAGTGGGTTGCTGTGCCCTCCTCCAGTGGATCTTCCCGACCCAGGAACTGAACCCATATCTCCTGCGTCTTTGGCACTGTAGAATGCATTCTCCCTTCTTCTGCATTGTAGGCAGGTTCTTTACTCACTGAGCTACCTGGGAAGCCCTTGAAGTGCCCTGCATGCCTCCAAATCAGGGTGGCTAAAACCCCACTTCCGCCTGTGTCCTCCCTTCTCCAAGTCATTTATTCATATTGCTCATTAGACAAAGCCATTTTTTTGGGGGGGGTATGGTTGCTGAGGCCTCATAATTTTGCCTCACTCTCCAACGTTATTTCTCCTTAACGCTTAGACAAACAAGCTCTTCACTCTGGCTGGTTTGTCTCATCACCATCTTTAGAAATCAGCCAAGTCTTTCCTGCCTCCAGATTTTTCTTTATTCCTTTCTCTCTGTTCTCCCTGTCCAGCTTCAGACCATCTGCTTCTAGCTACTGAAATGCTACTTCACAGGAATGTTTTGAAGATTAAATAAAACAACCCATGTCAAACATTTATATGGTCTCTGGCCCACCGTAAACATTCAATAGATGTTATCATCCTTCAAAATCCGACTCAGAGATCACCTCCTTTATGACACTTTGACAACATCACTTCTCTAGGTTCTAATTTCCTAATCTGAAGAATGAGTAAGTAGTTAGGTGAATTCAAAATCATTCTTAAGTCTCCGTCAATCTTCCTCATCTCTGAACTTATATCGTTCAATCAGTAAGAACAGTAACTACCATTTATTGAACATTTACTATGTGTCAGGCCGTGCAAAAGTACATTTTAAATACGTCATCTCCCTTAATTCTCAGTATCTATGAAGGCCATCCTGTTAGAAAGTTTGCATGTCCTGGCTATGGTTACAAAGCTGGTGAGAGGTAATGCTGAGTCCAGAATCTCTGGGTTCTGATTCCACATTGGAGCCTCAGAAACCAGATTAACTGAAGAGTGAACTGAGAGTGAGCTTGGGTCAGGAGAGAGAAAGAAAGGATGTGTGTGTGTGTGTGTGTGTGTGTGTGTGTGGCTTTTCAGGTCATCACTTTTGTTGTTCTTGAAGATGGGAAAGATGTGGGTATGTTTGTTTGTTGACAGCAAAGAATTATGTAAATAGATTAACTTTAGCATGGTGTTCCTCTGAGACAGGAGAGAAGGAAGGCAAGAATGGATAGTAATCAAATTAGGTTAAATTCTCATTGATGGGACAGTAAGATTAAAAAAAAAATCATGCTTTCAGTTTGCAAGCTGGAGTCCAGATTCTTCTTCCTTTCAAGCATTCAACAAATCTTTTCTGGATGTTTACTGAGAGCTAGACAGAGCTGAGAGCTAAGAATAAAGTAAGATACTATGTATTTACTTTGGGAAATATGAAATTAATTTCTTTAAGATGTGTAATGCACAATGCTCTCAACATTAAAAATGATACAGTGCTTTAATTGAGAGCACTGTGCCAAAGGACTAAAAACATTTTCACCTGCAATAATCGTTTTCCCTCCCTTTCTTTTTATTTCATAATAAGCTATATAAAGAAATGGCATCAAGTAATTCTTCCAACATAACATTTAGGAAAATAAAAAAGAGAAGCCTTTTATGATGTGCTGTATGTTGGAAAGCAAATGTTGCAATTAAACAGCAGCATTTTTAATAGGTTGTCACAGGAACAATATCTGAATGGCTGATTTCTCTACAGAATTGATTTATGCATGAAATTCTCTATATAATATTTAAGAACAATGTCTTGTAGAAAATAGGATAGTTCAGAATACATCCAGAAACAGTCTGCCTATGTCTTAAAAGAATAAAAGGCAAATTATTAACCCTAGCAAACTACAGCAGGACAGACTCAAAATTATTTCAGTTTAACTGTGTCTCCAATATACATGACTAAAACCAAACAAGTCTGTCTGAGAATGAATTAGAATTTTACAAAATCCACAGAATGGTTTCAGCATTTCTACTGGGGTTAGGGAAAAAAAAAGGAAGACAATGAAATATGATACATCTTATTGTGTAACATAAAATCCTAAATTTATAGAAAAACTATTCCTAGCACAGCAAGGATTTTGCCAAAATTTAGACCACCATCCCAGGTCCCCTAAGTCCAATCTTTCCTTCACCATCCTAGGTGCGCAGCTGAGGAGTCCTCTATGGCAGCATTTTAACGAGGACACCACTAGATGAAGCTGGGGAGGTGGCCATTGTGTGTGTTAGTTGCCTAGTCGTGTCCAGCTCTTTGCGACCCCATGGACTGTAGCCTGCCAGACTCCTATGTCCATGGAATTCTCCAGGCAAGAATACTGGAGTGGGTTGCCATTTTCTTCTCCAGGGAAATTTCCCAGTCCAGGGATTGAACCTGGATTCCTGCATTGTAGGCAGATTCTTTACTGTCTGAGCCATCAGTGGCAGGAGGCATAAATAGGAAATCATCTGGAACTTAAATAGTAATTTAGTACTTAAGAGAAGAATGTCATATATATTAACTTTCTAGAAGAATAGAAGTCCATCTTAGAAAATTAGAAAATTTGAAAAAACTAAACCACATATACTAAAAAATTTTGGTAGTATTTCTCTAAACTAGATTTTGATAATTTATTGTTATGTTATTGAATCCAATGACTGGCACTTACTGACAGACACTGTCTGTAGCCAGGGTGTGAGTCCAAGTTTGTAAAGGGCAGAAGGATAAAAATGAGAGGGAGGGGACAGGGAAACACAGGAACCTCTGTGCCTTACAGTCTTGAGTCCATAAAACATACTAGTTGAGTGTGATCAGTAATAGTATAAATGGTACATGAGGGGTGAAGGGATGAAACTTACAGAAACGAGAAAAAACTGCTCATGAAGTAGAAATTTGCGCTGAAACATTAAGTGAAAGTTACCAGTGGGTAGTAGACAAAGAAGGATGGACAGGGACGAGGACATTCAAGAGAGATACTGTGTGAATTCTCATTGCTCGCATGATCCAAGAAAGGAAATTACTTCTATTACTATAGTCCCCTGAAACATTAGTGAAATAGACAGTTTCCTTTCACTGGATGCATTCTTCCTTACCATACATCCAGTGACACTGTGTCAATTGCTTCAAAAAGCACCCTGGCGCATCCAGAGAAAGGAAGGGAAAGTGAGTGATTTCAAAGCTGAGGAGTGAGGTGACAGGTGTGAAGAATGATTCATGGAGCAAGGAGAAGGGGCTGCGGACGGGAGCCCCAGGGAACACCGACGGCCGAGAGACAGTGGAGGAAGGAGACCAAAGGAGGTGGGAAGAAGCCAGGTGACCATTCAAGGAGGGGGATCAGTGAGGAGAAACCAAAAGGATGAGGAGGTCCTTGGAGACAGAGCAACCCTGATTTCTATCAGACAGTGTGGGCAGGAAATTCACTCTGGTGAGCCGAGACAACTGTAGGAGTCACAGGCTGAGTGGTGCCTGAAACATGTTAATCATTCACCAGGCAAGTCAAGCCAGGTCAAGTTTTGAAGTGCCTTCTTGTGAGACTTTTCTACGTACTTGCTCACAGGAGAGAGAGTGCCTGGAGGGCAAAAAAAAAATCAGGTTCTGGGACACATCATCAGCACCTCCCATGTTATACATTAGCAGAAAATTAATTGCATTATGTCTCCAGTCTTCACAAAATCCTGGTAACAAGAGGAAGTAAACCATATCTTCCATCTTTAAAATTGCAGAAACTAATAAACAAAAGACCAACTGGACTTAAGTGAGTTATTGACCAAGGTATACACACCACATCTAGATCTTAAAATTTATTCCGATTAGGCTTGCCTAACACTAGACTTGGAGAAGGCAATGGCACCCCACTCCAGGACTCTTGTCTGGAAAATCCCATGGATGGAGAAGCCTGGTAGGCTGCAGTCCATGGGGTCGCTGAGGGTCGGACACGACTGAGCGACTTCACTTTAACTTTTCACTTTCGTGAAAAGACGGTGGGCTGCCGTCTATGGGGTCGCACAGAGTCGGACACGACTGAAGTGACTTAGCAGCAGCAGCAGCAGCAACACTAGACTGATCAGCCATAAACAACTCAAGGATACTGTGGTAGCACATATATTTGGACACATATTTTGACTTTAATAGATTTATTAATAAAGCCTGTTAACTTTTTTGGCGTTTTTATTCCTTCCAGTCTTTCATGGCTTTGTCTTCCACTTTCTTGTTTTATAACATTGGAATAATATTGTCCATTATCTTGTAATCCTCACTTCTCAATATAATTTGAGATAGTCCCACTTCATTCAATATTCTTCCCAGATGTTAGCTTAGTGTTTTTCAGAAGTATGTTCCTTAAAGCACTAATCTGAGAAGTTATGTTCTGAGATGAGAGTTCCATATAAAACCAGTAAGTCAGGGAAATAACTGCCTCTTTAAAATACATAGAGGCTCACAATGTACAGGCTCAAAGAAGTCTTGCAGAAATACTGATGCTTAGAACAGTATTTTCCAAAGTTATCTCACCTTGCAACCCTTTACCATGTACTATCAATTACTACCTTTCGTTTTATAAAAGTACACCTTGGGACTTCCCGGTGGCTCAGTTGATAAGAATCCACCTGCCAATGAAGAGGACATGGGTGTGATCCCTGGTCTGGGAAGACTCTACATACCACGGAGCAACTAGGCCTGCACACCACACTCAGAGCCCATGCACCCCAGAGCCCATACTCCGCAAGAGAAGCCGCCACCATGAGAAATCGGTGCACAACTAGAGTAGCCCCTGCTCGATGCAACTGGAGAAAACCCGTGTGCAGTAACAAAGACTCAGCGCAGCCAAAAATAAAATAAAACTTTGAAAACAGCATTAAAAGAAAACGCACACCTTGGGAAATTCTAACCTAGGCAATTCAAGGAAATAGAAGTTTTTTTTCTGATCAAGTTATTTAATTACTTAGGAAGTCTGACATGAACTTTGAAAAAGCATAAAGTTCTTATAAATGTAAAAATGTATCTGTATTACCACTTCTTAAGATTTTTATCCTGCTAAAAACAGTGCAAGTAAGACAGGCACTAGAATTGTGCAGGTTGCTATACTTTGGCAATGTATTTGGTGTTTAATACTAAATTAACTGAAATGCTTAGCTACATTTCTTTCTAAAAGTTTCTCTACTAAAAAGGACATATGGAACTTTGATTCAGTTCAGTTCAGTTGCTCAGTCCTGTCTGACTCTTTGCCACCCCATGAATCCCAGCACGCCAGGCCTCCCTGTCCATGACCTTCAGAGATGTTTTTTTACTCTAACTTAAGCTCTTGGAACTGCAGTTTCTTCATCCATAAAATGGGACTCCTAACACAATGTATCACCTAGGTTGTTACATTGATTCAATGAAATCATTAGCAAAGAATTTAGCATGGACCTGACACAAAAGTCATGCTCATTACACATGAGCTATTTTTTTTAAAAAGGATATTTTTTATTCTCTTCCTGTTAATAGATCATTTTACTTTTCTGAGGTTTATTTTTGCACACAGTATAAAACGTAACACTGATTGTAAAGGTTTCAACACTCTTGGCTAAAGAAACAAAACAAAACTAAGAAATCCTCAAATGAAACCAGAGACCAAGATATATATATAAAATAATCTATGTAAACTATTATACCCATCTTCTAGAATCTTTCTGTTTTGTTTCTGTGTAGGAGTTTCCTTTCTTATGTTGAAATCTACAAGAAGCTCTACAGTACCCACCCCTCCCCCACCCCCAACAACCCCCCCCCACCCCCCACTGACAACTGATTCACCAGGCTGTTGCCCAGTGATGGCTTAATCTCCAAATCTGGTCAAACAAGCTCTCCAGGGGGTCAGGGCCTCTCTGTACAGGTTGCTACTGTTTCTCTCAGGGTAAGTGCTTTGTGTAAAAAGAGAGTCCAATGATAAATAACATTTTGCATTCAAAGCAGCAACAGAGCATAGTGAGATACAGCATTAACCACTGGAGGGAACACTGGCTTCCAGGTTGAGAGATCCAGATGCTTATCTCAGGCCTACCTTTTACCAGCAGCATAAATTTACAGAAATGATTTCATCATGGGGCCTTAAGCATCTCTTATGCTTAGTCTGGCTTCCCAGGTGGCACAGTAGTAAAGAATCCACCTGCCAGTGCAGGAGACGAAAGAGACTTGGGTTCGATCTGTGGATGGGGAAGATTTCCTGGAGGAGGAAATGGCAACCCACTCCAGCATTCTCACCTGGAGAATTAATGGACAGAGCCACAGTCAGACATGACTGAGTGATATGACATGCTTGGTCTAAAGAATACTTTCTCTCCTCCCTCTTAGGCCAATATGAAGAACAAACATAGTATGGTTTAAAAAAAAAAAGAACTGATAGTTGCAAAGTATTTTTTTTTTAATTTCCCACACAAATATACAAGGGAAGACTATATTATTTCAACTTCACCCTAGTGGTCAGGAAGGGCATACATATATTTGCTCCCACTGATACAGAAGATCCCTCAGCTGTTCAAATCATGCAGTTGATCACAGAAGATTTCATTCCTAGTCTAAGGCCCTTTAAGCACTTCCTTAAAAAGGAAATATTTAAGGCAACACCAAAATTCACCCATTTTACCTATTTTCAGTAGCCTTTTTCTTTCACCCCTTTTAATTTATCTTGCCATATTTCTTCAATTATTTAGAGAGTGTGTCTAGCACAATATAAAATTTTAGGAAATGTATGGTAAGTTTGAATTATTTTGAGATAAGCAGGAACTTTAAGAAAAATTGTTAAAAGAATGTAATATAGCGGTTAAAAGTGCTGGCTCCAGAGTCAGACATGATTTGGGTTTGAATCTCAATTCTGCTCTTTCCTAGCTCTGTGAACCTGAATAAAATTTTAACTTCTACCTCTAATACTGAGATAATACATACCTCCAGGTATTGTTGTGAATAGATAAATAAACCACACTACCACAGTTACAGATTTCTTGCCTTGGCCAGGGTGCTTTACCTGTATGCTCTCCCTTGTTCTTGTTGTTAGGCCCTATTCATGCTCCACTCTTTCTCGACCCCATGTACTATAGCCCACCAGACCGCTCTGTCCATGGAATTTCCCAGTCAAGATCTCCCCAGATCTTCCTGACCCAGGGATCAAACCCCTATCTCCTGCTTGACAGGCAGATTCTTAATCACTGAGCCACCAGGGAAGCATGATCTCACTGATTCCCTATAAAATCTTACAAGATGGCTCCAATGCCTCTCTCCTTATGGTGAGATTTCAAAAAGTGTTGGTTATTATTTCATCAAAAAGTCTGAGTATTCTTCTTAAAGATTAAGAAACAGTTTCCAGGTGAGGGTGGAAAATTGGTTGCCCAAGTAGGGTGACAGAGGTCCTGATTACCTTCATTTTAACCTAAACACTACACTGGGTTTATCCTATCTGTTTAGTCCTCCTTTCTGTTGAACAAAAACATACAAAACCCAAATCTTAAAAAGAAAGAAATACTATCTGAATAAAAGAGTGCTCCCTCTTGAATATTTTTCCTTACACGCTTCTTCACATCAGGCTTTTAGGGACACTTTTGCGTGTTTCTCCAGCATCTGCCTACCCTTCTTCCATCTTTACAGAATTCTCTTTGCCTTTATTTTCTTGGGTTGTTTCATAATCTGTGCTCACCCTCGCCCCCGCTTCAAATAACTAAACTTTCATGTTGTCCTTGAAAAACAATGGTTCCTCACCATTATTTTTTTTTATTCTGTATAGTGGTCTTTCTTAACTCTTCATGGGAATAACAAAACAATTGTAAATATAGAGAAAACAGTCTAATTTTATGATAATATTGCATCTATTATGTGAGTTTTTAAGGTTACTTTTAAAAGCAAAGAAGTTTTTAAGCTATGTTACATTTTTATAATCATCATCGATGAATTACAAAAATAATTCATGGTAAGCTATCTCATGTGTATTACATAGTTACTTATGAGCATTTTAATTTAGAAGCTGGAGGTTCTAATCCTGGCTTTGCCACCAACTAGCTGTGTGATGTTGATTTTAATCTCCCTGGACCTCAGTATTTTCAACTTTGAAAAGGACTAAGATTTAATGATCCCTTCCAACACTTCCAACTCTCAAATCTGACGATTATCTCCCCATTTCTATAGTTGGTAGGAAAAAATTGAGGATACATGAAATTTTCTAAATTGAAAAAACTAACAAAAGAAAATTAGAGATACGAGATTTTTAGGAAACGATGTCTTCAGTGTTTCCTGACTATATATTTACATAGTATAGAAGGCCCTTGAGAAGACTGAAAGCAAATAAAGTCCTAGAAGATATGCCTTACGGGGAATAATTTCAGTGAGTGGGTCAAGATGTTATACTGTGGGATTTCCCTGGTTGTCCAGTGGCTAAGACTCCACATTCCCAATGCAGGGTGCCTGGGTTCAATTCCTAGTTGGGGAACTAGATCCCACGTGCCATAGAAAAGAGTTTCTATGCTAACTAAAGATCCTGTGTGCTGCAACTAAGACCCAGTTATATTATGTTATACTGTGATTAGTGATAATTGATGATTAAGCAAAAAGGATGCTTAGTATAAGTAGTCGGAGGAGGCGATGGCACCCCAATCCAGTCCTCTTGCCTGGAAAATCCCACGGATGCAGGAGCCTGGTGGGCTGCAGTCCATGGGGTCGCTGACAGTCGAACACGACTGAGCAACTTCACTTTCACTCTTCCCTTTCATGCGTTGGAGAAGGAAATGGCAACCCACTCCAGTGTCCTTGCCTGGAGAACCCCAGGGACGGGGGAGCCTGGTGGGCTGCTGTCTATCGGGCTACACAGAGTCGGACATGACTGAAGCGACTTAGCAGTGTAAGTAGTCTTGCCATTGTTTTTAGTATAGTTGCTAAGTTGTAACCGACTCTTTGCCACCCCATGGACTGTAGCCTGCCAGACTTCTCTGTCCATGGGATTTTCCAGGCAAGAATACTGGAGTGGGTTGCTATTTCCTTTTCCAGGGGATCTCCCAACCCAGGAATCAAACCCACATCTACATTGGCAGGCAGGTTCTTTAGCAATGAGCCACCTGGGAAGCCCTAGTCTTGCATTGTATATTCAAATGTGAGCTGAGAAATCCACATTGCATACAAATATAAAAACTGAAATATAAAAACCATTAAAACCAAAAAATAAAGATTCATAATTAATATTAAAAAAGATACAAACTGAAACAAAAGCTAAAGCAGAAATGGTCAAAATAATCAAGTCTGGTAATCAAAGACTGTGTGGATCACAACAAACTTCTTAAAGAGATGGGAATACCAGACCACCTGACCTGCTTCTCAGAAACCTGTATGTAGGTCAAGAAGCAACAGTTAGAACAGGACATGGAACAACAGACTGGTTCCAAATCAGGAAAGGAGTAAGTCGAGACTGGAAATTATCACCCTGCTTATTTAACTTCTATGCAGAATACATCATGCGAAATGCTGGGCTGGATGAAGCTCAAGCTGGAATCAAGATTGCAGGGAGAAATATCAATAACCTCAGATATGCAGATGACACCATTCTAACAGCAGAAAGTAAAGAGGAACTAAAGAGCCTCTTGATGAAGGTGAAAGAAGAGGGTGAAAAAGCTGACTTAAAATGGAACATTCATAAAAGTAAGATCACGGTATCCAGTCCGATCACTTCATGGCAAATAGATGGGGGGGAAATGGAAAAAGTGACAGACTTTATTTTCTTGAGCTCCAAAATCACTGCAGACAGTGACTGCAGCCATGAAATTAAGAAACTTGCTCCTTGGAAGAACTATGTCCAATCTAGACAGGATATTAAAGAGCAGAGACATCACTTTGCCTACAAAGATCCATATAGTGAAAGCTATAGTTTTTCCAGTAGTCATGTACAGATGTGAGAGTTGGACCATGATGTGAGAGTTGGACCATAAAGAAGGCTGAGTGCAAAAGAATTGGTGTTTTTGAACTGTGGTGCTGGAGAAGAATATTGAGTCCCTTGGACACCAAGGTCAAACCAGTTCAATCCTAAATGAAATCAACCCTGATTGTTCACTGGAAAGACTGATGCTGCAGCTGAAACTCCAATACTTTGGCCACCTGATGCGAAGAGCTGACTCATTGGCAAAGACCCTGATGCTAGGAAAGATTGAGGGCTGGAGGAGAAGGGGGCAACAGAGTATGAGATGGTTGGACGGCATCACCAACTCAATGGACCTGAATTCCAGCAAACTTAAGGAGAAAGTGAAGGACAGGGAAGCCTGCTGTCCTGCAGTCCAAGGGGTCGCAAAGAGACACCACAGAGCGACTGAACAACAAAATAAAAAATCTGCAACTAGTCTAATATTCTCACCGGAAAAGTGCAGACAATTTCTATGTAATAAACTAAGAAAATAACACAGTATTATTATCCAAGCACTGACAGAAAATACCAAATAGCGACAAGAAGAACCCCTGGGTCTTGGTTTTCAATCCCTGGTCAGGGAACTAGATCCCATATGCTGCAGCTAAAGACCCAGGGTAGCCAAAGAAATAAAGAAATAATTTTTTAAAAGATTAAAAAAAAAAGGTTATGTGTGGGATGAATTGGGAAGTTGGAATTGACATATCACACTATGTATAAAACGGATAACTAATGAGAACGTGCTGTATATCACAGGGACCTCTACTCAGTGCTCTGTCGTGACCTAAATGGGAAGGCAATCCTAAAAAGAGGGATTTAAAAAAATAAAAAAGCGGGGCAGAAGGAGAAGAGGGCATCAGCGGATGAGATGGCTGGATGGCATCACTGATGCAATGAACATGAACTCGGGCAAACTCCGGGAGATGGTGAGGGAGAGGGAATCTGGCGTCCGTGGAGTCACAAATTGGACACGACTGGGTGACTGCACAACAACATGTGTATGTATAAGTGACTCACTTTGCTGTACAGCAGAAACTAATGCAACATTGTAAAGCAACTATAATCAAAATGAAAAAAAAATAGGCTTTACATAGTAGAAGTTTTTCTGACATTATTTCATTTATTGGACCCCATCTCTGTGCAAGCATTGTATTATGAACCATGGGAGATACAAAAGAAAAGAATGCTATTGCCCTTAATGAACTTAATTCCTATAAAAGCAAATAGGGTGGTATGTCGTGTGTGTGTATTCTGGAATGTCCTGTTTTGAAAGGAACATTTAAAATAATTTTATATCATTTTATTTTCAGATTTACAAATGATTTTAATAAAATATACAGGAAATGTGTCATAAATTTACTTCACAAAGTAGTTTCTTTTCATCTCTTTTCATGATACTTAAGAACTAATTTTCAGGTTAACTATCTTAAACCAAAAGTTTATTCACCATTTCAGATTTTCCATAATAAAGTTGGAAATCAGTATTTAACAATCCTGGAATAGTCAGCCATCAATTTGTGTGGCTATTCATTTAAAAACTCTATAAATAACACATGCTGAAGAGGATGTAGAGAAAGGGGAACCCTCCTACACTGTTGGTGGGAATGTACGTTGGTGTAGCCACTGTTTGAGAACAGTATGGAGGTTTCTCAAACACCTAAAAATAGTATTACCATATGATCCAAATCCCATTCCTGGGCATATATCCAGACAAAAGCCTCAATCAAAAGAACACATGTAACCCTATGTTCATAGCAACACTATTTAAAATAGCCAGGATGTGGAAGCAACCTAAATGTCCAGGTGAATGGATAAAGAAGATGTGGTGTGTGTATGTACAATGGAGTATTACTCAGCCATAAAAAAGAACGAAATGCCATTTGCAATGACATAGATGCAACTAGAGATTCTCATACTAAGTCAGAAAGACAAATACCATATGCTATCACTTATACGTGGAATCTAAAATACGACAAATGAACCTATTTTTGCAATAGAAACATAGAGAACAGACTTGTGATTGCCAAGGGGGAGTGGACTGGCAGAAGGATGAAATGAGAGTTTGGGTTTAGCAGATGTAAACTATTGTATTTAGAATGGATACACAACAACATACACTGTAAAACAGAGAACTATATTCAATATCCAATGATAAACCATAATGGAAAAGAATATTTGAAAAATAATGTATATATATATGAAAATGGAATCACTTTGCTTTACAACAGAAATTAACACAACATTGTAAATCAACTATATTGTACTCCAATAAAAATTTTGTTAAGTAATTTCTGTGGCTATTAAGGTGACAAATAAAAGGTGTTGTGGCTGTACATGGAAAGCAGCATACACGACAAGGTGAACTGAGGGAGCAAAGAGCAGCCACGAAGGACCTACCCAGGGATCACAACCTCCTAAACGCGTACGACGGACGATGAGAGGATCATGAAGGAACAGAGAGGGAATGTTCCTCCCGCAGTGTGTGAAGCAGTGTGATACCATCTTCCTCACACACTGGAGAGAGAGAGGGATTCTCTGTTGAGTGCAGTGGAGCATTTGCAATGATAAATTCCAGAGCTGAAAAAGAATCTACCTGGAAATTCCAATTTTCCATTTTTTGGGAGGCCATGCCACATGGCATGTGGGATCATAGTTCCCTGACCAGGGATGGAATCCAAGCCCCTTGCACTGGTAGCACGGAATTTTAATCACTGGCCCACTGGGGAAGTCCTTCCAATTTTCCATTCTTAATATCACCAACCATCAGAATTTTAAGAAAGGTTAGTATGAGGTGAATTATGCCAGGTAAATCTTATGAAGTTTAGTGTGGTTATTCTTGAATTTAAGATATAATAGAAAAAAAATAGTTTTAAAAATAAAATTTGTATAATCATGAAAATCTAAAAATTGAAATTCCACATATTTGGCATGTAAAATAGAATGTACATTTAAATTTCTATTCCTTATTTAACTCAAATTTTATTCTCCAGATTTTCCCCACTGTTTCACTAGTTCCTTTAATGTAGTATAGCTGAACAAGTGTGCTTCCAAGAAAATGCAAAGTCTTAAAGAGTCTTATAAAGGCGTGTTTCCAATTGAAATGTATACTTAAAAAAATTATATATTTGGCTGTACCATATCTTACTTGCAGCATGTGGGACCTAGCTCCCTGACCAGGGATTCTTCAAACCCAGGCCTCCTGCATTGGGAGCACGGAATCAATGCCACTGGACCACCAGGGAAGTCCCAAAATGTATACTTTTACATTTTATACAAAATTCTGAGTTCTTATGCATTTGAAAGGAAATAATACAGCGATTCTGTACCAGCTGAGCTACAAAGGAAGCCCAAATAATATATAGACAACTGCCTATGTTTATGCTCTCAAATGAACAGCAATGTCGTTCTGCCACTAGCTGGCCTGTTATTTTTCTTCTTTTCTCTTTAAATTTCTATTCATTTGGGGGAAAAGAACACTAAGTTATTATCAATAGAAGTAGCCTTATAAACTCAACAGTTGTCAAGAAATAGTAAACAAGCAAATAAATCCCTTATGCATTCTTTCAGCTCTTCAGTGCCCTTATGCTGCCCCCTGCCGCCCAGCATCCACACTGCACTCAAAACTGTCCCAAACTTTCAACCTTTCTCACTCTTCCCAACAAAACTTAATCTGGTTAGAGATCTATACCACTGGAGTTTTCCTCTACCAGGCTAATGGGTAGACAGATGTCTATTAACAAAGAGGTAGTTCCTTCCTATTTATCCCGTCACCATTTCCACGCCACTTATAAGTTTTTGAACTGATGTCTGATGGGTAATGACCAACATCCTGATTCCCAAGCCTGGGATTCCAAGTCCTCCCTGCGCTGGTTCCAAGGTACCATCAGAGGTCCCTTCCCCCACCCCCCAGCCTCTGGCCCCCCGCACATCACAGCTTACTCTCTGCCCACACTGGACTTCCAGCTGGTACTCCCAGTGCCACCAGCATTTTTTCTCCTCTTTGCCTGTGTTCTCACTACTTTCTTTACTTGAATGTCTCCTCTCAATTTCTACCTGTTGAAAGCCCACCCACCTTCCAAGCTCTGGTCAAAAGTACTTGCTTCATGAAGTTTCCTCCAATCGCCAAATGCTTCACTCCGTTCTCTCTTTAATCCTTTCAGGCTCTGTCCAATATAGTTGTTGTTTTAATGTAGTAGAAGCTCGATAAGGATTTATTTAACGAGTGAAGAGCAGTTAACAGAGGAACGTTAATTCTTGGAGCAACTAACTGACTTATAGACTTCATAAAGGACATGGGGAGGATGATGACAGCCTCTCTAATACTGCAACAACTTTATACACCAGGGTGAGGTGAATGTTTTAATTTCCATCACAGAATGTAAGGCCAGTTTTGATCCCTGAAACCAGAGGTATCTGTGAAAAAAAGAACTGAGTGCTTTTGTCGTGTCAGGCATTATTCTAGGTGCTTTAAATGCAAATCTCATAGCAGTCAGGTGGGTAGGTAATATCACTTTGATTCACTGAAGAGGAAACTGGGTGTCTGGACAATTAAGTAACTGGCCGAAGGTTATAGGCATAACAAGAGCTGATCGAGGAATTCAGATCTGTCAAAGCTGGGTATTTAGGGACCTCCCCAGTAGGGAAGTGGCGTCCAGTGGTTAAGACTCTGAGCTCCCACTGCAGGGGGCACGGGTTCAATCCCTATTTGGGGAACTAAGATCCCGCATGCCCAATGAAAACATAAGAAATGTGTATTTAAAATGTTCCTGTGATGTCTCCAACAGAAATGTGTATGGAGAGGCTTCCAGTGAGCTATCTGGAAGTTAAAAAAAAAAAAAAAACTGTTAAAAGAATTGCCTTAGAAATTGGAACCACATAGACAAAAGCCAAGAGAGAGATTCAGTGTCAATTAATTATCCGTTAATATCTGCAAGAGCTGATTGTCTTACAAGGCATAACATGAAGGACTGTAGTACTCTGCCAAGTTCAAAGGTCTCTCAAGGACAGTTATATATATTCTAAAAGATTAAGAAATGCAGAATCCAAATACTTGTCAATTGATGTAGCCACTTGTGTGGGGACCAACAATTCTAACTTGACTGAAAAAAAGGTAAAGATATGATAATATCTCAGGAAAATAGGCTTTGAGAAAACTTTTTTTTTTTTGATACAGTGAACATAAACAGGTTCATTATGTCACTGTCTCAGACAGGGATCTAATTGTGTTGTAATCAAAACCTGTGCTCATCAAGAAACTTCAGTAGACAAAAACAATAAACTGGAGAAGGCAACACTCTAATTTTTTGGTAGGATATAACTTTTTTCTTAGTAGGTAAGAATCTTTTAACTTCATAAAGAGTTAGAATAAGTACAGAAATGTTTTTAAATCTATGTAATTGTTGTTTCACAACATTTGGAGTAAGAGGTCAGCTTAGTACACTTTTAAATAGAATTCCTTCTTATATGCAGCATTGAGACATTAAAGAGAACTTAAGAATCACCATATTTAAAAGTTAAATCTATGAGGGGCTCCCCTAGTGATCCAGCAGTTGAGAATCTGCCTTCCAATGCAGGGGACTTGGGTTTGATGCCTGGTTGGGGAACTAGGATCCCACATGCCACAGGCAACTAAGCCCATGTGCTGCAACCAAGACACAGTGTAGCCAAAATTTTAAAAATAAATAAACTTAAAAGTTAAATTTATGAGATGGATAAGACCTTCTTAACTTCTTGAAAATGCCTGCTAAAGTACCAAAGCAAGCAATCAGATGCAGTAAAGGTAAAACGTATATAAAAAGTTGGGAGGTTTTTAATTAAATAATGCCATAAATGAGACCAAGTTTTAAAGGACCATGATATCTAAAATTTGCAAGATTTGTAAGGTAAATTTAAAAACATAAGGAAGAACTACCTTTGGGTATGTAACTTCAATACATTTCATATTATTTTTAAATAACTTGATTTCAGAATAGTCTTTCAATATACAAGACTTACTCTTGAGGGCATCAGGTAACTTATAATTGAAGAGTGGCAGCTGGACTGCTTGTCTTCCAACTGAAGCTGGTATTCATTAGGCAGTCAGCACACGTGGACAGAACTGGTTTAACTGTCCAATTATGCTTTCAGTCTGAACCTTCCTCCCTTCCTAGATGACTGTAGCTTTTGAAAGACAGAGATGAGAAGTAGCAACACTATCTACTGGTAGCCCCAGTATCTGGTGTGGTGGCTTTGTTCCATAGGATCACTCAGCAATCCTCAACTCCAGCAGCATGTTAGAACCCCATGGAAAGTTTTTAGAAAATACTTATGCTCAGATTCCACCGAAATCAGCTAGAACCTCTGAGGATAGGGCACAGGCATTTAATTTATAAGTTTTGGGGTGATTCTAAGTGCAGCCTCTTGATGAAACTAAAAGAGGAGAGTGAAAAAGTTGGCTTAAAGCTCAACATTCAGAAAATGAAGATCATGGCATCTGGTCCCATCACTTCATGGCAAATAAATGGGGAAACAGTGGAAACAGTGTCAGACTTTATTTTTTTGGACTCCAAAATCACTGCAGATGGTGATTGCAGCCATGAAATTAAAAGATGCTTACTCCTCAGAAGGAAAGTTATAACCAACTTAGATAGCATATTAAAAAACAGATATTATTTTGCCAACAAAGGTCCATCTAGTCAAGGCTATGGTTTTCCCAATGGTCGTTTATGGATGTGAGAGTTGGACTATAGAGAAAGCTGAGTGCTGAAGAATTGAAGCTTTTGAACTGTGGTGTTGGAGAAGACTCTTGAGAGTCCCTTGGACTGCAAGGAGATCCAACCAGTCCATCCTAAAGGAGACCAGTCCTGGGTGTTCATTGGAAGGACTAATGCTGAGGCTGAAACTCCAATACTTTGGCCACCTCATGCGAAGAGTTGACTCATTGGAAAAAACCTTGATGCTGGAAGGGATTGAGGGCAGGAGGAGAAGGGGACGACAGAGGATGAGATGGCTGGATGACATCACCGACTCGATGCACATGAGTTTGGGTGAACTCCGGGAGTTGGTGATGGACAGGGAGGCCTGCTGCTGCTGCTAAGTAGCTGCAATTCACGGGGTCACAAAGAGTCGGACACGACTGAGTGACTGAACTGAACTGAACTGAAGTGCAGACAGAGTTAAGAAGCACTGGTCCACAGTGTGAGCCTACTGTGGTCTGAAGTTCCAAGAGAATTTTCTGCAATTATCAACACTGCTATAGACTGAATGTTTATATCCCCCAGCCTTCAAATCCATACACTGAAATCCTAGCCCCAGATGTGATGGTATTTGGAGGTGGGGTTTTGAGGGGGTCATGAGGGTGGAGCCCTCATGAAAGGGATTAGCACCCTTGTAAAAGAGATCCTAGAGAGCTCCCTTACCCCATCCACGTGTGGGACACAGCTACAAACCAGGAAGTGGGCCTGCACTAGACACAGAATTTGCTGGTTCCCTGATCTTGGTACAGAATCCACCTACAATGCCGGAGACCTATGTTTGATCCCTGAATCAGGAAGATCCCCTGGAGAAGGGAATGACTACACACTCCAGTATTTTTGCCTGGAGAATTCCATGGACAGAGGAACCTGGTGGGCTGCAGTCCATGGGGTTGCAAAGAGTCAGACATGACTGAGCTACTAACACTTTTTACTTTCACTTGATCTTAGATTTCCTAGCTTCTAGAACTGTGAGAAATAAATTTCTGTTGTGTGTAAGCCACCCAGTTTATGGTATTCTGTTACAGCAACCTGAACAACTAAGAAGCGTTCCACAAATTAGTTGTCCAATATGGTAACCAACAGCCAGGTGTAGCTACTGAATGTTTCATTTTAATTAATTCAAATTTAAATTTACATAGCCACAAATGGCTAGTGACTGCCATCCTGGACAGCACAGTTCTGGCAGATTTAGACCATTTTAAATGACCCGAGTCTATTATTACCTAGGTGCTGAGTGATGTTTTATGATATGGATGAAAACAGCCCAGACCTGCCTCTTCGAGTACTTTATTCCAGCTTCTTGATGGGGTCTCCACAGTATGAAAGAATAACTCAATGTTTATTCAGGCTTCTGAGAATGCTAAGGACACTGAATTCACTGATTTCTTTTTTTTTTTTTTACTGATTTATGTTGGAGGTTTGTTTCTTGGAGTTTATACCTTAGTGAAAAATGAGCAAAAGCTTTCAGAACTAAATTTTTTAAGTCTCAAAGCAGTGAAGCAATTAAACTCTTGGCTCCTTGGTACTTGAGAGTGTTTTTCAGCTGGAGGTTGTGACCTCTGTCTTAGGAGGATGGAGAGTTTCCAGTGGATTGGGGCAGTAGCCTGAGTTTCAGAGCTAAATATAGGTCACTGGCATGATGGCCTCTTTTTCCCAGTCTCATCAAAACCATGTCCTTTTAATGAACGTGGGGCATTAGTGGGTGGTGGGATAAAATCTTGAGAAGACCCAGCAAAATGATGAGATACAGAAGTCTTTTTCATATGTAACTTGTTACTGAGCACAACTCAGTTCTATTTTTACTTGCTTTTAAAAATAATTTGTAAATTATGAATTACTATTTTTTCAAAAAAAAAAGCTAAAAATACACACAAATATGAGTTGCTGGAAAAATAATCTCAAATGTGATGCTCATGCTGAAACATAAGATGATTCTTCCTTCAAGTCATTGCTCTACTCTCAAGGAGGCTATCCTGACCACCTATTCAATCCTGCACATGTATTTACTCATATATTTGCCAATTATTAAATTATATCCTTTAAAGTTCAGCATATTTCAAAGCCAAAATATTTTCCATGGCAGGTACCCTCTGATTCTCTAAAGCAAAGTCTCTAAGTGTGATCCTTCAACCAGCAGCATTAGCAGCATCTGGAGGCTTCAACTTCTTAGGGCCCACCCCAGACCCACTGATCCAGAAACTCGAGGTGTGGGCCCAGGTATCTGTATGTTAGGTGGTGCACACTCAAGTCTGAGGTCCACTGATCTAGGCTACATTGAATCCCCCAAAAGTGTCCCAGAGGGGTAAACTTCCCTATATCCCAAGGATGGAAAAGGTGGAAACATCTTGTACATAAATGTACCTTGTGAGTTATGAAATAGAAGCCAATATTCTCTTTTGACCTAGTGTTATGAATCATGAATTTACTCACTTCAACAAAGCTTTCCTGCATCTCTACCCTCTGATCTTTTTTTTTTCTTTTCCTGATAAATTCAGATGTGTACAACTGATAAAGTAGGTAAGCACTGCTCATGTCAAGAAAAGATTATTAGATTTATAAATTATTCACTAGAGGACTCATTTAAATAGGAATATCATACAGTTTATTTAAAATATGCCAATCTGGGGACTTCCCTGCTGGTCCACTGGCTGAAACTCTGTGCTCCCAATGCAGGAGGTCCAGGTTGAATCCCTGGTCAGGGAGTTAAATCTTATATGCCACAATTAGGACCTTGCACAACCAGATAAATAAATAAATAAATATTTACTATATGCCAATCTATAAAAGATAAATTTAGAAATATCCAATGTTGACAGTTAGAAGTCCAGGTTCTGATTTCAGACTTCCCAGGTTCAAACTCTGGCTTTTTCATTTACTGTAACCTGGGCCAAACCTCTCTAAGCTTAGTTTGCTCATTTATAAAATGGGTATAATAATTATTCTACCTCTAAAGTTTGTTTGAGGATTTAAGGAGCTATTTAATACAGGCAGCATTTATCCTAAAGGCTGGAACATAGAAAGCTCTCATTAAATGCTTATTTTTCTAAATTAGCAGTATCCGTGACCAGTCTGGTTTCTATGAAAACAGGTTTTATCATTGAAGAATGTTTTTACAAAGCAGTTAAAGTTTACACAAAGCAAATGGGAGCTAGCCACACTGAGCACTGGAAACTAGGCAGGTATTCACCTCTTTAGGAGCTCCTCCCTAGCTAAACCAATTAGGGTAACTTCAATCTCCTAGAGACAGGGTTTAGGTATGAGCATTTCCTACAAACCTGGTCAAAGAACTGTAAGAAGAAGTTTGCTGTGGGCCTCTGGGAAAGAATTTTTTCCCTTCTAAGAAGATGCTTAAGAGAAACTCTGGAAATTGTAGTATCAGGATATGATGCTTGGAGATACAGCAGCCATCTTGGGACTATGAGGAAAGGCATTGCTGACATCATGGCAATGTAAAAGAATGGAAACTACCAAGGAACTTGATAATATTGTTGAGCTGTTGAACCAGACTAGAAATGGCTTGACTCTCCATTATTAATTTCGTTGAAATAAAGTGTCCTCATTTTTTTTTACACAGGATCCTATATTAGTACAAAAGCAAACTATATGATATAATACATTTAGATGGTATTTTAATTGGCTGTATGATAAAATAATTTGCTGACTTCATTTCTGGAGGTCATCTTAAACCACACACAGAGAATTCTTAATGAACAGCTCCTTCCCTTTCAATTCATCTGTATATAACAGCAATCTTACTTTCCTGGCTCCATATCTGATGTGCTTCACTAATTAACCATTAACTACATGTTTAATTATATTACCTTCATAAATTAAAATACAAATGGTTATTATAAAAATGTTTGTCATGTAAATACCCTTGGAATTATTTCAGACAATTAAAAAAAAGTTTTCATTCTAATGTAATTCTTTTTAACACGGAAATTGTATTTCCCTGCTTCATTTCACAATTGTTATAGACACTGACATTTATTTCATGAGAATGAGAGCAAAATGTACAAAACGAGGCTTTACACATTAAAGAAAAAAAAAGTTTCCATTAAATGGACCTCACAAGGACACACCCAAAATTCCTACTACCAGAATGATCCTCTCCTGTTCTCAAGCAAATAAGTTAATGTTTTAGTTTTCACTTTGCAGTAGTAATTTGCATTAGCTAACCATCTACTTATACAGCATCTATTAGGGATATATCTAAAATCTGAAGGCTATTTTCCCTTCAATGTGTCCCAAATAATGGTCCTTCAATAGAAGAACAGGACACTTGTTAAACCCTATATAGATTTATTTTTTTAAAAAAAAAGCTTTACCCCAGAAATATTATTTCGCCCTTATTCTCAGATGGGGACCCCCCACATCTAAGATCTTAGATTTGAGAATTTTTAAAATGTTGAACCATATTGGACTGTAAACTCCCTGAGGGCAGGAATCCTTGCCTTTTTGTCTTAATACTGTATCCTAGCATTTTAGCATAGCAGCATATAACAGGAGGAAAATGTAAAACAAACCCCTAAGTAGAAATAAATGTTGAATAAATCAAGTATAAAGGCCATTCCTTTCATCTTTTTCTTAAAGAAATCATTATCTTTGTTTTCCTTCCCTTTAGAGTTCCATTTGAGAATTGTTTCAGAAAGATAAAAAACAAAGTCATAACACAAACATCCATTTGATCTCTTGTCTTTCCCTGTCTTTTCCTTTGCAAAACATGTAATGATATGTCTGAGAAAAAGAAGAGGTAAGCACACACAAAAAGAGGGTGGAATTAGAAATAGATATAATTTCAAGTCTGTCTTCCACTTGGTTTTCAGAGAGCAAAATTTTTAGCTAATTTTCCTTCTCCTAAAAAAGTTTATTCCACGTTATATTAGATTGGTTCTGGCTAATGTTTTCAGCATTTTATGATGTCATCTCTATATCACTGTAAATGTTTCTTCTCTTTGTTACTGCATTTTTCCTAATAGGTTTGCTGACCTGAAAATTTTCCCAATTTTTAACAATACTAATGAATACAAATGAATAAATTAGGAAATTATGTGGGTTTACTACATTAAGTCTTAATAAAATGTTCAGTTTATTTCCATTATTGACCAAACTCATAATTTCAAGTTCATATTTAGGAGGTTTATTGTTTAGAATTTGATTTACAGATCTTCTGTTTCTTTGGCATCATTTATTTCTTCTTTCTGCAAACTGGTTTTTGGCCATTTCACTACTCAATGACCCCTCCCCTCCATCAGAGGGATGAAGCAGGGTGAGAAAAAATGGTAACTATATTTTAACATAGTCAGTGTTGCTACTTACTACTGTCTCTGATAAAAAGGTGTGCCAGAAAAAAATAAGTGTGTAATTGTTGACTGAAATAACATTTCAAGATCAAAAAAAAATTCTTTATTGTTCATGATCTAGCAACTGTTACTATGAAAAACTGAGTTAGTTCCCTACATACTACATTTAATAAATAAGATTTTTCAGGATAAAACATAGTTTATTATAATCATTCTAATCATAATCTCACTAAACCCATAAACTAAATGTCTACAAAATGTTGTCAATAAAGAAATGTCTGAAGAATCAAGAGTGAAAATGAAGCACAAGGTGGATTTAAAAATGGAGAATAATATAAAACAATGAATTGCTTTTGCCTCACAGATTTAAACCTCCTTATTTAGTGATGTAAGAGTCACAGATAGAAGAATATCTTTACCATAAATATCTATGGAAGATTTTAAAAAGTGAAGATGCAACTATAATGGTTACTCATAATCAATGATGTAATAGTCGATGCTATAAGAGAACAAAGAACATTGCATATTATGGGCTCCACAGAGTCAGCTTGTTTTTAAAAGGGGGGCTTCATTAGATAAATATTTTTAGTTTTCACAACTTCAATGCACAAAGTCACCAGCTGAATCACAGAATATTTTAGCAATAAACATATTGGGAAGCATATTTTATTCAGTAGATTAACTTCAGAGAACTAAACTCTCCAGCACAATCAGAGGGTTACAGAATATATTTACACCTGCAGTATTTCACTATAAATAATCTATAATGTCAAAACCAATCTTGATGGGAAGATTGAAATTTTATGATGAGATAAAATGTTATAGTGAATATTTTCAAATTTTTATAGCAGAGTATAAACAAAATATAGGCATCATTTATAATTATTTTTTAAGTTCAAGGAAAGGATTCAACACTGATAAGTAAATATGAGACACAAAAATCAGAAATACTATTCCTAGTCATTCTCACACATTCTTTTACTTGAAAATTTTAACGATTAGTGAAATGAGCACTTACATATTTCAAAGTGAAAAAAAAGATACTTTATAACTCCAAAAATGTTTACTCTCTAAAGAAATCATCTATCAATCATATGAAAAGGTGGTCTAGGATACTATCTCAGTTGTTTTTGTTTTACTTAGCAAAATAATTTGTTTTATGGTACAATTGTTGATTTTTTTCCTATGTTCTTTTTCAACTAAGGACTTACTTACTATCTTCATAAATATCTAAAATTTTCACAGAGACCAGTAAAAACTATGTCATATCGTAATACACATTTTTGTTCTTAGGAGGCTTTGGGCCTAAAATCCTATATTCTCTAATCAGATAACTCTTTAACAAGAACAAAGATGGAAAAGATTTAACCTGCACTTAGCTACATGAATACCAATATTTTAAAAGTTAAAAGCAGTTGTATCCATATTCTTAAAAAATTATCTCAATCTAAAATATTTGCTCAAGGATATACATAAATTCAACTGAAGTATCACTTCAAAATAAAACAAACAACAATGTAAGCATTATTATATGTCAAACTCCTAGAAAATCCCCAGGAGAAACTTAGAATAGTTATTTAAGAAATCCCTAGGTTCAAAATGAAATTCAACTTTTACAACATTCAGTGAACTAAAACTCAAAACATTTTGTTAAATTAAAGATGTTGGATGGATGATATTGTAACAGAAGAAAAATACAAAATGTTACTGAGGAAAGAAAGGGTAAACAGACAGCTTATTATTGAAAAATATTGTGATCTAGAGATGATCAGATCAGATCAGATCAAACACAACTGCAAACTGCATGCTTGGCCTGCTGCTCCCTGGACGGGTTATGACGACGTGTCTCTTCTCACCCATAGTTCACAGTTCACAGAAAACATTAAAACAATACAACTGAATAATTTCCTTCGACCAAATCAAACTTTCTTTAAGGAAATAAAGAGAGAAGATAATAGATCAAATGTGGCCCCACCTCTTTTTTTTTTTTCCTCCTTTTTTCTTTTAGTGAAACTGACATAAATTGTTGAGGAGAGCTACAGCGCCACCAACACAGATCAATGCAAAACAAAAAAGATCTCCCACCGTGTGCAAATAGAAAAAAAAAAAATTAGAAAAATGCCAAAAATTACAAAATGTCTCCCAAATGTACCTTTTTGGAGAAAAACAAGCAAGATCTGCAAAGATTATCTAATGAGGAGCCTCAGAGAACTACTAACATGGAATACAAGTTTAGATCTGATCAGTAAATAAAAGATCCACTATTTAGTAACAGCCATAACTTAATATAAACCCGGTTATGTCAATCTCCACCTTCATTCTACCAAGGGCAGCTTTTCTGTAGTTTGTATCTAAGCAATCCATCAAGAAAACTACAATAGGCCCATTTCACACCAAACCAAACTACATCTATAGTTTGCCTGCTAATCATTTAGTCCTGGACGAATTAGGTAATACATAATTTTTATAAAGAGGATATGCACATATTTGGCATTACCAACATTGCTGGCACGAAACAAGTCCATCTTGAGATAGCTGAGTTCCCTTTAGCTCATTGTAATTAAAGTATAATTTATAAATATTTTGCTTTAATCATGAGGTTAAAATTTTTTTTTCTTTTGGTAAAAATTAACCAGATAAGATTAGGTGGAAATGTGCAGAGATCAAAGCTAAAGAAAAACACCAAGATTGGTTTTGTGAGAAGAAACACAATGAAAATCCTTTTTTAGCTGGTGGCTCAGTCAAAGATGTAATGGCATAAATGTTGTAAAATGACAAACTTACCATTAGTGGAGGCAAAGAAGAAGCCAGTTCTGGAAAAAGAATTGTAACAATATAAGCTGGATACTTGTGTCCCTAGAAACAACAGCCTCCAGGCAGCGTATGGATCTTCCAACATCTTTAAAATATCTGGTAGAGAAAAAGTCAGACTTTCTTCCATTATCGGTGGCTGCATGGGGTGGCTTCCCCAGGATCTGTGGGCGTTTGGGAAAAAAATCGGAGAAATATCCACGAAGATTGAAAGCAGAGGAGGCAGCAGCAGCCAGAAGACTCTGGGGTTAACAACTTTGCGATGGCAAGCAGGCGGGCTCTGATTGGCTGGGCGGCCAGCGTCCCTACAGTCTGCACTATCCCCCGCTCCCCCCGCCTCCTGCAGCTCGGAAAAAAATGCAGTGTGAGTGCCATTTTACACTGGGCTTTTAAAAACACAGCCACCCAAACGACAAAGTCTGAAGCTCGCTACCAAGTGACATTGCAAAACAATAGAGCCCACGACTGCCCGCGAGCTCGGGAAAATGCCCCCTCTGATGTCTCCAGCCACACTATTTCTTGCAATGTGTGTGTGTGTTTTTTTTTTAAGGACGAGCACGCTTTTCTTAAGCAGCTTGTCATTCACCAACGTCGTGGTCTCCTTTGGATCCTAGTGTGGCCAGTGAAAAATGGTCCCCATCAAAACATTTTTTTTTTTTAATTGAACATCCCAAAGGTACCCAGAGAAGCCTTGCACCGAATTCACGTCGTCTCCAGGTCAGGGAGCTTTCACTCCTTGAAAAAAAAATTAGAATGGGTTAGCACTACTACTTCCTCTTGCGCAGAAAACACAAATTAAATAATGATTTTAGCGGCTACGTTACAAACAATAGACATGCGTACTTTTTTCTCCTTCTTAAAAAATTGTTTCAGAAACCGTTGCTGACTGATAGAATCCTACCAGCCTGCCTTACAAACAAAATGGCTGTGGTACTGAGTTTTTTTGGATCCTCCCACTGTGGCTCCTCCAGGCCTCCAGGAAGTGGTAAAAATCCAAAATAAATACAGTACTAAAAGTACATTGTCCAGGCTGAACTCGGGTGAAGCCTTGGATGGGGGGATGTCTCAAAAATGTGCTGCTTTTTATTAGTTTTTTAAAAAATTGTTTTGAAAAGAACATCAATCACTAGAGATTTACTTGACTGTAATTTGAACTTCCTGTTTTACATATTTATAAGGTCTTTCACCTATCTTGGCAGGCTTTCAAATTAAGTGGGCTGGGAAATTTGATGCTCTGTGTTTAGTTGTGAGCTGAGTCAGGTATTTGGTGGTTGCAACTGGGCTTTTAAATAAAAACGAAGTCGAAAGCTTAAAAAAAAAAAAAACGATGAACGTTAAATGAACGCTCCAGTATGATTGATTGCAAATGTAAAGCCACAAATGTCAGCAAATATGGAAATATGTCAAATACCGCATACATGTGTTAATTGAACACATTCAGTATAAAATTCTTTGCCAGAGAAATTTCTGGTGAGCCAACGGTAGTACAGGGTTTAAAGGAATCGAGTGAAGAAAGCAGTGAGCAAGCCTGTGCCCTACAAACCCTCCCCGACAGCCGCCCTTCGCCCCACCCCCCGCCTCTCCCCGCGGCCTGGTATTTCTTCGCGGTTGGCGTTTTACAGGCAACATTCTCAGAAGAGGGCTATAGCTAGGGTGACCATATAATTTATTGTTTAAATCGGGACATTTTTTGAGAGTGAATGTTTTATTTTGTAATCTCATCAGTAGTTACCTGATGAGAGCACATTTCAATGACGTGTGATTATAATTAGGAAAACATCCTTAAGAAGTCATCTAATGAAGAGAGTAGACTAAAATTCTTGATACATTTTTAAGCAGTTTTCCTTCCAACAGAAAAAAATTGCTAGGGGTCATTTTCATTATCTACTGTCTTATCTTACCACCTCCCCAGCCCTGAGTTTTTCTCTCCCAACCCTTCCCCCATCCTTATATATACACGAAGATTCATTATGTATAAATGCATATAGTTATGCACCCATATATGCATATATGGATGGGCATATACATATATACTTTTATTATCTATAGATTAGAATATTCTGTGCATTTTCCATAATATGCATAGTTTAAGTTATATACTTCCCTACCACAGAATTTTCTTCAGAATTTTTGAGACCATATTCATGATATACATGATTTGAACATCTTTTGTTTTGGTTAAGGTAAAATGTAGACTGAGATGTTTGGAAAAAGTATCACTGAAAGACATTGGGAAATAATTCTCACATTGTTTATTCAAATAGCTTTTGAGATCTTGGGATTCCCTGGTGGCTCAGACGATAAAGTGTCTGCCTGCAATGCCGGAGCCCCGGGTTCGATCCCTGGGTCGGGAAAATCCCCTGGAAGGAAATGGCAACCCATTCCAGTATTCTTACTTGGGAAATCTCATGGACAGAGGAACCTGGTGGGCTATAGTCCATGGGGTCACAAAGAGTCGGACACGACTGAGTGACTTCACTTTCACTTGAGATCTTAGGGTATACTAGGCATGATGCTCCTTGCTACATACACATTAATGGACAAGCAGGAAGTTTCTCTCCTTCATGAAGCTTACAGTCTTGTGGGAAGACAGAGAAACAAGCAAGTAATTGCAAATTGTATAAAAATAATTTTTTTATATAATTTTCAAATATAATTTTAAAAAATAATTTTAAAACCTATAATTGGAAATTATAATTGCCACCAAGAAATAAAGTGCAGTCTTCCAGAATAACAGGGAGGGAAAGACATAGAGAAGGGGGTAAGAAAAGTTCTTTCTAAGCACACGGCATTGGTGCTAGACTTGAAGGATGAGAAGGGGCCAAAGTTGAAAAATAGGAGAGAAAGAGTCTATGGGGTCCCACAGAGTCGGACACGACTGAAGTGACTTAGCAGCAGCAGTAGCTGCAGCAGGAAGTGGTTGTAGCAAGTGCGAAGGCCCTGAGGCAGAATGGGACTTGGAGTATTCTAGGAAGTAAAATGAAGCCAATAGCCCTGCAGCATATTGAGAGAAAGGGAAAATGACATCAAAAGCCAGAAATGTAGTGATGTGCTACCGAAGTTTGAAAGTTACAGGAGTGAATTTTATTCAGAGAGTGAAATGCTGGAATTTGAGTTTGGAGGTTTCAGTGATGGTAAAATTCAAAGATGTTGTGGCGAAGTGGAGAAAAACTCCATGCTAGTAATAATTTTGAACTTACATAGCTGCAAAAACAAATGAACAAGCAACAACAAAACGGAGAATTCCCTGGTGGTTCAGTGGTTAGAACTCCACACTTCCACTGCAGGGGACCTGGATTCAATCCCTGGTTGGGGAACTAAGATTCCATAAGACATGTGACCTGGCCAAAAAAAAAAAAACATCCCCCAAAACTGTAGCTGCATCACAGTGTTTTGGTATTGTAGTTTAAAAAATTGTATTTCGTCTGCATTGGGACAGCATTGATTATGGCTCAGTGCATACATAAATATGAGTGAGAAACAAATATCTAAGACCATACACATTATTAATAAAATCAAAAGGAAGAATTCAGGCAACTGTTTGTTTTAGTTTTCTGCTTCTCTTCAGTAGTGTCAATTGTGGTATTTTTTATTCAAAGAACTTCATATCAGTTGATCAAAGCTCAATTAACACTTTTTTTAAAAAAACAAATAAGGCAAAGCATTATTCAAGCTAGAATTTAAATCATATAACTAGAATATAAATAGTGTTTTTTTTTTAATTTACTGATTGTTAGCAAACCAAATCCTGTGTACACATGAGCAGAAATAGTATGTTCAATTTCTTAGATTCTAGGACTTAGAAATTGTAAAAGCAAGTCAAATCAATGATATGTAATGTTTTAAATGAGCTTCCATAGTTTGGGAAACTCTAAACAAATCAAATTGTGAACCAATTAGGTAATGCAAATTTTAAGATCTTTACCACTCAGAACTGTAAGGGGAAGAAAAATATGTTTTGGAATTCAGAGTTTCTACAATAATTTAAAAATAATAATATGATGCTTTCTCATAATCACCCCATAATCAAGTATAATAATACATTGTACTGAAATACCCGATCAGTTATACTACATGGAGTAAAGACAGACCGTAAGTATCCCCATATCATTTTGGGTCAGCTTTTGTCACCAAACTGACTGCACTTTTGAGGAAGCCTTCAGTTTTCAAAGATTTGGAGAATTCATAATTGTGAATGAGGGATTGTGAAACCATGGACTTTAATCCCATTTCAGTTCTTTCATTTCTTAAATCTATCTATTTATTTGTTTAACTCGGGGCTCTTGCAGGGAAAGTGTGGAGTCCTAACTGCTGGATTACCGGGGAATTCCCTGTTCTGTTTTGCTGTTGTTTGTTTGTTTTTCCAGCTATGTAAATTCAAAATTAGCGTAGAGTTTTTTCTCCACTTCACCACAGCTCCTCTGGACCTTACCATCACTGAACCCTCCAGGCTCTCAAGCCTCCTCGTTACAGTGCGTGGAGGCTTACTCCCTGGTGGCGGTACTCAGGCGTCTCATTACGGTGGCTTCTCGTTGCAGAGCATGGACTCTGGAGGGCAGTCTTCAGTAGTTGCGGTGCATGGGGTTAGCTGTGTAATATTCCTGGACCAGGGTTGAACTTGTGTCCCCTGCATTGGCAGGCGAATTCTTAGCCACTGGACCACTAGGGAAGTCCTCCAGTTGTTTCTTAAAAATATATTCTTAGCTTAAAACAAAGCTTATAATCCTAATGACTATAAACAGAGTTAGAAGACAATAAAGTCCTACTGTATAGCACATGAAACTATATTCAATAAAAATAAAGGAATAAACAAAGTTACAGTTTGAAAATGGCCAGATTTCCATGTGTGGGCCCTAATAAATGAATATACATGGTACTAACAAATTTTTTTAGTTATTTGTGTGGTCTTGGACAAACCCTTTAAATTTTACCCTTACGACTTTCCCCATATTTTTCTTAAGAATAGTGAAGTTTACCATTAATTACATTTTTTTTTGGCAAAATATTTTCAAGCACCAACTCACCAGATTTTTTTCTTTCCCAAATGCTTTACTATTTGGAAAAAATGCTAAGAGTGTTTACTTCAGATCTCTTTACCCGTTGTGGGATGTCTTTAGATTACTTTCATCCACTCCAAGCCAAGTGGCATTTTCAAGAAGGGTCATTCCCAGGAGCAGTTTGTGACCTTCAGTGTGGCTGAGACTTCTTGCTGACTAACTAGTATCCATCTTTCCTTAGTCTACTTAAAATAAAAAGGCACAACTTGAGAGTTGTGAGTTAAGTTTTATTTGGGGCAAAATGAGGACTGTAGCCTGGGAGATAGCACCTAAGATGGCTCTGAGAAACTGTTCCAAAGAGGCAGGAGGGGGAGAGTCATTATAAAGGTGATTTTGGTGAGGGGGGAATACTTATAATCAAGTCCATATTTTTGCAGAAGGTTTCTGCTAGTATCATGAAGTTTTCTGCTAGTCATGAGGAATAGTCATCACCATGAAGGATTTTTAGTGGTTTTCTAGATATGAGGAGATATAGGAATTGGGCTCATAAAATCAGCTCCTGAAAATATCTAACTATCTGAAGACCTGTCCTGCCAGTTCCTCCCCTCCGTCCCTTCCTCCCCCTACCCCCTCAAGCACAGAGCGCCTCATTTCTGATCTTTGCCCCGAACTCCTTTCAGGAGGTGTTGAAGGTCAGCAACTGCAGCAGCACATGATTTAATCCTTGTAGACGTAGATGGCAAGTGCCCACGGCAAATGCCAATTTGTAGTTGGTAGTTCCTAATAAAATTGGATTTTATATTGGGTTTGCCCCCTAGATGATCTAAGTTTCCCACATAGGTTTAAACAACGAGGTTTAATCAGAGGTCCGTTGGTCGAGGAAGCTTATGAAGGGGGCTGACTCAACGGGAGGTGCCTTTTGCTCCTCACCTTCGCCCTCTTTTGCTGGGAGTGTGGTCACCACACCTGGGTGGAGTCAGGAGCTCTGTTTTGACAACAGGGAGGAGAGCTCAAGGCCATGAGTAGCTGAACAGAAAGAAGAAAGCTAGGCTCTGTGGAGCCACCCTACCATGTGGATCTTTTTTTACATGAGAGAAAAAAAATTAGAAAACCACTAATTTGTTTTGAAGTACTGTTTTGTGGGGTCTCTTCCTCATAACTAAATGCAGTTCCTAGTACAAGAGTAATCTTCATTTTCTCTGTTAAATTCAGCTTTTTTTTTTTTTGGCCTTCCAGCATGTGGACTCTTATTTCCCCAATGAGGCTTGATACCCATGCCCAAGCAGAGGAAGTGTGGAGTTTTAACTACTGAACCACCAGAGAAGTCTCTAAATTTACTTTTTAGAAAAGTGATGTTTATTTATTTTGGGCTATCCTGGGTCCTGCCAACAAAGGTCTGTCTAGTCAAAGCTATGGTTTTTCTAGTAGTCATGTATGGATGTGAGGGTTGGACTATAAAGAAAGCTGACCTCCAAAGAATAGATGCTTTTGAACTGTGGTGTTGGAGAAGACTCTTGATAGTCCCTTGGACTGCAAGGAGATCCAAGTAGTCCATCCTGGTTGTAAAAGGGAATCAGTAGTTAAAAGGGAATCAGTCCTGAATATTGATTGGAAGGACTGATGCTGAAGCTGAAACTCCAATCCTTTGGCCACATGATGTGAAGAACTGACTCACTGGAAAAGACCTTGACGCTGGGAAAGATTGAAGGTGGGTTGAGAAGGGGACAACAGAGGATGAGATGGTTGGATGGCATCACTGACTCAATGGACATGAGTTTGAGTAAACTCCGGGAGTTGGTGATGGACAGGGAGGCCTGGTGTGCTGCAGTCCATGGGGTCGCAGAGTCGGACACGACTGAGCGACTGAACTGAACTGAACTGAACTGTCCTGGATCTTCGTTGCTGCTCACAAGTTTTTTCTAGGTATGGCGAGCAAGTGCTATTCTCCAATGTGGCGCTCGAGTTTCTCATTGCAGTGACTTCTCATTGTAGTGACTTCTTGGGGTGGGGGGCTAGGTGCGGGGTGCAGAGCTCCAGTAGTTGTGGCTCCCAGGGTTAGCTGCTCCATGGGACGTGGAATTTTCCCAAACCAGGGATCGAATGCTTATCTCCTGCATTGGCAGGTGGATTCTTAACCACTGTCCACCAGGGAAGTCCTATCTACTTTTTAATTGCTTTGTAATACTAGGCTGAGAAGAGGAATGAGGGGCTTTATGGAAGGCAAGAAGTTTGACTTAGTCTAAGCTGTGATTACCGGAGAAGGCAATGGCACCCCACTCCAGTACTCTTGCCTGGAAAATCCCATGGATGGAGGAGCCTGGTAGGCTGCAGTCCATGAAGTTGCAAAGAGTCAGACACGACCGAGCAACTTCACTTTCACTTTTCACTTTCATGCATTGGAGAAGGAAATGGCAACCCACTCCAGTGTTCTTGCCTGGAGAATCCCAGGGATGGGGGAGCCTGGTGGGCTGCCGTCTATGGGGTCACACAGAATTGGACATGACTGAAGCGACTTAGCGGCAGCAGCAGCAGGCTGTGATTACATAGATATGAGACATGAACTTAGGTATGTCCACAAAGGTAGTGAAGGTGGTGTAATTCCAGCTGAGCTATTTCAAATCCTAAAAGATGATGCTGTTGAAGTGCTTCATCCAATATGCTAGTCAATTTGGAAAACTCAGCAGTGGCCACAGAACTGGAAAACTTCAGTTTTCTTTCCAGTCCCAAGAAGGGCAATGCCAAAGAATGTTGAAACTGCTGCACAGCTGCAGTCATCTCACATGCTAGCAAGATAATGCTCAAAATCCTTCAAGCCTCGCTTCAACATTACATGAACTGAGAACTTCCACATGTATAAGCTGGATTTATAAAAGGCAGAAGAACCAGAGATCAAATTGCCGGTATCCATTGGATCTTGGAAAAAGCAAGGGAATTCCAGAAGAAACATCTACTTCTGCTTCATTGATGATACTAAAGCCTTTGACTGTGTGGATCACAACAAACTGTGGAAAATTCTTAAGGTGATAGGAATACCAGACCACCTTACCTTCTTCCTGAGAAACCTGTATACAGGTCAAGAAGCAGCGTGAACTGGACATGAAACAACTGACTGGTTCAAAATTGGGAAAGGAAAAAAAAAAACAAAAAAAACAAAATTGGAAAAGGCGTGTGTCAAGGCTGTATATTGTCATCCTGCTTATTTAACTTCTAGGCAGAGTACATCATGCAAAATGGATGGAGCACAAGATGGAATCAAGATTGCCAGGAGAAATATCAATAACCTCAGATATGCCGATGTTACCATCCTTATGGCAGAAAGTGAAGAGGAACTAAAGAGCCTCTTGATAAAGGTGAAAGAGGAGAGTGAAAAACCTGGCTTAAAGCTCGACATTCAGAAAACTAAGACCTTGGCATGCAGTCCCATCACTTCATGGCAAATAGGTAGGGAAACAATGGAAACAGTGACAGACTTAATTTTCTTGGACTACAAAATCACTGACAGCAGTTACTGCAGCCATGAAATTAAAAGATGCTTGCTCCTTGGAAGAAAAACTATGACAAACCTAGACAGCATAGACATTACTTTGCTGACAAAGGTCCATCTAGTTAAAGCTATGGTTTTCCCAGTAGTCATGTACAGATGTAAGAGTTGAACCATAAAGAAAGCTGAGCACCGAAGAATTGATGCTTTTGAACTGTGGTGTTGGAGAAGACTCTTGAAATCCCTTGGAGAACAAAGAGATCAAACCAGTCAATCCTAAAGAAAATCAACCCTGAATATTCACTGGTGCTGAAGCTGAAAACTTTGGCCTCCTGATGTGAAGAACTGACTCATTAGAAAAGAACCTGATGCTGGGAAAGATTGAGGGCAGGAGAAGATGGTTAGATGGCATCACTGACTCAATGAACATGAGTTTGAGCAAATTCCAGGAGATGGTGAAGGACAGGGAAGCCTGATGTGCTGCAGTCCATGGGGCCGCAGAGTCAGACATGACTGAGCTACTGAATAGCAACAGATGTAGTACAGTAAGTGTTATCAGGAGGCTCAAGTTCCACTGGAAGTTGAACATTCCGCCCTCCTGGGCCTAATCAATTCTAGTCAGGTTTTGTTGTATCCAGCTTTTCTCAATGGCTGTGTCATTCTCTAAGGGTTGTACCATGCCCTCTTCCCTTCTGTCTCAATGGGATCTGATCATCTGAATATAGGCAATGTGAAAGAGTTGCACAGATATAATTATTTTAAAAAATATTCAATAATCTTGATCTATATCCTAAGACAACTACTCATTTCTCTCATTTAAAAATGGTTCTCTTAATGTTTCTACATGTTTCCCCATAATCAGGTTGCTGACACAGTGTTCTAGAACCACATATACCATCACTATTCACTCTCTGAATATTGTTTGAGAGCAATATGTATGCCTCCATCAGCAGCAGCCATCTTCATTTTATGAACCCTTAGTCTTGGCTCACTCAAGTTTCTTGTTTCTATATGACTTATCAGAATTCTGACCTATTGTGAACTTAGTGAAATGATTAAACAGCAAAACCTTAGGTTGGAGATTTTTTTGTAGTATGATATTGGAAGTATCAGTAAAAATACAACAAAGGAAATTTTCATCTAGTATTCAATATGAAAGTTATTCTTTGTGCTATTAAAAAGTTGGACTATGTAGAACTCCTTCCCTTACAAGGCCGCCTCACCAACCTCAGACTGCAGGGTAGTGATGAAAAAACTCACACACTGACACAGACCATACTGCTTAAAATCTTAGCATTGCTTATCATCAGAGAAGTGCAAATCAAAAACACAATGAAACATCACTTCACATTCGTCAGACTTATCAAATAATCTACGAATGACAGATATTGGCGAGGATATGGAGAAAAGGGAACCTTTGGATACTGTTGGTGGGACTGTAAATTGGTGCAGACACCATGGAGAACAGTATGGAGGTTTTTTCAAATATTTTAAAATAGAATTACCATATGAATAGTATATATGGGTATATACCGTATATACCCAGCAATTCCACTCCTAATTATATATCCCCCCAAAATGAAAACACTACTTCAAAAATAAACATGCACCCTGATGTTCATAGCAGCACTTACAGTAGTCAAGATGCAGAAACAACCTGTGTACATGGACAGTGAATGGATAAAGAAGACGTGACGTACATAAAATAGAATATTGCTGTGCACTGCTCAGTCACTCAGTCATGTCTGATTCTTTGCGACCCCGTGGCCTATAGCCCACCATGCTCCTCTGTCCATGGATTTTTCAGGCAAGAGTACTAGAGTGGGTTGCCATTTCCTCCTCTAGGGGATCTTCCTGACTGAGGGATTGAACCCAAGTCTATGCGTCTCTACATTAGGAGGCAATTTCTTTACTAATGAACCACCTGGGAAGCCCAGAGTGGAATATTCAGTTCAGTTCAGTCGCTCAGTCGTGTCCAACTCTTTATGACCCCATGAATTGCAGCATGCCAGGCCTCCCTGTCCATCACCAACTCCCAGAGTTCAGCCAAACTCATGTGCATCAAGTCGGTGATGCCATCAAGCCATCTCATCCTCTGTCGTCCCCTTCTCCTCCTGCCCACAATCCCTCCCAGCATCAGAGTCTTTTCCAATGAGTCAACTCCTCGCATGAGGTGGCCAAAGTATTGGAGTTTCAGCTTTAGCATCAGTCCTTCCAAAGAACACCCAGGACCAATCTCCTTTAGAATGGACTGGTTGGATCTCCTTGCAGTCCAAGGGACTCTCAAGAGTCTTCTCCAACACCATAGTTCAAAAGCATCAATTCTTTGGAGGTCAGCTTTCTTTATAGTCCAACTCTCACATCCATACATGACCACTGGAAAAACCATAGCCTTGAGTAGTGGAATATTACTCAGCTATAAAAAAGGAAATTCTGTCATTTGCAACAACATGGATGGACCTAGAGACTATAATGCTTAATGAAATAAGTCAGACAGAATATATGAGATCACTTATACATGGAATCTAAAAAAATTTTTTTATGAATGAATATAACTAAACAGAAATGGACTCACAGATATAGAGAACACACTAATGGTTATTGTGGAGAGAGGGAAGGGGAAGGGGTAAGATAAAGGTAAGGGATTAGGAGACACAAACTGCTACGTATAAATTAGATAAGCAACAAGGGTATGTTGTACAGCACAGGGAAATACAGCCATTATTTTTTAATAACTTTAAATTGGGTGTAATCTATAAAAGTGTTGAATCACCATGTTGTACACCTGAAACTAAAATAATATTGTAAATCAACTATAGTTTTAAAAAACGAGTCTTACTAGAAGTATTTCCAAAAAGCAAGAGCGTTCCAGAAAAAAACATACTTCTGCTTTATTGATTACGCCAAAGCCTCTGACTGTGTGGATCACAACAAGCTGCAGTAACTTCTTAAAGAGATGGGAATACCAGACCACCTGAACTATCTCCTGTGAAATATTTATGTGCGGTCAAGAACCAACAGTTAGAACTGGACATGGAACAACAGACTGGTTCCAAATAGGGAAAAGAGTACATCAATGCTGCATATTGTCACCCTGCTTATTTAACTTCTAGGCAGAGTACATCATGTAAAATGCCAGGCTGGATGGAGCACAAGCTGGAATCAAGATTGCCGGGAGAAATATCAATAACCTCAGATAGGTGGATAACACCACCCTTATGGCAGAAAGTGAAGAAGAACGAAAGAGCCCCTTGAAGAAAATGAGAGGAAAGTGAAAAAGTTGGCTTAAACTCAACATTCAGAAAATTAAGATCATGGTATCCGGTCCCATCACTTCATGGCCAATAGATGGGGAAACAATGGAAACAGTGAGAGACTTTATTTTTTGGGGCTCCAAAATAACTGCAGATGGTGACTGCAGCCATGAAATTAAAAGATGCTTGTTCCTTGGAAGAAAAGCTATGACCAACCTAGACAACATATTAAAAAGCAGAGACATTACTTTGCCAGCAAAGGTCCATCTAGTCAAAGCTATGGTTTTTCCAGTGGTCATGTATGGATGTGAGAGTTGGACTATAAACAAAGCTGACCTCCAAAGAATTGATGCTTTTGAACTGTGGTATTGGAGAAGACTCTTGAGAGTCCCTTGGACTGCAAGGAGATCCAACCAGTCCATCCTAAAGGAAATTGGTCGGGAATATTTATTGGAAGGACTGATGCTGAAGCTGAAACTCCAATACTTTGGCCACCTGATGCGAAGAAATGACTCACTGAAAAAGAGCCTGATGCTGGGAAAGATTGAGGGCAGGAGGAGAAGGGGACGACAGAGGATGAGATGGTTGTATGGCATCACTGACTCAGTGGACGTGAGTTTGGGTAATCTCCAGGAACTGGTGATGGACAGGGAAGCCTGGTGTGCTGCAGTCCATGGGGTCTCAAAGAGTCGGACACGACTGAGCGACCGAACTGAACTGAACTGGCAAGAATTTCTGCATCGTATAGATTTGCGAGGTCGAAAAGGAACTGGAACAGCTATGGGGATAGAGACACAATTGATAAAGACTTGATTAAATTATGAACCTGAACACTCATACAAAGAGAGACCAGAATTTTCTGTGAAAGAGATCATTACAAGTTTCCATACACGGAAGACCATGTACTATTATGGAACATGAATTATTATTTAAATTAAAAGAGAGTCAGCAAATAATTCAGGCCTAGGATGACAAAGGAACAGGAATTTAATAGGATCAAATTATAAATTATTTCCCTAGGTACATCTAGCTAAGAATTCTTATAATTCCTTAGTGTGGAGGGAGTTGGGTTGATGTTAATGACAGAGTCTACACAGGTGGTTTATTGTATTTTAATATTTAGCCAGTTGTGCTTAATGAATTCTATTATCTATTTGTATTGCATTAAAAGAACATGATAGGAATTGTTGTAATTTAGATTTGGGGACTGAAGAGCTCTCAAATGACAATTGCATTCAAAATTCTGGTGCTCAGTGTAGGTGGTGAAGAGAAGCAGTACCTCTTACAGAAAATG
The DNA here is from genome assembly GCF_023091745.1 of Budorcas taxicolor. Taxonomy (NCBI): domain Eukaryota; kingdom Metazoa; phylum Chordata; class Mammalia; order Artiodactyla; family Bovidae; genus Budorcas; species Budorcas taxicolor. The sequence continues at coordinate 32,842,347 of NC_068922.1, read as the reverse complement.
TGTTTTATAAGGCTTATTGCTGTCTGGTTGGGTTAACATTTTCAGGGCCTTCACCCTGGGAAGCAGGGGGCCTTGATTTTGCTCAGTAAGTGTAAGTAGCAAAAGAGAAACAGTCCTCGCAAAGCTGGATTGCTAGTGTGATAATTGATTTCTACATTTTGACCATTGAAATAATTATTATTTAACATATATGTGTGATAAATATATATATGTATACATTTATACTCTACACACTATTATCCAATGTCAAATCTGGCTTTCAGATTTTCTTATTGATAAAAATAATTTTCTAAGTGACCTTTACTCCTGCATATTATTCTCTTCTATTAATATTATATTTATTTTCTTAAGGCACCCTGAAGGAGTGTGGATGGTAAAAGTAACATAAACTCAATACCAGCCATTTGGAAAAGATGGAAATTTGTCATGAAGATCACACTAACCACTGTAGTCCCACTTCTTTGGAACTCTTTCCAGTGTCTTTCCTTGTACTTCATTTTGTGTTGGCAAACTTTCAGAATCAAGAGTGCCAAGTCAGAAATCCCTATTATGTAACTGAACAAGTATATATAATAGCAGTCACAAAAATAACTCAGATGGAAATGATTACATAATTAACACAATCGCACCCTCCTTTGATAAAGGGCAGAGATTTTGTAAGAGGCTTCGGAAGACTGTCCCTTCTATAGTTGTAAATCATTTGTCAAATCACAAGTACAGACTACTTTAAATGAAATCATCAGCTTGATTTTGCTTCCTAATCATTTCTTAGATTATCTGAGCTGAATGAATGGGGTTACATGGGAATGAATACTGAACAGAGTGGTAACTTTGGGGCATGAAAGACTTGGAAAATGGGAAAATAGCCAATGGGCAAAAATGGCAATGGGATACTCCAAGGGGATGAGGGAGAAGAAATGTCAGGAGAGGGAACTGGGGCATAAAATAATATGGGATGGTGCCAGATAGGGTGATCAGATAATTTAGATTAAAACCCAGAACATTTTCAAGAGTGAAAATGTCACTGTTAATTGCACTGGGACAACAGGTTGGATTCAGAGAAGGCAATGGCAATCCACTCCAGTACTCTTGCCTGGAAAATCCCATGGGCGGAGGAGCCTGGTAGGCTGCAGTCCATGGAGTTGTGAAGAGTCAGACACGACTGAGCAACTTCACTTTCGCTTTTCACTTTCATGCACTGGAGAAGGAAATGGCAACCCACTCCAGTGTTCTTGCCTGGAGAATCCCAGGGACGGGGGAGCCTGGTGGGCTGCCGTCTATGGGGTCACACAGAGATGGACACGACTGAAGCGACTTAGCGGCAGCAGCAGCAGCTGCTGCAGCAGCAACAGGTTGAATTATATAGGATAAACAAGGAAATATGGTCATTTAATGTAAACTTAAAAAAAAAAAAAGAAACAAACCTACAGCCCTGTTGGCAGCCAACAGCTTGCTTTTTACCAAATACACAACAAGTTTGATATTAGTATCCTTAAATTTTTGATCCCTTTTCTGTTTTCACAAGCAAAGGAAAGGCCAGGTGGATCCTCACTGAGGGTTCTTTAAAGAGATTGAGTACCTAGGAGTCAGTGTGAAAGGTTGCTGAACCCAAGATCAGGTTTCCGTCGTCATAAGAGTGAGTTAAAGTCACTCTCTTTTAGGATCCAGGCTTCACTCTCAGAACTGCTAGTGAAGATCTATGCTATTGGCTCTTTGTTTTATGGCAATTCTAAGCTTGGAGAAGGAAATGGCAACCCACTCCAGTACTATTGCCTGGAAAATCCCGTGGATGCGGGAGCCTGGTAGGCTACAGTCCATGGGGTCGCAAAGAGTCGGACACGACTGAGCGACTTCACTTCACTTCACTAATTCTAAGCTAGAAGCTAGCGTGGTGGATTCTGTCTTGTCCTATCTGTAGTGACTGTTGCATTATATTCAGTGTCATGCTACAAGTCTTAAAATGTAAGGTCCACCAGAGAGATGTTATGGGGAGGGAGGTGGGAGGGAGATTCATGTTTGGGAACGCATGTACACCCGTGGTGGATTCATGTCAATGTATGGCAAACCAATACAGTATTGTAAAGTAAAATAAAGTAAAAATAAAAATTAAAAAAAAAAAAGAATAAAAGCTAAAAAAAAAATGTAAGGTCCACTGAAAGATATCTTAAGCTGCTTATATTTTCAAATCAGTTTGCTGGGTTCATTGTCCACGTTTGGAAACCAATCCATCAAACCTCAGTCTGCAAACTGTTAACTTAAGGGATACACACACCAGGAAATAAGACTAAATTCATTTCTATTTTGAACCAGCCCTGAAGCAGTGCTTCTGGACCAGTTTTCACCCTGGGAAGGTGAGTAATAAGGGCTGAACCTTTGTGGCTCAGCTGGTAAAGAATCCGCCTGCAATGCGGGAGACCTGGGTTCGATCCCTCAGTTGGGAAGATCCCTGGAGAATGGAAAGGCTACACATTCCAGTATTATGGCCTGGAGAATTTCATGGACTGTATAGTCCATGGGGTCACAAAGAGTTGGACATGACTGAGCGACCTGCACTTCGCTTGCACTTTATCAGGAATAGGATTTCAACCTTTACAGAGAGGTCCTCAGGTCACTTGCCTTTGTAGGAACACTCTGTGGTAAGATGTCTCATTGAGAGCTGCAATCCTTCAGGCTTGGTACTCTGAGCAGAGTATGATGCTGGCAATTTGCTGTTGCCAAAAGAACCCCAAGAGCCCTAGGTCACTCGGTGCCCCTTGGGCCACCATGCAGCATTCGATACTATTGTGCATGTGCTCCTAGTCACTTGGTTGTGTCTGGCTCTTTGAGACCCCATGGACTGTAGCCCATCAGGCTCCTTTGTCCCTGGGATTCTCCAGGTGAGAATATTAGAGTGGGTTGCTATTTCCCTTCTCCAGGGGATCTTCCTGACCCAGGGATTCAACCTGGGTCTCCTTCATTGCAGGTGGATTCTTTACCAGCTGAGCCACAAGGGAAGCCCCAGTTGGTATCATTAGAAGAGATTTTTTGGTAATCATATCTCTTCCTGCTGTTCTTCTCTTTCCCCAGTGGTATCAAAATAGGGACTTCCCTGGTGGTCCAGTGGTTAAGACTCCACACTCCCAGTGCAGGGGGCCTGGGTTCCATCCCTGGTCAGGGAACTAGATCCCACATGCTGTAACTAAGAGTTCAAATGTGCAACTAAAGATCCTGCATGCCACAATTGAGACCCAGTGTAGCCTGGTAAGTAAATTTAATTCAATTTAAAAATATTAAAAAAAAATAGGACTCAGTCTAGCTGGACTTGCTACTCTAGATGCCCCTAAGAGCTGTGGGAGAAAGGGTTGGAACCCTGAAGAAGTGTGGATGGTACTGGGAGACTTCCCACTCTGAGTCGCAGGAGGGATGCTCCGGTACTGTATGTCTGGCAACAGATTGAGATAGGATTGAACCTCAGATTACAGAGAAGTCATCTGCTCATCTGCTTTGTAAAGAATATTCCAAAGTGCAATTTCTTGGAGTAGAGATTCTGATGTCTGTGAGCTCTCTGTGAGGATTTCTAAATTTTGCACTTTCATTTCAATAATAATTTAAAAGATAATATAAGCACATATTGGATCATCTAAACAATTTCTCTGTATCCAAGCCTGGAGGACTACAATCCATGGGGGTAGCAAGAGTTGGACATGACTTAGCAACTAAACCACCACCCTGCAACAGCAGTTCTGTTCTAATCAGGGAGTTAATGAGAAAGAACCAAAGCTGACTTAATATGCAAATGATGCATTTATGCCAAGCAAAGACCACATAATATCACAACAGGCTGTAGGAACAAGTGGTTTACAGTGATTTGAATGAAAAAGAAAAATGATGGGGAATTGTCATCTCAGTACCTGGCTGTCACCTGTCATTCAAGTTACAACCAGTGATGACTGTAATAGTAACCTCTGTCACATGAAATAAAACTTTTATTTTATTTACTTTTACATTTTAAAAATGCTTATTTATTTATTTTTGGATGTGGTGGGTCTTAGTTGTGGCATGTGGGTTCTTTCATTGTGGTGTATGGGCTCCAGAGTGCATGGGCTCTGTAGTTTGTGGCAGGAGCAAAGGACCACCAGGGAAGTCCCCCTAAACTTTCATTTTAAAACTTCCTGGTTTTATTGCTTGGCCTATATTCACCTTATGAGTTGGTATCTTTTGCAGCCACATAGCTCTGTAAGTCAGAGAAGGCAATGGCACCTCACCCCAGTACTCTTGCCTGGAAAATCCCATGGATGGAGGAGCCTGGTAGGCTGCAGTCCATGGGGTCGCTAAGAGTCGGACACGACTGAGCGACTTCACTTCACTTTCATGCATTGAGAAGGAAATGGCAACCCAATCCAGTATTCTTGCCTGGAGAATCCCAGGAATGGCTGACCCTGGTGGGCTGCCGTCTACGGGGTCTCACAGAGTCGGACACGACTAAAGCGACTTAGCAGCAGCTCTGTAAGTAGGAGTTGCTATCTAGTTGCATGTGAGGACCAGGATCTTTATTTTTTTAATATAAATTAATTTATTTTAATTGGAGGCTAATTAGTTTACAATATTGTATTGGTTTTGCCATACATCGACATGAATCCGCCACGGGTGTACACGTGTTCCCCATCCTGAACCCCCCTCCCACCTCCCTCCCCGTACCATCCCTCTGGGTCATCCCAGTGTGCCACCCCCGAGCATCCTGTATCCTGCATTGAACCTGGACTGTCGATTCATTTCACATATGATATTATACATGTTTCAATGCCATTCTCCCAAATCATCCCACCCTCACCCTCTCCCACAGAGTCCAAAAGACTGTTCTATACATCTGTGTCTCTTTTGCTGTCTCGCTAACAGGGTCATCATTACCATCTTTCTAAATTCCATATATATGCGTTAGTATACTGTATTGGTGTTTTTCTTTCTGGCTTACTTCACTCTGTATAATAGGCTCCAGTTTCATCCACCTCATTAGAACTGATTCAAATATATTCTTTTTAATGGCTGAGTAATACTCCATTGTGTATATGTACCACAGCTTTCTTATCCATTCGTCTGCTGATGGACATCTAGGTTGCTTCCATGTCCTGGCTATTATAAACAGCGCTGTGACGAACATTGGCGTACACGTATCTCTTTCAATTCTGGTTTCCTCAGTGTGTATGCCCAGCAGTGGGATTGCTGGGTCGTATGGCAGTGCTATTTCCAGTTTTTTAAGGAATTTCCACACTATTCTCCATAGTGGCTGTACTAGTTTGTATTCCCACCAACAATGTAAGAGGGTTCCCTTTTCTCCACACCCTCTCCAGCATTTATTGCTTGTAGACTTTTGGATAGCAGCCATTCTGACTGGCGTGAAATGGTACCTCATTGTGGTTTTGATTTGCATTTCTCTGATAATGAGTGATGTTGAGCATCTTTTCATGTGTTTGTTAGCCATCTGAATGTCTTCTTTGGAGAAATGTCTGTTTAGTTCTTTGGCCCATTTTTTGACTGGGTCATTTATTTTTCTGGAGTTGAGCTGCAGGAGTTGCTTGTATATTTTTGAGATTAGTTGTTTGTCAGTTGCTTCATTTGCTATTATTTTATCCCATTCTGAAGGCTATCTTTTCACCTTGCTTATAATTTCCTTTGTTGTGCAGAAGCTTTTAATTTTAATTAGAGGACCAGGATCTTTAAAGAGCATGAACTTGGGGACCAAATTTCCAGATATCAGTTATAGCTCTGAGTAACCTTGGAAATGTTCCTCATTTTTGTGCCCCAGTTTCATCTCCAGTACTCTTGCCTGGAAAATCCCATGGATGGAGGAACCTGGTATATAGTCCATGGGATTGCAAAGAGTTGGACATGACTGAGTGACTTCACTTTCTTTCACTTTCTTCATCTGAATGGGCATAATGATAACATCTACTATTATCTTGAGGAGTAATTGAATACATGTAAATTATTAGTATAGTGCTTGGGCCTGCTAGGTATTCCTGTGGTAAAATAATTTAGCTCATTAGCTAAATTAGCATACTAAGTAATGTAGGTCAGAAAGAGAAAGATAAATACCAGGTGATATCACTCATGTGTGGAGTCTAAAATATGAACTTGTCTATGAAACAGAAACAGACATAAAGAACAGACTTGTGGTTGCCAAGAGGGAGGGGTAGAGGAGGAATGGACTGGGAGTTTGGGATTAGCAGATGCAAGGTGTTATATATAGGATGGATAAACAACAAGGTCCTACTGTATAGCACAGGGAACTATATTCAGTGTCTTGTGATAAATCATAATGGAAAGAATATTTTAAAAAATGTATATGTAACTGAATCACTTTGCTGTACAGCCAAAATTAAGACAACATTGACTATCAAATATATTTCAGCAAAATATATTAAAAAATGATTTAGCTCAGAAATAAGTAAAGATATAACTGTGTGAGAAATCTCCTCTGTTGGATAAATTAAGGTATATAAAATAATAAGTAACATTTACATAGTTTATCATGTTTGCAAGAAAAAACTTTTTCAAATCCTGTGTTGAGAGGATTCCCTAGAGAAGGCAATGGTGGCCTACTCCAGTATTCTTGCCTGGGAAATCCCAAGCACAGAGGAGGCTGGCAGGCTTTAGGCCATGAGGCCATAGAGTAGGACATGACTGAACCCACATACACATTCTACTTAAGCTTCAACATCTAAAGATGAGGAAATTAAAGCTTGGACAGTTGAAGTGATATACCCTGAAAAACATGTTTGCTATGAGCATTTGATATTTTTTCCCCTTATGGTGAATAAAGGAGCATTTTATAACTGAACATTTTTCCCGTTTTCTTTTGGGTTGCTAGGAGGCCCAGAGCTAATTTTGTAGCTCATACATGTTAGTTCTTGTATAGTACTTATGGGTCTGGACAGCTATGTTAGATTTTCTGTCCTTTTCTTGATTTTTCTATTCTAATTTGCATTTTCTCTGATTCTGAAAATTTATGCCTCATTTTATTATTTGGAATTCTGTCTAATCTGACTCATACACATTTTGGAAAACTTTGAGCCATAAACAAATAAATTGATTCGTGATTGCATGACTAGTAACATTTAGATCTTGACGTGTGCTCTTTTGACTTTGTGGGAAGTCACATTTATTTAGCATCTAGTATGTCCTGGTACTTTAAATACATAATTGTATGCAGTCCCCACATTAGCTGGTGTGAAGTAGCTCAGTTGCTGCTGTCTTTATTTTTCAGAGGAAGATACTGAAGCTTATAAAAGTATTAAGACTTTCCCAAGGTTACTAAATGTTCTAATTTCTGATTTTGTAAATTGTTAACAATTTAAACAAAAGCATGTACTTCCTCTTCTAACGCCAGATCTTTGTATCCATCTCCCCACTTCTTCCTCTCCCCTACAGCACCCCTTGCCCTTTCCCCGCCACCACCATGTGGCTTTTCCTATTATGGCTTTGCCAAGAACAAAATTGCCATTCCAGCTATCTGCCACTTAAGCTATTTATCGTTTTTTAGTTAAAATAATACTTAGTATTACAGCAGGAACACAAATATTCAGCAAAGATGGTCCCCAGCTTACAGTATCCTTAGTAGACTTTCAGGGTTTCCCAGAGCACTGTTCTTTGTGCCATTGTTGTACACTTGCCCAGGACGCCCTCTAGAAAGAGACGGAATAAGGGGAAACTCAGAGACTGGTGTTCCAAGGGTGAGCTGGCATGCAAATCTATGTATGCTTCCTGATCCTGGCCAACTTGCCTGTTTCTTTTTTTCCCTTTACGATTTATTTATTGGCTCTGGTGGGTCTTTGTAGCTGTGCTCAGACTTTCTCTAGTTGCAGTGACTGGGGGCTGCTCTTCCTTCCTGTGCGTAGGCTTCCCATTGTGGTGGCTTCTCTTGCGGAGCTTAGTCTCTAAGGCACTCGGGCTCAGTAGCTGTGGTGCTCTGAGGAATGTAGGATCTCCCTGGACCAAGGATTGAACCCATGTCCCCTGCATTGGTAGGTGGATTCCTAACCACTGGACCACCAGGGAAGATCTTCCTGTTTCTTTAGTTAGTGTTAGTCGCTCAGTCGTGCCTGACTCTGCAACCCCATGGACTGCAGCCCACCAGGCTCCTCTGTCCATGAGATTTTCCAGCAAGGATACTGGACTGGGTTGCCATTTCCTTCTCCAGGGGATCTTTCCAACCCAGGGATCGAAGCCGGGTCTCCTGCACTGCAGGCAGATTCTTTACCAGCTGAGCTATGAGGGAAGCAGGGCTTGAAGACTATCACACAGATTGGCTCCTGTCAATATATTCCCTGGCGACTCGAAACTGCTTCTCTTAATCACCAGCCAGCAACAAGTGTGGTGAAGTCCTATGTTGACGGGATTACGGCTGAACAGAAAGCTTCTTGCCATTGTGACCTAGATCTATGTCACAGGAAGTGCTGGAAGCATCATTAGGTGTCGGTCGTCCAGAGACTAGAGTGAACGACGGTAGAATCTCAGTGTCTCAGCCAAAATTATACACCAGTCTGTATGGTGTTTCCCAGAGAGTGGGGTTTCACAGACTTTAGGCATTTGATTACCGCAGTTTTCTCCCTCATGTCATCTTTACCTTGTACGCTGTGCTGTGCTTAGTCGCTCAGTCACGTCCGACTCTTTGCGACCTCATGGACTGTAACCCGCCAGGCTCCTCTGTCCATGGGGATTCCAGGCACGAATACTGGAGTGGGTTGCCATTTCCTTCTCCAGGGGATCTTCCCCACCCAGGGATCGAACCCAGGTCTCCTGCATTGCAGGTGGATTCTTTACTGTCTGAGCCACAGGGAAACCCAAGAATACAGGAGTGGGTAGCCTATCCCTTCTCCAGGGGAGCTTCCTGACCCAGGAATCACACAGGGGCCTCCTGCACTGCACGCAGATTATTTACCAGCTAAGCTACCAGGGAAGCCCCATCTTTATTACTCAGCTCGTAAAGAATCCGCCTGCAATGCAGGAGACACTGGTTCGATTCCTGGGTCGGGAAGACCCCCTGGAGAAGGAATAGGCTACCCACTCCAGTATTCTGGCCTGGAGAATCCCATGGACTGTACAGTCTGTGGGGTTGCAGAGTCGGACACGACTGAGCGACTTTCACTTCACTTCACTTCACACACATCACTCAGTTGTGTCCAGATTTTTGTGATCCCATAGACTGTAGCCCACCACGCTCCTCTGTCCATGGAATTCTCCAGGCAGGAATACTGGAGTGGGTTGCCATTCCTTTCTCCAGAGTATCTTTCCAACCCAGGGATTGAACCCAGGTCTCCTGAATTGCAGGTGGACTCTTTACTGTCTGAGCCACCAGGGATATATATCTTTACTGTAATTTATTTCTCTGTTCTTCAATGACAGTTTTACTTAAATACATTATTTTAAAAAGAAACTTTCCGTTGCTGCCATTAATGAGAGAACAGTTTCACTTACTATAATGGAAGATCATCTTAGAGCTAATACAATGACAACCAGACTATACTATCAAATTCTTTGCAGACGCAGGGATTGGGAACTAGGAGGTCTGTCATTTATTTTTGTAAAAATTATTCTCTTTTGCTTTTGTTTTTATTTTTTATTGGAGTATAGTTGCTTTAAAATGTTGTGCTAGCTTCTGCTGTCATTTATTTCTAACAGTCACATAAACTACTATGTACACTATTGAACAGCATGCAAGAACTCTAACTTCTTGTGCCATCCCTTTCCCCATCAGAAAAAGCTTCAAAGCCATTTACCTTTTTCATCATAAGCCATTATCTGTGAGGAAAAGCAGAGAGTTCCCTTTGCCAACTGCAAGATGTAACTGGAGACCGTAGGGCATTAGGCTGTGGAGGGAAGGGACTAATAGATGTTTGAAACTACAAGGAAGGAATCAGTAGCTGACACAGTGCTGAGACAAGAAGGAAACAAGTGAACCCCACTTGCAGATTTTGTGTAGTAGGACCCGTAAAGAAAAGCAAAAACAGTGTCAGTTTAGAACAAAGGGCTTAGAAGCTGTTCAAAGGAGAAGTATCACAGCAGTAGAGAAATTTAAGATGGAAGAAGAAAAGATGATAAATGTTCTCAGGGGTAAACATAAAAAGTCCTGATTCCTAAGCAAAATTTTGCTTCCAATGATCATTCCAGATTAATCTCTTGATTTTGGAAATATATACATATCCTGAAAGGTTTCTTTACATTTTTATGGACTTACAAAATACTACATGAGTTGCTTAGGTGGTAGCTACACTTGTGGATGTTATTTGTCACTGGATAAGCAAAGAAAGGCCTAGAAGTCTCTCAGGAAATGTATGTAGATCATATTCTAAATATAATTTGTTCTTCAATAAAATTCAAATAAATCATCTATTGCCCAAATATAGGGATTATTTTATGAGAGCCCTGATTAAAATGCCACTGGGAATGAGTTTCAGACATATTCATTCAATGATTCAGCTGCCAAGAATGAAAGCACATAACTTGGTTAAACCTTGGATAACTTGCCATGGAAGAGGAAAGCTGTGATTGATTTTGGAAGAAATATATGGAGAAAAAATGAAAACTGCTAGTTAGATCGGAGAAGGCAATGGCAACCCACTCCAGTACTCTTGCCTGGAAAATCCCATGGACGAAGGAGCCTGGTAGGCTGCAGTCCATGGGGTCGCTAAGACTGGGGCACGACTGAGTGACTTCACTTTTACTTTTCACTTTAACGCACTGGAGAAGGAAATGGCAACCCACTCCAATATTCTTGCCTGGAGAATCCCAGGGATGGCGGAGCCTGGTGGGCTGCCGTCTATGGGGTCTCACAGAGTCAGACACGACTGAAGCGACTTAGCAGCAGCAGCAGCAGCAGCTAGTTAGATATTATAACAATTCTATGAACTGGGTTGAGAATAAAGAATATTTACAAATTATTGTAAAAGAGAAAAAGCTGCAAAGATGACACAACAGCGACGGAAAGCATTAGAAAAACGTTTAACCAGTTGAGCAAGATTTGGGTGTGATGATAGTAATGTTGAGAATAAGTGGAATAAGCTATCACCCTTGAGTACTTTATTACAGAGCAGTGCTGCTGTGAGTATTTCAGCAGCTGCATGCCTCCATTAAGTGTGGATCTTGGGAACAGTTAAGTACATGTTACCTTAAGATTAAATTGCTTCCTAGAAAGCCAAATGACAATTCAAAAACTTTTCTGTGATTAGCGTTTTTTGAATCCTGTGGCGAAGAAAGAGATGAAGAAATAAATCTTATTTCTCTCTTTTATTTTATTTCATCTTATTTTTGGCTGTGCTAGGTCTTCGTGGCCGTTCTGGGCCTTCACTACTGTCCACATGCTTTCTCTAGCTGCAGCGAGTGAGGGCTACTCTCTAGTTGTGGGGGGTGGGCTTCTCATTGCAGTGGCTTCTTTTGTTGCGGAGCATAAGCTCTAGGGCATGTGGGCTCAGTAGTCATGGCTGCTGGGCTTAGTTGCCTGCAGCAAGTGGAATTTTCCCAGATCAGGGATTGGGATGTGCCCTGCATTGGCAGGCGGATTCTAACCACTGGACCACCAGGGCAGTCCCCATTTCTCTTTTTTCTTCTCTCCAGAGGAAGAAAAATCCAATGTTTCCCCATCAATTTACATCCCATAGCTATAAATGTGATCACAGACTCACATCATTTTGAAGGGGCAAAGAATCTCTCGGGGAATGTGGGGGCTTTCAAAAACATCTGCCTCTTCAGACTAAAAGATGGAATATGAGCTCAGGATCTCAGTATGATTGAGTTTAGTCTTAAATTCAACATTTTCAAGATGGTAGTTGACCTTTCCTGCCTTCTTGGCGGTGTCCACCTGTCGTGATTGGTTGTCACCACCTCCTCAGGATGAGTAGCCTTGATGTTGAGTAGGTTCTCCATCATGTATTAGCAGTTTTGACTTGGGAAAATTTTCTCAGAAATATGGGTATAAGCTTGGAGGCTCCTCACTTCCAAAAGTTCTCTAATATAGAATCGTAGGCACTTGGTGTTAGAGATATTGAAGTCAAATATATAAAGCTAAGTCTTGTCAAAGCAAACTGGCATCAGGACAGATGAGAAGACTTCTACCATAGCCACGGTCATAAAAAATTCTGACTTTTCCTGGATATGTTAGCAAGTGACCTATGAATGGCCTTTTGTCTCTAAAAACTTGTGGATACCCTTAAGGATCATTGGTGTTTCACTCAAGGAGACTTTTGGGTCATACTTATTTTATTGAATTTGACATATATTCTAAAAAGCATATAAATTTAAGAGTATATATATCTTGATGAAATTTTACAAAATGAATAGGACCCAGATCAAGAAACAGGATACTGTTAGAATTTTAGAAATTCCCGTTATGCCCACTTTCAGTTACTCCCCAACAAGTAACAACTATCCTTATTTCTGGATAAGGATAAAGACTGGTTTTGCCTATGTTTGAAACTTTATATAAACCAAATTATACAACATATACTTTCATGTTCAATTATGTTGTGAGATTCATTCATGTTGTTGCATATTACTCATTGCTGAATAATATTCCATTCAGGAATAGATCACAATTTATTTATTAGTTCTACTGTTAGAGGACAGATGGACCCCATTTTGATCACTTGCTGAACAGACTTGGCCCAGAAATTTGACTTCTGGACTTAGAGGAAACATTTCCAAAGTTGTCTTAGATGAAAGATAAAGATAAGTTGTTCGCTTAGATGAAAGATAAGTTGTTAGCTAAGAAGGGATCCAGATTATCATCAGGGTTTGCTAGGTCTTCTTTAAGAAGTGAGGAGTATTATTCATATATTGGAATTGAGGTCTTCCAAGCATAATCAAATATTCACACTCACACAAGTTTATAAGGTAATTTCCTATCTTTCCTCAAACGAAATTATGCATGTTTTAGAATTCTGTAAATTGCAGAGTCTGTTATCCATCATCATTACCCTGAAAAAGCCAGAAACCATCACTATTTATGTCTAAAAAGAATATCAAGATCTCTTCTAGGGAGGATAAAGGCCTGATAACCTTTTTTTTTCACTTTTTAAATTATTTATTATTTATTTATTTTTATTGAAGTATAGTTGATGTGCAGTATTATATAAGTTACAGGTATATGATATAGTGATTCACAATTTTTAAAGGTTATACTCTTTTGATAACTAATCTCATCATCATTTCTTTCCCTGTGAAAGGTCCAACTCTTATCATTCTTTTGCAGAAAAACTAAATAAATCAATGTATTTTTCTTATTTGGTTACACTGTTGACCCACTTTCTCTCATGGTATAAACTCAAGATGTTGAGTGATTTTATACCATTTTGCCTTCCTTTTATTCTACCTGGGTTTCTAGTTTTGAAATTTAAATTTCAAAGTTCTGTTTTCCATACATGGCTCTGATACTTTGATTAAGTTTGAGTCTGAAATTTTGCTCCATGCTGATCTCCTCTGGGTCTTTATTTTTTAATTTTTTTTTCAGTGCTTATAGCAACTGTATTTACCTTGGTTCTAAGCCCTGATAACTCTTTATAAAGGTATTGTTGTCTTTATATTTAGTCTCCAAAAGCCTGGGCTTTCATTATAAAAGCTTTCGTTAGGGAAGGATGGTCTCCGGCATCATGTATAGGCTTCTTTTAATACAGCTATGGGGCTTCCCTGACGGTTCAGTGGTTAAAAAAAAAAAAATCTGCCTGCCAATGCAGGAGACACGAGTTCAATGCCTGGTCTGGGAAGATCCCACATGCTGAGGAGCAGCTAAGCCTCTGCGCCACAACCTCTGAACCTGTGCTGTACATCTGGGAGCCGCAACTACTGAAGCCTGCATGCCCTAGGGCCTGTGCTCTGCAGGAGAAGAAGCCACTGCAGTGAGAAGCACGGGCCCTGCAGCCAACAGTACCCCCCACTTGCCACAACCAGAGCAAAGCCCATGCAGCAGTGAAGCCCCAACACAGCCATAAAACAAAGTCAAAACACAGCTCTAGTGACAGGGTGATTAATCATGGATGAGCACGTGAGTCTGAATTAGGAGAAATGCAACTGTGGAGGATTCGTTATGGCTGAGCCACCAGGGAAGCCCAGTTAACACCCTCAACCATAATATCAGTGTTTACAGAAAAGCCTCCGTAGTTCCCCTTGACACGGTTAGTGAACAGAAGCTTTGTGTGGCTGTGAGAAGCACAGACAGTTGACTACCCATCAGACTTCATTTCTCTCCCTATTAGGCACTGGGAAACAGTACTGAACACTTCCCTTTAAGTAAGCCTTTGGTTTTTATTTATTTTTTTGGAACAATCTGTAAGTGAGACGACTTTAGATAGAATTAGTGCTTCCTTTCCTCCCTTCCTCCCTTCCCACCAATTAGATCACCCTTTCTACCCATTCTTCTCCCTGATGGAGTCCCTGGAGGGCCAGGAGGCAGCTGGTATGGCAGACAGATCAATTACACACAGGGACATCGAGCCAACAAATACATACAATTTCTTACTGTTGGAGAAGGAATTTACAAGTACGGAAGGAGAGAGGCTGAAGAGAACCCCAAGGCACTGGATCGGAACTGGAAGTATTGCTTGTTTGAAATAATAAGTTCCAAAAAATAGATAGCCTGAGAGGTAGAGAAATACAGTTGTTTGTGGAGTCTATATGTTCGTGTGTCTGTGGGTATACATGCATTTATTTCGTAGTTTGAGTCTCTGCCGTAGAAACAATAGCCCAGTGGAAATAAATGTTCTGAGTGCCCAGATCTTGGTTTCCGAATATCAACATCCACTGAAAGGAACCAGAACTTGTTGTAAACGGCTGGCTCCAGGGTTGAAGTAGAGGAAGTACAAGATGATAGTGATCACCTGTTGCTCGAGAAAGTGAGGAAATACACAAGGAATTGTGGACGCTTGTCAAAGGACAGAGAAGCCAGCTTGAAGGGGGTCTCTACTGGCCGAATCTGGATCATTTTAAGAATCAAAGGAAGTAGTGATAGTAACACATTGTTGTTGTTTGTTGTTTAGTCACTGAGTCATATCCCACTCTTTACAACCCCATGGACTCTAGCTCGCCAGTCTCCTCTGTCCATGGGATTTCCCAGGCAATAATACCGGAGTGGGTTGTCATTTCCTTCTGCAAGGCATCTTCCCAACCCAGGGCTTGAACCCTCATCTCTTGTGTCTTCTGCATTGACAGGCAGATTCATTACTGCTGAGCCACCAGGGAAGCCCAGTAATAGATGACAAAACATTGGACTTCCTGGTGGTCCAGTCTAAGACTCCATGCTCCCAATGCAGGGGACCTGGGTTCAACCCCTGGTCAGGGAACTAGATCCCACATGCCCCAACTAAAGATCCTGTGCCCAGTAACAAAGATCCCATGTGCTGCAGCCAAGACTCAGCACAGCCAAAGAAATTAAAATAAAAAAGAAAGGAATTCCTTGTCCATAGACAGGTGAATAAGTATACAGGGAGAAGGGAAAGCTTTTCCTTACAGTAGAATGTTAAATTTTCTATAAATCTGAAATTATTTCCAAAAAAGCAACTATGCACTCTAAGCAAACAGTGTTTCTAACACAGAGTTCCAAAACTGTACAGTTTAAAAAAGACAACAAAGTGAGCATCAGTAGGATTCCAAGAAACACAGCCACAGAAAAATAACTCCTGGATGAGATACAGGGGCATAATTTACTTTTTCAGAAGTGGGGGGGTCTTTATTCCCTTTGGATTGAGAGGTCCCAGAAGAGACTCTTCCCATGCAGCCCTGCAACGAATGCTGGTAGCCTGCTTTCAGAAAACATCACTCATAGCAAGAAAAAAAATTTTTTTTTTGGGTTGGTGTTGTTTAGTTGCTAAGTTGTGTCTCACTCTTTGGACCCCCACGAACTGTAACCCCACCTGGCTCCTCTGTCCATGGGATTTCCCAGGCAAGAGTACTGGAGTGGGTTGCCATTTCCTTCTCTGAGAGATCGTCCCGAACCAGGGATTGAACCTGCATCTCCTGTACTGACAGGCAGAATTTTTACCATTGAGCCTCTGGGAAGGGCTATATTATCATTTCCTTTAGACAAATGAAGGAAAAGGCAAAATAAACATTGAGCTACTTATTTCTTAGAAAAGGAGAAGTTGTTGGGCTCCAAGTTGAGAAAAGCAGAACAGAGAGAAAAAGAGACAGAAAGACAGAGAGAGGAGAGGGGAAACCTATTTCTTGTTTGTGCCCTGAGGTGTAAATATGAAGCCCGTCTTAGTTACAAGTCCTTCTGAGTATGGGTTTGACCACTGGGGTTAAAGTGGTAGCCAGAAGAAGCCTTCTGACTCACCACTGGCGGGAGGCTCAGTTTGATGCTAGGAGTTGCTGGAAAGAGGAAGACAAGCGTGAACTTCAAGCTGGTGGTGGCCCAATGCCTGTAGACTGCACACTGTCAGGCAGAGGTCCACTGCCTGGGGTGTAAATGCAGGCAAACTCTCGTCCCTGTTTATCGCCCCAGCCCCACTCTCTCCATGTTAGGTGCCAGCTGCCCTGGATGACTTGCATTCTAGAATATGACTGGAGGAATCAGGCTCCCTGACTTCAGACTATCCTACAAAATTACAGTAATCAAGACAGTACAGTACTGGTACAAAAACCGAAATACAGATCAATGAACAGGATAGGAAGCCCAGAGATAAACCTATACACCTATAGTCACCTAATCTATGACAAAGGAGGCAAGAATATACAGTGGAGAAAAGACGGCCTCTTCAATAAGTGTTGCTGGGAAAACTGGACAGCCATATGTAAAAGAATGAGATCAGAATACTCCCTAACATCATACACAAAAATAAGCTCAAAATGGATAAAGACCTAAATGTAAGGCCGGACACTATGAAACTCTTACAGGGAAACAAAGGCAGAACATTCTTTGACCTAAACGGCAGCTAGATCTCTTTTGAGCCGCTTCCTAAAGTAACGAAAAAAGAATATGACATATCGTCATCACCTTCTTCAGAAAGTAGCATTCTTGTCTTACCCTTCTTAGTATCTAAAATTCTCTCCTTGAAACTTCCTGCTGGCCAGGACTTCCAGAATAAAGAGTTACTGGATGCCTCTGTGTGTTTTCGAATAATATTTGCGCTGTCTTCTTTGTTGCCAAGGGCCACCATCCATCTCAACAGACTGTGGTCGTTCGATTGACCGTGACCATGGCACGGAGATACTCGCCTGCCAGACTGTGAGCTCACGTGGGACCCTGCATCTCTTACGGTGCTGGTCACACCTTCGATTGTTTAATGTGCATCTTTTCCTTGAGCTCTACGAAAGCAATGACTGTCTTGTTTACGACTCTGTGTCTAGGCTTAGCACAATGCCTGGGAATGATAGATTTTCAGTAAATTCAGTTTTGACCAAATTTTCTAGACCCAAGTAGGAGTCTGTTCTTACACTGTCCCACATTGTTGGTGGTTTAGCTCCAAATGCCAAGCTTTTCCAGTCTGCTCTGCCACCTGGAGAAACGGTGACTTACTTGGCTGTGTTCTGGGGTTGGATAGTGACAAAGATGGCATCAGAGATAAGATTTTGGTTACCCGAACCATTACTCTATTTTCAAAACAAGACTTCTGGAAAGTAACCCTGTGATGTTTTTTTAAGGTTGCGAAGGATGCTTGCCAAGAGATTCGGTCTGATCAAAAGGAGTTTAAGCTCCTCGATGGCTCAGCAGGTAAAGAAACCGCCTGCAATGCAGGAGACACAGGAGACGCGGGTTCAATCCCTGGGTTGGGAAGATCCCTTGGAGAAGGAAATGGCAACCACCTCTAGTATTCTTGCCTGGAAAAATCCCATGAACAAAGGAGCCTGGCAGGCTACAGTCCATGGGATCACAAAGAGTTGGACATGACTGAGCAACTAAGTGCAGCACAGCACTGTAGTTAATAAGACTGTATTGTATACCTGAAGTTTTCTAACAGAATAATCTTAAATGTTTTTACCACAAAAAAGAAAGGGTAATTATGTGACCTGATGGACATGTTAGCTAAAGCTATGCTGGTAATTATAGTGGAGGGTATAAGGGTATCAATTCAATAGATTGTGCATCTTAAGGTTACACAGTGTTATATGTCAATTATATCTGAAGAAAGCTGGGAAAAAATACTGTAACTGTTGCTGTGCAGCAAGGAAACATTAAACATAAAAATCTATAAAAACCATCATCAATATATTTAAAAAATGTATCTATTCTGCTGATGATTTAGAAAAGGTTATGGGATGGATTTGAAAAAATGAATGTTACTAGGCTGTAATGTGTGAACTTTCACTGCTTTCATGTTCACTAGATGCTTTTGGCAGAGACTGATACTTATATGAGAAGGGACATGTAATATGCTTTCAGGCTGGTATTTCAGTTAATAGTGTTTATAGTTCTTTTTAGTAATGTAGAAGGTAAATGTGATTGGCAGGGAAAGTATAATCACAGCCAGAGGATACTTTAAATAAGAAAAATATATACACATAGAAACAGTTGTATAGAACAGTCTTTTGGACTCTGTGGGAGAGGGCAAGGGTGGGATGATTTGGGAGAATGGCATTGAAACATGTATCATATCATATGTGAAACAAATCGACAGTCCAGGTTCAATGCATGACACAGGGTACTCGGGGCTGGTGCACTGGGATGACCCAGGGGGAGGGGATGGGGAAGGAGGTGAGAGGGGGGTTCAAGATGGGGAACACATGTACACCCATGGTGGATTCATGTCAATGTATGGCAAAAACCACTACAATATTGTAAAGTAATTAGCCTCCAATTAAAATAAATTATATTTTTAAAAAAAACCGTTAATGGAGGACTTCCCTGGCAATCCAGTGGTTAAGACTTCTCCTTCCTAATGCAAGGGTTGAAGGTTCAATCACTGGTCAGGGAACTAAGATCCTGCATGCTGCAGTGGCCAAAATAAAATAAAATTAAAGTTAAACAGTTAATGGAGTAAAATCTCTTTGTAGTTATACTGCCTGGAAGTCTTCTATGTAAAGCATATTTTCAGAGCCAGTTTTACAAAGTATTATAGATTAATTATTATTCATAAAATATTTACTCTACCCCTCTCCATCCATTGACTTTACTCTCTTGCCATTGGACTTGGTCAAAAGTCTTCCACTGGCTGATTCAATACGGTGAAGGTCATAGCCCGCCAGTTCCGAGTACAAGTTAAGAAATGCTATGGTTACTGTTCTTACATTTGGTCTCCTATCATCTGCCACGCTCTAGGTAATCATTGGTCATCTAGCCTGAGTTCTAGAATAAGAGAGGCACAACTGATCCCAACAGCCTGGAGCTAAGTCTGGAGAACTTAGTCAAATGTGTCTGAACCAGAGCTGACTTGTGGACCCGAGAGTAAGAAATGAGTGTGTGTGATTGTAAGCCACTGAGACTTGGGGCTTGTTTGTGATGCAGCGTTATCACAGCAAAACTTGAGGAATACATTTCCCCAAACTTAACAATATCTTTTCTTTCTCTCTTTTTAGTTTTGGCTGTGCTGGGTCTTCGTTGCTGCATGCAGGCTTTCTCTAGTTGCAGCTGGCGGCGGCTGCTCTCGAATTGCTGTACTTGGGCTTCTCATTGCAGTGACCTCTCGTTGCAAAGCATGGGCTGTAGGGCCTGTGGGCTCAGGAGCTGGGCTGCACCTGCTTAGTTGCCTTGCGGCACGTGATATCTTCCCAGACCAGGGATCAAATCTGTGTCCCCTGCACTGACAGGTGGATTCTTAACCACTGGATCACCAGGGAAGTCCCCAGAGTATCTTTTCTATTTTTACTATAAACAAAAAAGAAAACCAACCAACCAAACAACAAAAAAACCCCAGAGGACTTGTTCCCTTTGTTAGTTCTTCTTTAAATTCACACATGACCTATAAAATATTAGTCAGTCTTCATGCTGGATACTGTTGGCCCCTCCAAAAGCACGCTCTATTCTCTCCCACCTTTAAAGGCTCTGTGCTTTAAGAGGCTTAAGGTCAGGTTTGGCCAGCGGGGAGCTCTGACAGAAGAGCAGAAGGAGGGGCTTCCCTGGTGGTTAAGTAATTAAGACTTCACCTTCCAATGCAGGGGGTGTGGGTTCAAACCCTGGTCTGGGAGCTAAGATCCCACATGCCTCGTGGACGCAAAAAACCAAAACATTAAAAAATAAAAAAGAAGGGATAGTGTAACAAATTCAATAAAGACTTTAAAAATGGTCCACATCAAAAAAAAAAAAAAAAAGGTGGGGGGCGGGGCAGAAGGAACAGAGAGAGTGGGAGTGGAAATATTCAGTTCCTGAACGTCCTCCCTGTTGGGTCGCTGCAGACTGGCTGCGTCCAGTGGTCAAAGGTCATAGCCTCATCCAGGCTGCCCTGTCTGTCTGCATCTCAGTCATAGGTCGCTCCTTTTGTCCATGCGGGCCTTCGGGTGGTGAGACTCTGGTCACTAGCACTGTCCCTGTGGTTTCCTTGTAGCCTGCCTCACCTCCGCAAATAGCCCCTTCTTCAACTTCCATCCAACAGCTCCGTCTGAGTGTGCCATCTGTTTCCTGCTGCGATCTGGACGATACACATTCCTTGGTTAAATTTTATAAAAAGTATTTACTAAATGGCAGAAGTTCAGTTTAATTTGGCATTCTGACTGACATGCTTTGTACCAAAAAGAAAACTGAAGCCTACCTATGCAAGAACTGTGCGTGGGTTTTCAGCCTTATTTTATTTTCCCCTGGAGACTCATTTTGTACTTGCTTAGGCTCAGTTCCAGGGCACTCTTTTCTGTAAGGCACCTTGATTTTTACTCCCAGCTTCAGAGTTTTATGCTAATTAAGAAAATCGTAGATTTTCCCTTGTAATTCCCTCCATAAATGCTAGACTAACTTGACTTTTCAATTTCTTCTCAGGATTCAGTACATGAGAAAGAGAAGTGAAAAGAGAGTGGAAAAGGGGGAATAATTCTTCTCTTAACTCTCTAAGAGAATTAGTTTCATTGTAATGATTTTTTTCCCCCAGTAATAGGCAATCCTGTTCTCCTAGGCTGCTGATCAGCTGTGAGAACTTAGGGAGCACATTCGTTTTTTCTATACCCCAATTTTTTCAGGACAGTATGTCCAAGACAGGACTTTAGAGTATCTATTTTCAGGTTTACTGTGTGAATTTAATACAATGGATGTAGAAGGATTTAGCAGTAATGAGCCTGTGTTGGGACCCAAGAAATGTCCATATACTTTTTCTTCCAACTGCATGTTTTCTTCCAAATGCATTCCACGTGCTTTTCAGGTTTACTCAGTCCTTCTGCAATTGGTTTTCAGGAAGTCTGGGTACTTGGTGAACTTCCTTTTCTTTTTTTCCTTACTTAAAAAATTTTTTTAATTGTGGAAAAAATACGAGTTAACAGTTACCCTCTTAAATATTTTTAAGAAAAGAGGTTCAGTACTCAAAAGTATATTCACATTGTTTTAAAACCAATCTCCAGAACCATTTCATCTCGCAAGTCTGAAATTCTATACCAATTAAATAACAATTGCCCATATGCTTCTTCCCCAGCTCCTGGCAACTATGACTATACTTCCCTCCAGCCAAGTCATAGTTGTTTTTTTTTTTCCTCATCAGAGTTTTTTTTTTTTAATTGAACTATAGTTGATTTAGAATGTTGTATTAGTTTCAGGCGTACAGCATAGTGATTCAGTTATAGTATATAACTAATATATATCTTTGTACATACATACACACACGCACACATATGGTTCCTTTGGTAACCATAAGTTTGTTTTCTTTTTTTAATTTTTAAAAATTAAAAAAAAATTGTCCACACCTCACAACATGTGAAATCTTAGTTCCTGGACCAGGAATCGAACCCATACCCCCTGAAGTGGAAGCATGGAGTCTTGACCACTGGACTTCCAGGGAAGTCCATGTTTGTTTTCTATGTCTGTGGGTCTATTTCTGTTTTGTAAATAAACTCATTTGTATCTTTTTTTTGATTCTACATACAAGCAATATCCTGTGATATTTACACTCTACTTTCTGTTTCTGTAAATGTGACTATTCTAGATATCTTAGATAAGTGAAATCATGGAGTTTTTCTTTTTCTTCCTCTGGCTTATTTCACTTACAATAATGTCCTCAAGTCTCATCCATGTTGTAGCATGTGTTGGAGTTTCCTTTGGTGAGCTTCCACTTAAAAATGAATTTTCTAATAAATACCAAAATCCCTGGGTGTCATTTAATGTTACATTTCTCTATGTATCAAAGTTGCCCCAACACTACATATTACCATGGTGAAACTGTGAAAGTTGTAATCTATTCTTAGAAAGCATCTGCTAGTCACTAGTATTCTCCTTATGAATATCCCCCTTTGTTTGATCAGTGTCCACATGGGGATATTTATTACCCTGAATCAGCCAACATTCTCTCCTCTGTCAGCCGCCTTGTTCAGAATTGTTTTATGAACTTTAATGAGCAAAAAGGAATGCTGTACAAAAGTATATTTCACACCTTAACCATGTAGACCCTCCATTGATTCTGGAATTTCTGAGCAATTTAATTTAAAATGTGCCTTTTCCACACCCATTCCTCCTGTGACTAGATTCCTTTCCAGGCTCCACTTCAAGCCTGGCTTTCCATGTTCTTTCCTCCTGTTTGTAATGCACAGCTTCCCAGAGTTCCTGGAACTCTTCTGAATGTAGTGATTAGGGTCTCCTCTAAGCTCTTTGATGAATATGGATGCCACTGCTCACTGCCTCAGAGCCTGCTCCTGGGAATCAGGCACAACGCAGGCTTGGTGGTTAGCAGAAAATATTCTCTGAGTCAATCGACAGCAACTATTATTCAATCTTTTGGCTGTTGGAATGATTTCTTTTCTCCCTCTGTTCCATGAGGTAGTGGAGATAGGGTGTGGGGGAGGGGGATAACCCAGCTATGAAGAACACCCCAAATAGGGTCAACATTGGCCCCCTGTCCAAGTTTTACTGGGATATATTCATTGAATATAACCTTGTATTAGTTTAGGATGTTGAACATAATGATTTGAAATATATACGTATAGTGAAATGATTACCACAGTAAATTTAGTTAGCATCCATCACCTCACATGATCACAATTTTTCCCCTTTTAGGATGAGAACTTTTAGGATTTACTCTCTTAGCAATTTTCAAATATAAAACAGTGTCATTAACTTTAGGCACCATGTTGTACATTACATCCCCAGAACGTATCTTATGACTAGAAGTTTGTACCATTTGACCACCTTCTCCTATGCCCCACCTCCACCTCTTGCCTCTAAACCACCTGTTTCTATGAGTTGGGCTTTTTAAGGTTCTACATATAGATGAGATTGTACAGTATTTGTCTTTCTCCATCCTCCAAAATCACTGCAGATGGTGACTGCAGCCATGAAATTAAAAGATGCATACTCCTTGGAAGGAAAGTTATGACCACCCTAGACAGCATATTAAAAAGCAGAGACATTACTTTGCCAACAGAGGTCCATTTAGTCAAGGCTATGGTTTTTCCAGTGGTTGTGTATAGATGTGAGAGTTGGACTATACAGAAAGCTGAGCACCAAAGAATTGATGCTTTTGAATTATGGTGTTGGAGAAGACTCTTGAGAATCCCTTGGACTGCAAGGAGATCCAACCAGTCCTATCCTAAAGGAGATCAGTCCTGGGTGTTCATTGGAAGGACTGATGTTGAGGCTGAAACTCCAATACTGTGGCCACCTGATGCGAAGAACTGACTCATTTGAAAAGATCCTGATGCTGGGAAAGTTTGAGGGCAGGAGGAGAAGGGTATGACAGAGGATGAGATGGTTGGATGGCATCACCGACGCAATGGACATGAGTTTGGGTGGACTCTGGGAGTTGGTGATGGACAGGGAGGCCTGGCGTGCTGCAGTCCATGGGGTTGCAAAGAGTCAGACATGACTGAACGACTGAAATGAAGTGAACTGAACTCATTTTAAGGTCCGTCTAGTCAAAGTTTTGGTTTTTCCAGTAGTCATGTATGGATATGAGAGTTGGAAACTGACGCTGAAGAATTGATGCTTTTGAACTGTAGTGTTGGAAAAGACTCTTGAGAGTCCCTTGGACAGCAAGGATATCCAACCAGTCCATCCTAAAGAAAACCAGTCCTGAATATTCGTTGGAAGGACTGATGCTTAAACTGGAACTCTGATACTTTGGCCGCCTGATATGAAGAATTGACTCATTTGAAAAGACCCTGATGCTGGGAAAGATTGAAGGCAGGAGGAGAAGGGGACGACAGAGGATGAGATGGTTGGATGGCATCACCGACTCACTGGACATGAGTTTGAGTAAGCTCCAGGAGTTGCTGATGGACAGGGAAACCTGGCGTGCTGCACTCCATGGGGTCACAAAGGGTTGGATATGACTGAGCGACTGAACTGAACTGAATGCCCTTCAGATTTGTTAATGTTGTCACAAATGGCAGGATTTCTCTCTTTTTTTTTAATAGCTGAAAAAGAATTTTGCTTATTATTCATTTGCTGATGGACACTTTGGTGTTTCCAATGTCTTGGCTGTTGTGAACAGTGCTGCTATGAACATAGGGGTGCATATATAATATCTCTTCGAGACTGGTTTTGTTTCCTTAAGACATATACCTAGAAGTAGGATTGCTGGATCATATGGTACTTCTATTTTTAACTTTTTCAGGAACCTTCAAGCTGTCTTCCACAGTGACTATATCAGTTTACATTTCCACCAGTAACACACATATTTTCCTTTTCTCCACATCCTTACCAATACTTGTTTTCATTTATCTTTTTGATGACAATTGTTCTAACAGCTGTAAGGCCATATCTCATTGATTTTTGTTTCCTGATTGTTAGTCATGCTGAGCATTTTCTTGTAGCTTTTGGCCATTTGTATATCTTTGTTGGAAAAATGTCTATTCGGTTTTTGATCAGATTGCTCTTCTTGTATGTTGGAGTTGTATGAGTTCCTTATATATATTTGGATATTAACTCCTTATCAGATATATAATTTGCAAATATTTTCTCCTTTTATATCTTTTCATTTTGTTGATTGTTTGCTGTAATCCCACTTCTTTTTAAAAAAATTCTTTTTGACATGGACCTTTTTTCAAAAGTCTTTATTGAATTTGTTACAATAGCATTTCTGTTTTATGTTTTGGCTTTTTGGCTGTGAGGCATGTGGGATCTTAGCTCCCCAACCAGAGATTGAACCCAAACCCATTGCACTGGAAGGTGAAGTCTCAACCACTGGACTGCCAGGGAAGTCCTCCCACTTTTTTATTTTCATTTTTGTTGCCTTTGCTTTTGGTGTCATATCCAAAACCATCACCAAGACAGATGTCACAGGGGTTCCATGGTTTCAGGTCTTACATTTAAGTCTTTCATCCATTTTGAATTTAGGGGGAATGATGATCCAGCTGTAGAGAATTTTCCAAGTGGGGCCAACATTGCTTGTTGAAATATACCCAATATCTCTTATCATAGCTTTTCTTTGAAACATTTGCCAGTTTTAAATTTTCATTTATTTATAAAAAACATTTCATGTTAGTGACCTTCAACCCTGGCTCTCTACGATATCCCCACTTTTTGTTTACTTTTAGGCATACCACAGAAGGTATTTTCCTCCTCCAGAAATATTTACCCAAGTTCCATTCTATAGCTTTCACGTCTGTTAAAATTCATCTAAAAGTCATCTACTTCAAGGATCTTTCCCTGATTAAAGGGTACTGCTCCCTATAGTAATCTATTTACAAGGAGGTACATTACAGTTTATACAAGAGAATGATTCCTGAGACACTTGCAAATTACTTTCTTTATAGATACAGTATTTTAATGCACAGGCCAGTTCTGTGCTTACAAGAACTCTAGTATATTACTCTATAATGAAAATAAATACCTTCCAATTTCTCTGTTGTGTAAGAATGTATATATATGTATGTGCATATATATCTTAAACACAAGTGTTTGTATGCACATATAGTCTTGAAGTTAATTATGCACGTGCATGTGTGTTCAGTTGTGTCTGACTCTTTGTGACCCCATGGTCAGAAGGCTCCTCTGTCCATGGGATTTAACAGGCAAGAATACTGGAGTGTGCTGCCATCTTAGTACTCCAGGAGATCTTCCTCACCCAGGGATTGAATCCATGCCTTTTGCATCTCCTGCACTGGTAGACTCTTTACTACTGAGCCACCAGGGAAGCCTGAAGTTAATTACGTGTGTCTGTGCTTAGTCGCTCAGTCACTTCCAACTCTTCGCAACCCCATGGACTGCAGCATGCCAGGCTTCCCTGTCCTTCGCTCTCTCCTGGAATTTGCTCAAGCTCATGTTCATTGAGTCAGTGATGCCATCCAACCTTGTATGTAATGCTCTTGAGATAGACTACCTGCCTTGTGAGTATTTTGGTTGTGATGGGTAGTTAAGTGCAAGGACTCTACTACTTTAAAAAAAAATATGTATTTATTTGTCTGCGTTGGGTCTTAGCTGCAGCCACCCTGGCTCTCTAGTTGTGGCACAAGGGCTTGGTTGCCCTGCAGCCTGTAGGATCTTATTGATAGTTCCTGAACCAGGGATTGAACCTGAGTTCCCTGCATTGGAAGGTGGATTCCTAACCACTGGACCACCAAGGAAATCCCTCTGCTACCTTTTTGTGTTCCTCAGAAGCAGATGGCATACTGCTCAGGCTACAGCAGACAGCTAATTCCATAAATTTATTGTTAACAATTGATTTTAATTTGGATTTCTAATTATGATTGGGGACCAGAGACTTATTTTCTACTTGTTTTTGAAGCATCTTTATTGAAATATAATTGACATAGAGTAAGTTGCTATAAAGTACGTACTTTAATGTTTTCGTACACACATATATATA
The DNA here is from genome assembly GCF_023091745.1 of Budorcas taxicolor. Lineage (NCBI taxonomy): Eukaryota > Metazoa > Chordata > Mammalia > Artiodactyla > Bovidae > Budorcas > Budorcas taxicolor. Next base: position 32,815,516 of record NC_068922.1, on the reverse strand, counting down.
CACACTTATCAATTACATCACAGTTAAGACAAGCAATATAAGCATTACTCAAAAAGTTTTCTGTGCCTCTTTGATTTTTTAAAATTAACTTTATTGGAATCACTTTTATAAAAATGTAAATATATATTTGACTGCACCAGGTCTTAGTTGCTGCTTGCAGGATCTGGTTCTCTGACCTGGCCAAGAATCAAACCTTCGCCCCCTGCACTGAAAGTGCAGTCTTAGCCATTGGACCACCAGAGAAGTCCCCTGTGCCTTTTTTGAATAACCCTGTCCTCTCCTTCTTGCCCTTTACCCCACTCCCAGGGAAGTACTTATCTGTCTTCTGAAACTGCAGAGTTTTCTAGAATTTTCTATAAATGGATCACACAGTATGTGACATTTTTGTCTAGCTTTTTTTCCCCACACAGCATTCAGAAGTAAAGTTACCCTCCCCGCCCAAAAAGAAGTAAAGTTACTATAAATATTCATGTACAAACTTTCATTTCTCTTAAGTGTATACCGACATGTAGAATGGCCGGGTTACACGGTACATATGTTTAACTTTTTAAGAAACTGTCAGAAGCTGGGTCTACTTCCCTACGGGCATCGTATGAATATTTGTTATTCTACATCCATACTCACACTTGGTATTGGCAATCTTTTTAGTTTTAGATAAACTAAATCTTTTTAGTTTAAATGTATGGGTCTTGATTTGCATTTGCTTTTTTTAAAAATTCAAATCCTTTTCTCTTCCTTTTTATTTTTAAATATTTATTTATTTGGTTCCACCAGGTCTTAGTTGCAGTATGTGGGATCTAGTTCCCTGACCGAGGATCGAATTCAGGCCTCCTGCATTGGGAACTTGGGGTCTTAGCCATTGGATCACCAGGACATCCCTTGACTTACATGACTGATAACTTCAAGTGCTTGGCAGCCATCCATGTATCTTTGGTGAAGTGTCTGTTCAAATCTTTTGCTGTTTTTTCTCATGGATTGTGTGTTTATTATCAAGCTATGAGAGTTTTTATATATTCTGGATACAGGTTCTTTATCAGGCATGTATATTCTCTTGCTCTGTGGCTTATCTTCTCATTCTTCTTGACTGTTTTTCAGGAGCAGAAAATCTAAATTTTGATGAAGTTCAATTTACTAATTTTTTGTTTTACAGTTATGCTTTTAAGGCAGTGTCTGAGAAATCTTTGTTTAACCCAAGCTTACATAGATTTTTCTTCCATATTTTGTTTTAGAAATTTTATAGATTTAGGTTCCATTTAGCTCTATGACCCATTTTAATTTTATATGGTGGGGGTATGGATCAAAGTGGGGCTTCCCAGGTGGCTCGGTGGTAAAGAATCACCTGCCAATTCAAGAGACACAGGAGAGACAAAGATTTGATCTGTGGGTCAGGAAGATTCCCTGGAGGAGGAAATGGCAACCCACTCCAGTATTCTTGCTTGAAAAATTCCATGGACAGATGAGCCTGGTGGGCTACAGTCCATGGGGTCACAAAGAGTCAGACATGACCAACACACTCACACAGACACACACAGACACACACACACACACACATACACACACACACACATCCCTGTAATAGGAAGACAAAAATTTTTTTTAATGCTTATTTTTCCCCAGACTAAACCTTTTACTTTAATTGAGAGTGTGCCATTTTAGAGTAACATTCTTAAGAATTTGTAATGTCTCTGGCTTAATTTGCTTCTCCATAAGTCGACATTTTAATGTTTTGAAATGACCTCATAGATATTTTTACCATTTAATTTGAACACTATTGGGTTACATATTCTGAATTTATTTTTACACAATATCATCTCAGAAAAGATGTTGCTATAGATATATAGATATAATATTTCCATTTTCCCATTTGTAGTTTCACTTACACTGTTTAAAAACAAATTATCATGTAGCACATTTGAACATATTCATATCTGAATGTCTATATATAAATAAATGTTAAAGGTATTAACTCATATAACCTCTTTTCTTGTCAGGCATGCTGAAAGTATGTGATTACTTCAAAATATTTAAGCAAGGAAAATTAAGGGACACCCAACTAGAGTTTGCTGATTAAAATTTACATTTGTTTTTTGAGATCCACATGTTTTTATTTTCTGAATTTTTTTTCCCTCCAGTTTTATTGGGATATAATTGACTCACAGCACTGGATAAGTTTAAAGTGTACAAGATAATGGTTTGGTTTATATACCTCATGAAATGATTACCCCAATCAGTTTAGTGAACACTGGTGGCTCAATTTAGTGAACATCTTGGTGGCTCAGATGGTAAAGCATCTGCCTGCAATGCGAGAGACCTGGGTTCAATCCCTGGGTCGGGAAGATCCTCTGGAGAAGGAAATGGCAACCCACTCCCAGTACTCATGCCTGGAAAATCCCATGGATGGAGAAGCCTGGTGGGCTACCGTCCATGGGGTCACAAAGAGTCGGACATGACTGAGTGACTTCACTTTCCCACCAGTGAGCAGGACCAGCCCCTGAGACCCCTCAGCCCTGCCCACCAGTAGGCCAACACCATCACTGAGACATCTTGGACCCCTCAGCCAGTCACCTCAGGATACAGCCCCATTCACCAGCTTTGAGACACCCCAGAACTCTCAGTGAGCTGTGTCAGGAACTAGCCCCACCCATCAGCAGGCTGAAGCTAGATTTGGGAATCCGGCCCCACAGCTCCACTCCCCAGAACCTATCGGGTAGGAATGATTTTATATTTTATTTTTACTTATTTGGCTGCACCAGGTCCTAGTTGCGGCTTGTGGGATCTTTAGTTATAGTATGTGAACTCTTGGCTGTGGCGTGTGGGATCTAGTTCCCTGAGCAGGGATTGAAACCCAGGCCCCCTGCTTTGGGAGTGTAGGGTCTTAGCCACTGGACCACCAAGGAAGTCCTAGAGAATATTTTTAAACAGGGAAAGTAATATGATTTTATTTGAATTTTAGAAAAAGTGCCCCGAAGGAAGTAAGGATTTAGGATGGATGGAGAGTATGTGTGTAGAGACAAGTTAGAAGGATTTTTAAGGTAACAGATGTCAGACAGATGCTTGTCTGAGCTAAATTAGCAATCCCAGTGGGGTTAAAGAAGAAGGAATAAAATGTAGACTGAGAAGACCTTGGTAAAGATCAGATGTAGGATATGAGAAAATGGGAAGATTTAAGTATCGTTCCTGCACTTTGACTTGTTTGCCTAGATAGATTAGAAGCAAGAGCAGATTTAGAGTTAAATTTAGATTTAGAACTGCAAAATTGGAAGTAGGGCATCTACATGAAGATGTCCAGTAGGTAATTGTATTTATAGGCTTTTTTATGTCTTACAATCATTTTTGTATTATGTGGTAGATCTGTATAAACAAATATAGCCATATTTAGTGCTAGTAATTAAAATTTTTTTAATTGGAGTATAATTTCTTTAGAAGGTTGTGTTAGTTTCTGCTGTACAGCAAAGTGAATCAGTTATATGAGTACATATATCCCCTCATTTGTACATCTTTCCCATTTAGGTCACCACAGAGCATTGAGTAGAGTTCCCTATGCTATACACTAGATTATCATTAGTTTTCTATTTTATACGTAGCATCAAGAGTGTATACATGTCAATCCCAATCTCCCAGTCCATCCCACCCTCCCTTCCCTACCTTGGTGTCCATATGCTTATTCTCTACGTGTGTGTCTCTATTTCTGCTTTGTAAATAGGTTCATCTGTACTGAATAGATTCTACATATATGTGTTAATGTATGGTATTTGTTTTTCTCTTTCTGACTTACTTCATCCTTATGACAGCCTCTAGGTTCATCCATGTCTCTGCACACAATTTCATTCCTTTTTATGACTGAGTGAAAAGGTTTGTAATTCATGATACATGGCTAAGATGTGCTCAGTATCTCAGTTGTGTCTGACTCTTTGTGACCCCATGGACTGTAGCCCTCCCGGCTACTCCGTCCATGGGATTGCCCAGGCAAGAATACTGGAGTGGGTTGCCATGCCCTCCTCCAGAGGATCTTCCCAACTCAGGGACTGAACTGGCGTTTCTGGCATCTCCTGCATTGGCAGGTGGATTCTTTACCACTGAGATATCTGGGATTCCCACATGGCTAAGAAAGAAGTATAAACTTGTGACTATTAGGGTCTATGTAAAGTTGTAGGAAATCTGAGAATGAAATAACTCTAAGGAAGTGAGTTGAGTGAGAGGAGGGAGAATAAAGAATCCTAGACATTTTTTTGGTATTTAAAAAGTTGGATGAGGAAGTGGGAAAAATAAAAAAAAAGAAATACAAATAAAAGAAGAAGCAGTCTTAGAGGAAGGAGGAGACAGAGGAGACAAAGCATATTTTAGTAACTAAAGAAAGAAAGCTTTAGCAGAGAGGGAATGATTTAAGTATGGTTCAGTTAGCTCAAGTATGATGAATAAAAAATGTTCATTTTCTGAGCTGGAGGTTATTGAAGAGTCTGGTAAGAGTTGTAGTGGAATTGTGGGGACAGAAACTAGATTATAGTGAGTTGAAAGTAAGTGTCAGGGAAGGAAATCAAGATGGTAAATATAGATTATTCTTTGGGTTATAAAATAAAAAAGGTAGGTGAAGTATGAACTGGAGGAAAACTGAAGTTGGAAAGGAAGGGGTGTGCTAAGTTGAGAAATTTCCTGAAGAGAAAGAATGAGTAAATTATCAATCTTTAGCCTCCAGAGTCAGAAATAATTATGTTGAAATATTCCTCTGTCATTTACTGTTTATATAATGCTGAGCAAATTATAAATCAGCAAGTTATCACGATTTCACAGTTTCTTTATTTGTTATATGGGGTTAACAATAATAATAGACAGGCATAGATCCTGGTTTTGTGAAACCTTGAAGTTCATACAATTTAGGAGGGTCTTTTAAAGAAAACATACACAAAATAAAAGATTAGATAATGCTTTGTATGACTTGTACAATTGAATGCTTTGAAGATTAAGGTTAATTAGCCTTACAGTAAAGATGCCACTGTTCATAAAGGTTAATCTCAGAAGATTAAAGGCTATAATGAAGCAGATCATAGTCTAATGCTTGGTACACAGAAAAGACTCAATAAATGTTGCTGTGACTATTATTTGAACCTGTTTATAGACTGATGGGTAGAACCTCTTGAGAGAGAGAGTGTGAAGATACAGGAGGCAGAGAGAGGCGGGGAGGAAGAAAGAGCGAGTGAGTGAGTGAGCAAGAGATCTTTGATGAAGTCAGATCCAGGTGGAAATGAGATGTTAGAAAACAGAGACAGGGGAAGAGAATAGTTTCAGACAGCATAAGTTCTTAGATTGATGAAAAGGAGGTTACAGGTATGCACAAATAAAGCTTTTAGGTGTATAGGTATTCTTGATTTAAGAAACATGATTAATTACCTCTGTTTTAGCAATAGGTTAGAGGCAAAATCACCTGTTGTACATAGAAGAATCTAGGTTGATGACCTGTTGCTTTTAAGAGCACCTGGATGAGTTTCTTGTTGCTGCCATAATGAATTGCCACAAATATAGTGGCTTAAGACAACACAAATTTATTTTGTGGTCTGCAGGTCAGAAGTCTGAAATGGGTTTGCAGAACTGTGTTCCTTCTGGGGGCTCAGGGGAGAATCTATTCATTGTCTTTTCCAGCTTCTGGAGGCCACCTGCATCCCTTGGTTTGTGGCCACATCATTCTGACCTCTGCTTCCATCATCATATCACCTTGTCTGATTCTGACTGTACAGCATACCCTTATGATTACGCTGGGGGCCTCCTCTTAATCCAGGATAGTCTCCCCATTTTAAGGGTCCTTAACTTAACCTCACCTGAAAAATCCCTTTGCCATTCACAGGTTCCAGAGATGAGGACATGGACATCTTTGTGAGGGGGAGAGGGGGCTATTATTCAACCTACCATATCATCTCGCCATTTCCTGGTGGCTCAGATGGTAAAGATATCCCTGCAATGCAGGAGACCCGGGTTCAACTCCTGGGTTGGGAAGATCCCCTGAAGAAGGGAATGGCAACCCACTCCAGTATTCTTGCCTGGGAAATCACATGGACAGAGGAGCCTGGCTATCTACAGTCCATGGGGTCGCAAAGAGTTGGACGACTACCACACACAGAGGATAGAACTGCATTTTCAGAACAAACATGCACCACAAGTATAAACTTTTGGAAGATAACAATTAATGCATAAGGCTCCCCAAGGAAGGAAGTAGTTCCAGACAACTCTAGAAAAGAGCCAAATTCAAATAGTAATGAATCGTGTCTATGATTTATGTAAGTTAATAGGTAGAGAGGCAGAAATATGGGTGCTGATACTGGTAGGTCCATAGGAAGTTGGAATTTATTCTTGATTCTTCTCCCTGCCCTCACACATCTGCCTAGTCACTAGGTCCTGCTATATTCCACGTCTGAATATCTTTCACATCTACCCAGCTCTCTCTGATCTCATTCCCTGGATTATTGGAACTGCATTCAGATAGATTTTTCTGCCTCCATTCTTGTGCCAGTTTTAGTCCTTTTTCCACAATCATCTGACATGATCTTTTAAAGATGTGATAGGAATCTGAGCCTGTTACTCTCCTGCTTTGAATCTCTTTAACAGCTTGCCATTGGCCTTAGGATAAAGTTCTTCCTTGCTTATCAGAGCTAATAGGAATCTTCAAAAGCAGGGTCTGGACCCTCTCTCCAAACTATACTCTTGCAGGACTTTCCTAATGGTCCAGTGGTTAACACTCTGCCCTTCCAGTGCAGGGGGTGTGAGTTTGATTCCTGGTTGTGGAACGAAGATCCCAATGTCACAAGGTGTGACTACCCCTTCCCACCAAAAAAAAAGCAAAACCAGAAACAACTATACTCTTGCCACTCAACCCCTCATATACTACATACCATTCTGCACAAGACAGTTCCTTCTGGCTGGAACATTCTGATTTTGGTTCTTTTTCCTCTCCTTCCCCAGTGCTCCCCGCCTCTTCTGCCTGGCTAACTCCAAGTCAACCTTCTTTTAACGTAACCGTCTCGTCTAGGAGCCCACTTCTCTTTTCTGAAAGGCTTTTATGTTCTTTGATTCCATTTTAGATTAGATTAAATTAGATTTTTAAATTTTATTTTTTGAAATATAAATTTATTTATTTTAATTTGAGGCTAATTACTTTACAATATTGTATTGGTTTTGCCATACACCAACATGAATCTGCCACAGGTATAAATGTGTTCCCCATCAGGAACCCCCCTCCCTCCTCCCTCGCCGTAAGCCTATTATACAGAGTGAAGTAAGCCAGAAAGAAAAACACCAATACAGTATACTAACGCATATAAATGAGATTTTATTGCCATTTCCTCTTCCATGCATCCCATGTTTCCCTAGTTTTAACATTCACCATATTTGTAACTGTTTATTAATTTTCTCTACTTCCAAAATAGACTGAACATTATGGCGGGAGGGGAGGGTTTGACTATTCTCTAGCTGCTATACCTACATACCTAATGCAAGATTTATTGCTTATATTTATATTTATTTGTTTTATATGTTGCTAAATAAATATTTGCTGGATATGAACTATTTATACTTAGTCATCCAATTATTTACCTATCAATATAGGGCCTAATGGGCTTCCCATCTGGCACTAGTTTGTAAAGAATCCTCTTGCCAATGCAGGATACGTAAGAGACTTGGGGTTTGATCCCTGGGTCGGGAAGATCCCCTGGAGGAGGGCATGGCACCCACTATAAGATTCTTGCCCAGAGAATCCCATGGACAGAGGAGCCTGGCAGGTACAGTCCATGGGACTGCAAAGAGTTGGACATGACTGAAGCGACTTAGCACACATGCATTCATAGGGCCTAATATGTGCTAGGCACTGCCTTAAGGATGGGGCTACAAAGGTAAAACTGATGTGGAACTTGACATCAGTATTCATCATAGTTCAGCTTGCACTTTGGGTAGTTATTTTAGTGCCTCTATGTCTGCCACTGTGACCACTTCTCTCACATGCCCCCAAATATTATTATTATTATTATCATACTTCCAGGCCTAGGGTGGCTGAAGACAAAGTTTGGCTAACGTCAGTGGGCTGAATCATTCTGTCCACTAAGTTGTTCAGTACATGCAGGCTGTGATTGATGTAAGCTGTGCTGCTGCTTGGGCAATACTGTCAAACTTTATTGTCTTGGAATTATCAATGATGCCAAGCCCAGGGGGACCATCACAAATCTAAGGAAGTGCTCTCAGGACTCATACCTGAGATGGAGGGCCTCCTGGAGGCATGCACACTAGGGGCCTCCCTTGCCTGGTCTGAATCCTGTTCCTGCGGGTCAAGGTCTCTTGAGTACCACTTTGACCTTGTTGGCTACAAGGTGACTCTGGTTATTTCTATGTTTTGTTCTGTGTGTGAGTGTGTGCTCAATCATGTCTGACTTTTTGCAACCCCATGGCCTGCCAGGCTCCTCTGTTTGTGGAATTTTTCAGACAAGAATACTGGAGTGGGTTGCCATTTCCTTCTCCAAGGAATCTTCCTGACCCAAGGATCAAACCCAAGTCTCCTGCATCTCCTGCATTGGCAGGAGGGTTATTTACCCTTAGGGCCACCTGGGAAGCCTTTGTAGTAGAAACTTGATGAATTCAGATTCTACACGTAGGGTGGTCTAGGATCCATTTTAATATGTGTTTATAGAGGTTAGTCCCCTGATAGATCTTCCCTGGTAGCTCAACTGGTAAAGAATCTGGCTGCAATGCAAGAGACCCAGATAAGTTGAGACTGATAGATTTCCAGCCTTCTCTAGACCTTTGCCCCCCTAATCCTCTCATGCCTTATTTAATAAATTAAATATTGGGAAATAGGGTTTTTATGAATTTTTGGGGGGGGGGGTAATTAAAGGCAAGCCTCAGAGCATCACAAACCGAGATTAAGATCATAAGGTTATATCTAAGACTTTTTTTTTTCTGCTCTCCCCACAGTAAGGGCCACATCACCCCATAGAACACAGAGCCCAAATGACCCTTTTATGGGTATATTCCTATAGGGGTCTTCTTTTGCTTAGACAATATGTATTTATTATTTCAACTCGAGATTTGTAATATGGACCAGTTTTAGAGCACCAAGAGACCTCTTCATCAACATAACTGTCACTTCAATAATGTCTAGCCTACAGAAAGACAAATATATCACATGTGAAATCTAAAAAAATAGCACAAATGAACTTATTTACAAAAGAGAAGCAGATTCACAGACAAACTTATGGTTACCAAAATGGAAATGTGTTGGTTGCTCAGTCGTGTCAGACTCTTTGCGACCCCATGGACTGTAGCCTGCCAGCCTCCTCTGTCCATGGAATTCTCCAGGCAAAAATCCTGGAGTGGGTTGCCATGCCCTTCTCCAGGGGATCTTCCTCACTCAGGGATCGAATCTGGGTCTCCTGAATTGCAGGCAGATTCTTTATCATCTGAGCCACCAGTGGAATGGGGGAGGGATACATTTGGAGTATGGGATGCACACTACCATATATAAAATACACAGTAAGTATTCACTGCATAACACAGAGAACTATATTCAATTTTTTGTAGTGAACTATAAAAAATAATGTCCAGCCAAGGACTGTCTAAATGTCCTCAGCACTGTTGATGTGTGCTGAACTAGTGAACTAATATCCAGCAAATATATGCTGATAAGCTCTTTCTTTCTCTAGTTTACAGAGCTACCCATCCATTTATTCATCTACTCCTTCCATATTTGAGTGTTTCTTATGTGTTAGGCACTCAGTATGCAGCAGTGCGGCAAAAGTCTCCACCTTCTCAGAGTTCACAATCTAGTTTAACTTGTTCCTTCCTTTTTCTTATCTCTTAGATACTGATACCAAAGGTAACTGGTGCTGCGGTCACCATCTGAGGCTGCAAAAATTCTTTTGGAAAGGCCTGGTCTAGACATTTTCCTGATCACTTTCAGATGATTTAGCCACAGAAGAAGTCCATAAATTTATGGAAGAAATATGCCAGGGTGGAAAGAATAGGTATTGGCTTTAGAAGCCAGGTGGTGATGGTCTTTATCCTGATGTTCTCAATCATTGTTAGAGCGTGTATTATACTTCTAAAAACATCTCTGTCTAAGATTTCAAGAGAAAAAGATTTAGGAAAAACTTTCCCTACAGTTTGGTGTTAATGACCACTGGGTGTGTTTCAAAGAACACTGTCTCCAGACAGAAGAATTATTTCTAGTTTCCTATTTAAGGATAGGAAACTATGTTTTTCATTAGGTCCCTCCTCCCTTTGAATTTTTTCACCTTTAACACAAAGATTACACCAAAGGTCTCATGGGCTTTAAAGGAGAAATCAACTCCCATACCGGGAACTGTTAGCCTTACTGATTCAACTAACTGTAAAAACTACCTGTGTATTTTGAAGTTTCACCTGAGGATATAAAGATATTAAAACACCATGAACCCAGCTTTAAAAAAGATTGAATAATGTTGTTTATCTACAACTGAGATTAGGCCAGCAATCCTAAGAGAGGGAAGGACATTTCATAAAACTCAAAGGGTGCCTGAAGGGTTCAAGCAAACTCTGGTTTAATTCTTTCTTTGGAGGTTCAGTATTAGTTCAGTCCCTCAGTCATGTCTGACTCTTTGCAACCCCATGAACCGCAGCATGCCAGGCACCCCTGTCCATCACCAACTCCCGGAGTCCACCCAAACCCATGTCCATTGAGTTGGTGATGCCATCCAACCATCTTATCCTCTGTGGTCCTCTTCTCCTCTTGCCCTCAATCTTTCCCAGCTTCAGGGTCTTTTCAAATGAGTCAGCTCTCACATCAGGTGGCCAAACTATTGGAGTTTCAGCTTCAACATCAGTCCTTCCAATGAACACCCAGGACTGATCTCCTTTAGGATGGACTGGTTGGATCTCCTTGCAGTCCAAGGGATTCTCAAGAGTCTTCTCCAGCACCACAGTTCAAAAGCATCAATTCTTTGGCGCTCAGCTTTCTTCACAGTCCAACTCTCACATCCATACATGACCACTGGAAAACCCATAGCCTTGACTAGACGGACCTTTGTTGACAAAGTAATGTCTCTGGTTTTCAATATGCTGTCTAGGTTGGTCATAACTTTTCTTCCAAGGAGTAAGCATCTTTTAATTTCATGGCTGCAATCACCATCTGCAGTGATTTTGGAGCCCAGAAAAATAAAGTCTGACAGTTTCCCCATCTATTTGCCATAAAGTGATGGAACCGGATGCCACGATCTTAGTTTTCTGAATGTTGAGCTTGAAGCCAACTTTTTCACTCTCCTCTTTCACTTTCATCAAGAGGCTCTTTAGTTCTTCTTCACTTTCTGCCATAAGGGTGGTGTCATCCACATATCTGAGGTTATTAATATTTCTCCCGGCAATCTTGATTCCAGCTTGTGCTTCCTCCAGCCCAGCGTTTCTCATGATGTACTCTGCATAGAAGTTAAATAAGCAGGGTGACAATATACAGCCTTGACGTACTCCTTTAGCTAGCCGTGAACTGATTGAAAAAGTGAAAGTGTTAGGCGCTGAGTCGTGTCCGACTCTTTGGGACTCCATGGACCGTTCCCCACCAGGATCCTCGGTCCATGGAATTCTCCAGGCAAGAATACTGGAGCGGTTGCCATTTCCTTCTCCAGGGAATCTTACCACCCGGGATTCAACCCAGGTGTACCTGCATGCCGCCCCCCGGCCCCCCAACCCCACCCCACCACCCCCCGCCTTTTTTAATCAGGTCAGTATGACTCAACCCTTCCCAATTGGCACCCAGCCCTGTCCTGCCAGGTCTACACAGCGCACCACCAGTTTGCGGGCCGGAGGCAGCTCCTCCTCCAACCTCTTAAGGGATGCCAGCCCAGGCCAGCGGCAACCGGATGCATCACGGGTGGAGCTGGGACACTCTGGAGGCGTGACGTAGCGGCCATTCACGGCTGCGGATTGGTGGGCGGGGGAAGGAGGGGCGGGCCACGTCGCCGGAACTGACGCATTCCGGAACTCGCTGCCTGCAGAGCAATCTGGGTTGCGCGTTTTGAAATTGATGCCAGCGTGGTTTTGCACATCTCTGTGCAGTTGACAGCGGATTCACTCTTCACGATTCCTCCCTCACCCCTGCCACGTGAGTGGCATTGCCTTTCAGTGGTGTCCGTGAGCGTCGCTGAAGAAGTCCCGGGGCAGGTTCGGTGGAGGTGAAGCCGCTCCAAGCCGGTCCAGCTCTAGAAGGCGTGGAAGTTCCTCCGCGTTTCTTATTTTAACTGGGCGTGAGCCTCTCTCTTTTCTTTGGCATCGGATGGTCCTGGCACGTCGTGGGTGGTGTTCATTGCCCAGACGTTCATTGCAACTTGGACAGAGAAAAATCACCGTTTTCTGTCATTTCTCCTAGAAGAGGAGAACTCAAGCAGTAGGAAAATGTCTGTTTTCCCTAAAATATCTTTGAGACTTGAAGTTGAAAACTATCTTAAAGCGGGCTTTATGAATAAGGAGGTAGGTCAGATAAATATATTAGATGCTGTTTGCAGACATTCAAATATTTACACACGAGGGATAGGGAAAAAAAAAAACCTAAAAGGCAATTAAATGTTTATAGCTGTTGTTTCTTATTACTGGCTCTTCCCAATGCATTAATATAATATGCTCATGTCTTTCTGCAGGTATGTAATGAATCCTTCCTGAGCTAAGAGATGTATGGAGTGTGTGTGTGTGTGTTTTTTTTTTTTTTTTTTTTTTTTTACCATTTCCGAATGGGAAAGGAGGGAGGAGGAAAAAAGCTGTTGTGTGCCTGGCGACAGGTGTCGGGCACTGAAGGGGTTACAGGGGTGAGCAAGCAAAGATCCGTGTCCTCTGAGAATTATACGTCCTGTAGGGAAGAAACACATGTGTTCTTACAACGCCTGCTCCGTACTCAGGTGGAAGGTATGCTGTTATTCAGCGAGTGCTTGTTAAATGCCACTGGTTGTGCTAGGTGGTTTGCAGACCTTGAACTTCTTAATCTTGTGTCTGTGCTCAGTCGTGTCCAGCTCTTTGGAACCTCATTGACTGCAACCCACCGGTCTCCTCTGTCCATAGGATTCTCCAGGCAAAAATACTGAAATGGATTGCCGTTTCCTCCTCCAGAGGATCTTCCCAAGCCAGGGGTTGAACCCACATCTTCTGCATTTCTTTGCGTTGGCAGGTGGATTCTTTACCACTGAGCCACCTGGGAAACTCCACATCTTAATCTTAGCGATCTTTTTTTGGTAGATATTTCATCCCCATTTTTACAGGTGAGAGAGCTGAGGGTCCAAAGAGTTATGTTCCTGAATCTACATTGTTGTCATGGTCCTAATGTTGAAATCTGAAGGGAAAGAACTTAGGTGTTAGTACAGTGGGAAAAGGAATCGATTTGGAACCCCAAACCCCCTGGTTTGCATCTCAGTGCGTTTTTACATGTCTGAAACTTGCTTTCCTCATCTGTGAAGTTGGAGGACATTTAACAGCACTAAATTTTCAGGGTTAAGCTATTAGTCATAGGGTGAGCACCTGGCATTGTAGGTCCTCAACAAGTGTTCCTTCTGTGCGCTGCTGGCAGCCTTGAGCACAGAAGTCCTCAGTGAATGTTGATTGATTGCCAGGCTCGTGCTCTCTGCCTACCATCCTGGTTGTAGGCAACTTTGTATTTTCCGAATCTTTGGTGTTGTATTCAAAGTAAAGCCGCGCAAATGTTAATCATTTTCAAAGATGTTAGTGAAGCCATGACTTCTAGGTTTAGATTTCTGTGTTTTTATTCCCAAAGATTATGTTAAAGAGCATCACAGTATGGAAAGATACAATATTCTCCTTTTTCCCTAAATATTTTATTAATTTTTTTGACTGCTTTGGGTCTTAGCTGCAGCATTTGGGTCTTTAGTTGCAGTATGTGGAATCCAGTTTCCAGACTAGGTATTGAAACCAGGCCCCCCGCATTGGGAGCTCAAACTCTTACCTATTGGACCACCAGTGAAGTCCCCGAGGAAATAGCTTCTTGATTTCAAAAAACTTTAGGGAGGGTGTTAAGAGAAATAGAGGCAGTTTTCTTCCTCCAGAATTTTTGAAATGATTAACATTGTTTTATAAAAGATTCAAATGTCTTTGACACCAGTTCTTTTTCAAACATACTAACAGGATTTTCCGAGAAGGGGATGGCACCCCACTCCAGTACTCTTGCCTGGAGGGTCCCATGGACGGAGGAGCCTGGTGGGCTGCGGTCCATGGGGTTGCGAAGAGTCAGACATGAGTGAGCGACTTCCCTTTCACTTTTCACTTTCATGCATTGGAGAAGGAAATGGCAACCCACTCCAGTGTTCTTGCCTGGAGAATCCCAGGGACAGGGGAGCCCGGTGGGCTGCCGTCTGTGGGGTCACACAGAGTCGGACACGACTGAAGTGACTTAGCAGCAGCAGCAGCAACAGGATTTTACAAAAAGAAAAACTATACCTATGTAAAAAGTATCGAAAGTAGTAAAATATTCGGTTAAAAAAACAAACACTGAGAAAGTGCTAATATTTCTAGGCTAGTGGATTATTAGGCTGGCAAGTGGTTTATGAAGATTCTGTGAGGCAGGGGATGGTCAAAGATGACAAAAAATGGTGAAATACATGTCTTGAAGGCTTCAGTTAGTTACAAGGAAACTTGGTTATTTGAGTCTTAATAACTCTTATTTCTGACAGGTATCTTGCTGGGTTTTTTTTGGACAGTATCTGCTTGTTACTTTTAATAATAATGTGCATGTTTGCTCAGTCATGTCTTGACATTTTGTGACCCCATGGACTGTAGCCCGCCAGGCTCCTCTGTCCATGGGATTCTCCAGGCAAGAATACTGGAGTGGGTTACCATTTCCTTCTGCAGGGGATCTTCCCAACCCAGGGATCAAACCTGCATCTCCTGTGTCTATTGCATTGGGAGGCAGATTCTTTACCACTGCGCCACCTGGGAAGCCTAACATGTAGTATTACCGTATTAAAAAAACTGATGTTGTGGGAGATTGTTGGGTGACAGTATCAGGTGTTACGTTTTCTTCAAATACTGGTGTTTTAAAAGGTTACTAGCCAATTTGCTCTAGGGTATGAGGTTAGCAGGGAACTAGTTCTACAGAAGTGATGTAACAGTTAATATTTTTATAAATAAGTAGAATGAAATCCTGAATTTGTGTGAATAAATGTAACAGATATGTTCAGAATGTTAATAATGGTTTGAAGTTGAGGTAGTGATTTTCTAATCCCTTTTCATCAGGTGTTTCATTAGGTGTTTATTAGCATAACCCTGTGAAAAATCACCATAACCTTAGTGTTATCAACATGTAAACAGAAAAGTGAAATGGAGCATGATTGTGGAATGATGTTTCATCAGTTGGCACAAATGTATATGCATATATCTTAATGTTTTTAATTTGTATTATGAAATTGAAACAGTAACTTGTTCTTTTCTTTTCAGATTCTGTCTGCTTTAGGTAAACAAGAAGCAGAAAGGAGGTTTGAAACGCTGTTACATAACTTGTCTCATCCTCCATCATTCACCACGGTCAGAGTAAATACACATCTAGCCTCAGTACAGCATGTGAAAAATCTATTATTTGATGAGCTTCAGAAGGTTGGTGCAAATTTTTGTCATTATGTACAGAAGGAGATTTCTCCAGCTTATGCCATGTTGCTTCTAACATCATGTGGACGATATACTGTTACAAGTTTACAAATAAGGAAATTGAAGATCACGAATGTTGTTTAAGGTTATATGGTGCATGCTAATGCTAGAACTTGAACATAATACTTCTGATTCTGAATTTATTTAGTATAACTGGATAGGTTACTCAGCCCCTCCGGGCCTCAGTTGTTTTGTCATCTTCATCCTTAAAATGCTGAAGAGGTCTGTTCTAACCCAAAAAGTTTGTGCTGTTGTCGTAAGCAGCTTATAACGATCATGAGGGCAGATCATATAGCTGAAGAGCGCCCAGAGATCAGGAGGTGCCTACTGATTACCTGTAGGATTGTATTTTTAATTTTAATATAATAATATAATTTATTTTTATTGGGGTACAGTTGCTTTACAGTGTTGTGTTTGTTTTTTTCTGTACAGTGAAATGAATCTGCCATGCATATACATATATCCCCTCTGCCTTGGGTTTCCTTCCCGTTTGGGTCATCAAAGAGCACTGGGTAGAGTTCCCTGTGCTGTACAGTAGGCTCTCACTCGCTGTCTATTTTATACATCATATCAGTAATGTATACATGTCTATCCCGGCCTCCCAGCTCCTCCCACTTTCCCCCGTGGCGTCCATACATTGGTTCTCTACCTCTGTGTCTCTGTTTCTGGTTTGCAAATAGTTTCATCTGTACCATTTTTCTGGATTCCACACTTATGTGTAATTACATGGTATTTTCCTGCTTCTGACTTATTTCACTCTGTATGATGGTCTCTAGGTCCATCCACATCTCTGCAAATGATAGTTTCTTTGCTAATTAAATATAATTTAATAAAAGGAAATTAAATAGCATAAAGAATATTTAAAAATAAGATGATGCAGATTTTTTTGGTTCAACTAATAAAATAGTTTTCATATAATACTCATTTTCTCTAAGTGACAATGGATTGTAAAATGCATAAG
Source organism: Budorcas taxicolor (assembly GCF_023091745.1). Lineage (NCBI taxonomy): Eukaryota > Metazoa > Chordata > Mammalia > Artiodactyla > Bovidae > Budorcas > Budorcas taxicolor. The sequence continues at coordinate 32,798,916 of NC_068922.1, read as the reverse complement.
AGGTCTGTTCTAACCCAAATTGTTAAAGTTTCAAATAGAAAGATAATATTAGAATTTTCTTGTTTATATTGTCTTAATGCTTTCAAAATCTGTATATTTTGTAAGTGCAATAAGTCAGAGAAAGACAGATACTACATGATATCACTTATATGTGGAGTCCAAAAAAATACAACAAATCAGTGAATATAACAGAAAAGAAACGGAGTCACAGAGAGAACAAACTAGTGGTCACCAGCGGAGGCCAGCTCTGTAGGGGTGGGAGAGGTAAGTTAGGTGTTTGGTGTAAGATACACTCAAGGATGTACTGTATAACACAGAGTATAATCAATATTTAACAGTAAGTGTAAGTGAAAAATAACCTTTGAAAATTATTTAAAAAAAAATACCAGAAAGAAAACCCCAAAGCTGTGCATTTTGTGTTTCATACACCGTGCACTGAGTTTGTCCCCCAGGAAATGTAAGATGGAGGAAAACAAGGTGCCTGATGCGGGATAGTTCTAGTTATTCCATTTTGCAGTTGTTATTACATCTCTTCTAACAAATAACCACAGATGGGTGTCAGCAGGCCTATTTCTCCCTAAGTACCTAAATGAGAAGGAAAGAGATAAGCATAGTTAAAAGACTCCCATTTGTATATCGTAGGCTGTGTTGTCAGTTTACTCTGGATAGAACGTTCCGGAATTTTCAGAGCATCTTTACTGGTACTAATTCTTTTTATTTTATTGAAGTATAGTTGATTTTCAGTGTTGTCTGTGCTGTGCAGCAAAGTGACTCAGTTATATATATATATACACACATGCATCATCTTTTTCACATCCTTTTGTTACAGTTTATCACAGGATGTTGAATATAGTTCCCTGTGCTACACGTTAGGACCTTGTTGTTTGATTCGTTTGTTTTTTGTTTTTAATATCACCACATCAGTGAAATGTTTATCATACTGTCTTTAAGAACAGTTCTATAAACTTCAAGTTGTGAGGAGATGACCATGATGTAAGAAGAATTAGCCACAGTTTCTGTCTGTATGAGACCAGAACTTAGTATAATAATTATGTAAAACTTGGAGAAAGGTTATTGTGAATTTCAATGAGTGATAATTTTATTGACTGTATGAGGCATACAGTGTGAACAGTTTTCTAAGCAGCTGAGAGTATTACTTTTATATAGCCATGTGTATAGATTTTCAGCTTGAATAAAGGAAGCTGTTCTGTGCAAAACTCAGGCAGATCCAGGTGGTTTTCTTTTCTAGAAAATTATTCCTGGAGCTTAGATAACCTAGGATCCCAGTCTTATAGAAAGAAATCTTAGGTGTTGTGTCTAAGACAAGGCAGATGAAATCATTCTGGGCTTTGAGTCCCTTTCTGTAAAGGTTGAGATGAGACTGAGAAAGTGGGGCTGTGGGCAGTAAGTAAGAACCTGGTGGTTTGAGTCTTGCTTCTTGCTACCAGGAAAGGGGACTCAAAGGAGGTTTTAGATCACAAATGTTTGTTTTCCATGTCCCAAAGCTCACATGTATCCCGAAGGCATATCCTGAATGGTGTACAAGCGGGTGCTTTGTCTCCAGATTTCTCTGGGTCACATATTGAAATTTCATCTTTTAAAATTTCATTTGACTAGCGAGGATGTGGAGAAGCTGGAACCTGTCTCCACTGTTGGGAAAGTCAAGTGGGCTGGCATCTTTGGAAAAGTTTCTGGTCTCTTAAAAAGCTAAACATAAACTTACTGTACAACCCAGCAATTCCACTCCTATATCTATCCAAGAGAAGTGGAAACATGTCCATGCAGAGACTTGGACATGAATATTATTAACAGCATTGTTTGTAATAACCAAAAGGGGGAGACTGTCCAAATGTTCATTGACTGGTGAATAGAAAAACAAAATGTGGTTGAGTTCACACCATGAAACGGAACTCAGCAATGAAAGTGGTGAACTAATACATGCTACCATGTGGGTGAACCTCAAAAACACCACAGTGAGTGCAAGAAGCCAGGCACAAGACCCTCTGTAGTATGTGATCCTATTTGTATGAAATGTCCAGAAAAGGCAGCTTCTAGAGAAAGAGGTAGGTTAGTGGTTGCTGGGGGTTGTGGCTGGAACAGGGATTGACTGCAGATAGGTGTGAAGAATCTTTGTGTGGTGATGGATAGGACCTAAAACTGAATTCTAGTGAGGGTTGCACAGTTCTGTAAATTTACTAAAAAAAATAAAGATCATTGAATTTTGCATTCCATATGGATATATTTTATGGTATGTAAAATAAACCTCAATAAGGCTGTTTTAAAAAGGGCACAGGGTAGAAACAAACAGAAGAAGAAGCCCGTGGTATGTTTGGTTAAAAAAGTGTGTGATACTTTTATGAAAGTTAGGCACACGTGGTTTTATGAAAGTTTTATTTCTGTATTGTTTTAATATCTGATAGAAAAGGAGCGAAGGAAAATCTTGGCCCGAGCAGGTTGATCTCTGTGTAGAATATCTCTGTAGTGTGGAGAGAGTGTAATGCTTCTGAAGCAAAACAAAAACAAATGACAGAATTCATTATCTTCTCCTTGGAAGGATCATAGTCTAGATACTGTAAGGCAGCGGTCCCCAACCTTTTTGGCACCAGGGTCTGGTTTTTCCATTCTCCCAGTTGAAGACAGTTTTCCCGTGGACCAAGAGAGGGGGATGGTTTTGGAATGATTCAAGTGCATTACATTTATTATGCACTTTATTTCTATTATTATTTCATCAGCTCCACCTCAGATCATCCCAGAGGCTGGGGACTCCTGCTAGGGTATCAGACAATGAGAGAACATGAGGAAGAGAGGGGAAAAAACAGAGAGGTTTGTTTGAATGAGGAGTCCACCCTCAAGATGTCTTACTATGCTGTTGGGTATGGTTAGTTCAAAATTCCCTTTGGTCAGAGGAAGCAGAACTCAGAAGAGCTGTTGACTTGGTAGAAATATAGTCTGATTTCCAAAATCCGAAGAATTTTTGTTCTCTTTCCTTTTCAACTTAGAAATAGGTTGATTTGGGGCTTTCGATAGCTAGTGTATCGATACTACAGTGCAGCACAAGTATCTATTATTGTTACTGCTTTGGTGCAGTATGTGAAGATGTAATCAGTAGCATACACAGCAGAGACTTGTTTTCCAGTATGTGTGTGTGGCCCTCTGATAGACAGAGTCCTTGCTCTCCATTCCCCTTGTTCACGGGGAGTGCCCGGTTGTCTTCTGTCTGCAGCCATGGTGTGCTGGTACATACCAAACAACCCCCTTTCTAGGAAAAATAATGCTGGTTTGTAGTGTCTGCTGTTTTTTGTGGTGTAAATGCTCCCACTCTGGTCAGTTTCAAGCTGCCAGCGCAGTTGGCTCCCATGAGACTGCTGCTGCTGCTGCTGCTAAGTTGCTTCAGTCATGTCTGACTCTTTGACCCTGTAGACGGCAGCCCACCAGGTTCCTCTGTCCCTGGGATTCTCCAGGCAAGAATACTGGAGTGGGTTGCCATTTTCTTCTCCCACGCATGCATGCTAAGTCACTTTAGTTGTGTCCGACTCTGCGACCCTATGGACAGCAGCCCACCAGGCTCCTCTGTCCCTGGGATTCTCCAGGCAAGAGTACTGGCATGGGTTGCCATTTCCTTCTTCATACCCATGAGACTGGGAGTTAGCCTTGGCACCTTTGCTGCTGGCCCTGCACCTGTTTCTAGTCTGAAGGCCAACTATGGTGGAGGATACTGAATATCCTCAGCCTTTGCCAGGAAGCATCATCAAAACTGACGTGGCAGGACTTCCCTAGTGGTCCAGTGGTTGAGACTCTGCACTTCCACTGTGGGGGGCATGGGTTCAATCCCTGGTAGGGGAACTAAAATCTCATATACCACGGTGCTACCAAAAACAAACAGGCAAACAAAAAACTGACATGGCATTCAGTGTTGATAATATATAACACACAGCATTTAAAAATTTCAGTCTTTAATGTCCTAGTCATGCAACTCTATATTGGATATGTGTTTTCAAAGTAGGTCACTTAAGGTTAACATGGTTTGTGTTTACAAAGTCACACTAAACAAAATTGAGCTTTTTACTTGTAAAGAAGTCAAGAAACTTGAGAATCAAATTATAGAGAAAATGTTGTTTTGAAGTCTTTGATTTTTTTTTTGGAGTATCCCATGGAAAAAAATGAAAATAATCCTAAATCAAACTTTATGCTCTGTTAGGTAATGACACTAAAAAGCTCTGTAATTTGAAATTTACCCAGTGTGTTGATTGCTTTGTAATCCTCTGTGTTTATTTTCAACAGCAGTTTAATGGATTAAGTTTTCCTATTCTTCAGCATCCAGACCTTCAGGATGTCTTACTTATTCCTGTTATTGGACCTAGGTTTGTAACTATTTCATTTTCAAATTGTATTCTTATAAATAAAAATTTGTCACAGGTTCTTTTTTTTGCTGTTTGGTGATAGAACTAAGTTTCTCTGTTAGCAGCTTTATTTAGATAGGAATTCACAAACTTGATAAACGTTGACTACATTGTCTGTCGTGGAAAATACTACAAAAGAACACTGGGAATAGACTCAGCTATCTTGAGAGGAATGCATATTAGTTCCATTTAGTGGTGATTGATTTTTTTTCATTCCCTAAGACATTTGTTTACTTGTATATCTTAAGAGATTCCACTGCTAAATTAAAACTTTTTTGGAGCTACAACAGAAATACAAAGCAACAGTGTTTCCTATTTTCATAATTGATACATTTGTAAAATTTTATTAATTCACAGTGATGTTAAATTACTGTATTCTCTGAGTAGAACGGGCTACCACGGTAGCTCAGCTGGTAAAGAATCCTCCTGCAATGCAGTAGGCCCCAGTTCCATCCCTGGGTTGAGAAGATCCCCTGGGGAAGGAATAGGCTACCTACTCCAGTATTCTTGGGCTTCCCTGGTGGCTCAGACAGTGAAGAATTGGCCTGCAATGTGGGAGACCTGGGTTTGATCCCTGGGTTGGGAAGATCCCCTGGAGAAGGGAATGGCAACCCACTCCAGTATTCTTGCCTGGAGAATCTCTATGGACATAGAAGCCTGGTGGGCTACAGTCCATGGGGTTGCAAAGAGCTAGACACGACTGAGCAACTAAGCACAGCTAAATAGAAGATTTACTGTGTTTGGAAGGCATGTATTTAAAAAAGGAAAAAAAAAAAAAAAGGCCTTCATATTATAATGGGAATTCTGTTCCCAAAGAGCATTTTTAAATCCCTAATTGTGATAAAAAAATTTTTTAATACCCCTAAGAGTAGTAATAAACATAAAAATCATTTTGTTAAAGCTTTTAAGTATTGATAATTTAGTGGTCAAATACAGCCTTTAATGTGGGAGAATTATATGTACAAATGAATGATGATATTTACAATTACTTAAACACATAAAGTATGATGCTCTGTGTAGGATAACCACATTTATTTTGCAATTAAATACTAAAGATTTATGTATATTTATTTATACACAGAAAAAATTCTGGAGGGTATAATATACCCAACTATTAACAGGGATTAATTCTGAGTGCTTAACTCTGAGGAGGTTGGGAGAAACTAGGTAAGAAGAGGCTCTAATTGTAACATTTCTGGTTTATTTATTTTTTTTACTGTAAACACGTATTACTTTTGCAGTTAAAATTGAGTCTATAAACTCCTTATTGTATATTTTTGTTAAGAGGAACATCGCATTAGTGAATGGAGGAGTCTTACTTAAGTGTGCCGAGTTTTGCTAAATTCATACAACTATGTAGTCAGGACTCACCCCCATCAAGATATACACCATTTCCATCACCAGAAAATTCTCTGCATTCTGCCCTCCATACTAGGAAACCACTGTTCTGATTTCTCTCATTCCTATTTAGTTTAAAACCAACTACTTACTATAGTTGATCAGTCACAGGTCTTCTGAGATCTGAGATTCATTTTAGAATACACTGGACATCATTCCACGATGCCCATAGTTTTCCATAATCTATGTAACTCTGTTTCATTCTTCTTACTGGCTTCATAATAATCCTTTCGTCCTATTCTTTGTAGTGAGTAAGCTACTCATTAAAACATTAGTGAACTGTGTAACACCGACAGTGAGTTAACAGGAAAGCACTGAGAAATCTTTTAGGATTGTGGATTCATACACCTACCTTTCATTTCTGAAAGGAGCATGTCAGCTCTATTTTGTCTTTTAAACTCATCACCAGTTTTATTAGGTATCTTTTGACTTTCCACTATGAAAAATGAAGAACTTCTTATAGCTGCCCTAAAACTTCCACCAACCACTTCTACCAGTCCAATTCCTCTTTTGGCTTTATCCGTAAGGAATGGGACTGACATGACATACCCAGACCTTCCTTCTTTCTGCCTGACCCTTTGGTGCTGAGTAATGAATAATTGTTTGGGTATCCAAGAGCCTTTCCTTTTCAGAAACAGTCATATCCTATTGAGGAATTGGATTTGATCCAGATTTCACTGTGTCAGCTAATTACTCTTCATCACTTGCATCTTCAGTTCAGTTCAGTCGCTCAGTTGTGTCAGACTTTTTGCAACCCCATGAATCGCAGCATGCCAGGCCTCGCTGTCCATCACCATCTCCTGGAGTTCACTCAAACTCACGTCCATTGAGTCGGTGATGCCATCCAGCCATCTCACTTAGCTGCTGCTTAGATTTCTTGAAAATTGAATTTTCTTTCAAATTTTTCTTCCCCCATTTATGTGGGCTTTAGAAAAAGGAATATATGTGTACTTGTACTCGTTGACAAATCTTTTTTACTAGAAGCTCAACATTTCACAACGATTTAGGATATCAAAATATAGGTTAAACAATTTAAAGAGAGAAAACAATTCAAAAAGTAAATCTCAACATAAAATTCAGGTTCCTTCATTTTATTTAACATGATATTTAATTTACTTAGCAAATATATGTATATATTTAATAATTTTTTTAAGTTTTAAAATTTATTTCAGTATTGCTTCTATTTTTTTTTTTTTTTAATGTTTTGATTTTTCAGCCACAAGGCATGTGGGATCTTAGCTTTCCAACCAGGGATCAGACTTGCACCCCCTGCAATGGAAGGCAAAGTCCTAAGCACTGGACTGCCAGGAAAGTCTTGATCAAATATATTTTAATGTTAGGAAGGTTTTACCAATGGTAATTAGATTAAAGTAAGGTGGTACTGCTGAAGTTGATGGTATCAATGTCAACTTTATTGAAAAACTTAAAAGAGAAAATTGAAAGCCAGTCTTCTCTTGCTTCAAAGTTTTTTTCATTTTTTTAATTGAAATATAGTTGACTTATGGTGTGATGTTAGTTTCAGGTGTACAGCAGAGTGCTTTAATTATATATTCCTTTTCAGATTCTTTTCTCTTAAAGGTTTTTACAAAATATTTGGTTTAGTTCCCTGTGCTATACAACAGGTCCTTGTTGATTATCTATATTATATGTATTAGTGTGTGTATGTTAATCCCAAACTCCTAATTTATCCCCCCGTATAAGAGTATCTTTTTAAAATGTTTATTGTTGTATAGTTGATTTACAATGTTGTGTTAGTTTTTGCTGTACTGGAAAGTGAATCAGTTATACATACACATATATTCACTCTTTTTTTGGATTCTTTTCCCATTTAGGTGGTTACACAGTGTTGGGTAGAGTTCCCTGTGCTACAGAGTAGGTCCTTATTAGTAATAATTATCTCTTTAACTTATAATAATGTATATAGGACGGTCCCACTCTCCTGATTTATCCCTCTCCTGTGGTAGCCATAAGTTTGTTTTCTGCATCCATACAAGAGTATATTAAACACCATACTGCAACCATCATTTTTTAAAGACTGCATTTAAATCAATAGAATTTTTTAGGCCAATATTCAATTTGTAATTTTTAAGGGTCTCTGTATATTGTCTGTTGGTATTCTTTCCTTTTTGATAAAAATCTATTTCTAGCAGGTCAGAAAGTTAACTTTCCCTAATAATTAAGTATAATTCAGTACCAGAAATATCTTGAGATACAAATGAGATTGAGTTTGCCCTTCTCTTCCAGCCGTTCCATTTCCATTTCTCATAGTTGCCTTGCCACTAGAATTAGCACTTTAGTTTTCAATTACTGTTTGTATGTATGAAATAATAGGGTGAATACAATGGAATATTCAAGTAATTGCTCAAAGATTGCTGGTTCAATACAAATAGCAATCCTGCTGAAAAGAAACATTTGGTTGACATGCAAATGAGATATCATGATCATGTGATATCAAAATTATATTATGCAAATGAGATACCAGATTCAGTTCAGTTCAGTCGCTCAGTTGTGTCCGACTCTCTGCGACCCCATGAACCACAGCACGCCAGGCCTCCCTGTCCATCACCAACTCCTGGAGTCCACCCAAACCCATGTCCATCGAGTCGGTGATGCCATCCAACCATCTCATCTTCTGTCGTCCCCTTCTCCTTCTGCCCTCAACCTTTCCCAGCATCAGGGTCTTTTCAAATGAGTCAGCTCTTCGCATCAAGTGGCCAAAGTATTGGAGTTTCAGCTTCAACATCAGTGTCTCCAGTGAACACACAGGACTGATCTCCTTTAGGATGGACTGGTTGGATATCCTTGCAGTCCAAGGGACTCTCAAGAGTCTTCTCCAGCACCACAGTTCAAAAGCATCAATTCTTCGGCGCTCAGCTTTCTTCACAGTCCAACTCTCACATCCATACATGACCACTGGAAAACCATAGCCTTAACTAGATGGACCTTTGTTGGCAAAGTAATGTCTCTGCTTTTTAATATGCTGTCTAGGTTGGTCATAACTTTTCTTCCAAGGAGTAAATGTCTTTTAATTTCATGGCTGAAGTCACCATCTGCAGTGAGTTTGGAGCCCAGAAAAATAAAGTCAGCCACTGTTTCCCCATCTGTTTGCCATGAAGTGATGGGACCAGATGCCATGATCTTAGTTTTCTGAATGTTGAACTTTAAGCCAACTTTTTCACTCTCCTCTTTCACTTTCATCAACAGGCTTTTGAGTTCCTCTTCACTTTCTGCCATAAGGGTGGTGTCATCTGCATATCTGAGTTTATTGATATTTCTCCCGGCAATCTTGATTCCAGCTTGTTCTTCTTCCAGCCCAGTGTTTCTCATGATGTACTCTGCATATAAGTTAAATAAGCAGGGTGACAATATACAGCCTTGACATACTCCTTTTCCTATTAGGAATCAGTCTGTTGTTCCATGTCCTGTTCTAACTGTTGCTTTCCGACCTGCATACAGGTGTCTCAAGAGGCAGGTCAGGTGGTCTGGTATTCCCATCTCTTTCAGAATTTTCCACAGTTTATTGTGATCCACACAGTCAAAGGCTTTGGCATAGTCAATAAAGCAGAAATAGATGTTTTTCTGGAACTCTCTTGCTTTTTCCATGATCCAGCGGATGTTGGCAATTTGATCTCTGGTTCCTCTGCCTTTTCTAAAACCAGCTTGAACATCAGGAAGTTCACGGTTCACGTATTGCTGAAGCCTGGCTTGGAGAATTTTGAGCATTAATTTACTAGCGTGTGAGATGAGTGCAATTGTGTGGTAATTTGAGCATTCTTTTGCATTGCCTTTCTTTGGGATTGGAATGAAAACTGACCTTTTCCAGTCCTGTGGCCACTGCTGAGTTTTCCAAACTTGCTGGCATATTCCAAATTTGCGTCATCTTTCAGGATTTGAAATAGCTCAACTGGAATTCCATCACCTCCACTAGCTTTGTTTGTAGTGATGCTTCCTAAGGCCCACTTGACTTCACATTCCAGGATGTCTGGCTCTAGGTGTGCGATCACACCGTCGTGATTTTCTGGGTCGTGAAGATCTTTTTTGTACAGTTCTTCCGTGTATTCTTGCCACCTCTTCTTAATATCTTCTGCTTCTGTTAGGTCCAGGCCATTTCTGTCCTTTATTGAGCCCATCTTTGCATGAAATGTTCCCTTGGTATCTCTAATTTTCTTGAAGAGAGCTCTAGTCTTTCCCATTCTATTGTTTTCCTCTATTTCTATGCATTGATCGCTGGGGAAGTCTTTCTTATCTCTCGTTGCTATTCTTTGCAACTCTGCATTCAAATGGGTATATCTTTCCTTTTCTCCTTTCCTTTTCGCTTCCCTTTTTTTAATAGCTATTTGTAAGGCCTCCTCAGACAGCCATTTTGCTTTTTTGGATTTCTTTTTCTTGGAGATGGTCTTGATCCCTGTCTCCTGAACAATGTCACGAACCTCTGTCCATAGTTCATCAGGCACTCTATCAGATCTAGTCCCTTAAATCTATTTCTCACTTCCACTGTGTAGTCATAAGGGATTTGATTTAGGTCATACCTTAATGGTCTAATGGTTTTCCCCACATTCTTCAATTTAAGTCTGAATTTGGCAATAGGAGTTCATGATCTGAGCCACAGTCAGCTCCCTGTCTTTTTTTGCTGACTGTGTAGAGCTTCTCCGTCTTTGGCTGCAAAGGATATAATCAATCTGATTTCGGTGTTGGCCATCTGGTGATGTCCATGTTTAGTCTTCTCTTGTGTTGTTGGACGAGGGTGTTTGCTATGACCAGTGTGTTCTCTTGGCAGAACTCTGTTAGCCTTTGCCCTGCTTCATTCTGTACTCCAAGGCCAAATTTGCCAGTTACTCCAGGTGTTTCTTGACTTCCTCCTTTTGCCTTCCAGTCCCCTATAATGAAAAGGACATCATTTTTGGGTGTTAACTAGGAGGTCTTTTAGGTCTTCATAGAACTGTTCACCTTCTTCATTGTTACTGGTTGGGGCATAGACTTGGATTACCTTAATATTGAATGGTTTGCCTTGGAAACAAACAGATCATTCTGTCGTTTTTGAGATTGCACCCAAGTACTGCGCTTTGGACTCTTTTGTTGACTATGATGGCTACTCCATTTCTTCTAAGGGATTCCTGCCCACAGTAGTAGATATAATGGTCATCTGAGGTAAATTCACCCATTCCAGTCCATCTTAGTTCACTGATTCTTAGAATGTTGATGTTCACTCTTGTCATCTCCTGTTTGACCACTTCCAATTTGCCTTGATTCATGGACCTAACATTCCATGTTCCTATGCAGTATTGCTCTTTATAGCATCGAACCCTGCTTCCATCACCAGTCCCATTCACAATTGGGTGTTGTTTTTGCTTTGGCTCCATCCCTTCATTCTTTCTGGAGTTATTTCTCCACTGATCTCTAGTAGCATATTGGGCACCTACCAACCTGGGGAGTTCATCTTTCAATGTCTTATGTTTTTGCCTTTTCATACTGTTCATGAGGTTCTCAAGGCAAGAAAGTGGTTTGCCATTCCCTTCTCCAGTGGACCATATTCTGTCAGACCTTTCCACCATGACCCGGCCGTTGGCATGGCTTAGTTTCACTGAGTTAGACAAGGCTGTGGTCCGTGTGATCAGATTGGCTAGTTGTCTGTGATTGTGGTTTCCATCTGTCTGCCTTCTGATGCCCTCTCTCAGCGCCTACCGTCTTACTTGGGTTTCTCTTACCTTGGACGTGGGGTCTGTCTTCACGGCTGCTCCAGCAAAGCACAGCCGCTGCCCCTTACCTCTGATGCGGGGTTATAAGATATCAGATAATATGTGTGCAAATGAGATATCATGATTGTGTGATATCTCAAAATTATATTATCTTCCTTTTACTGAAGGGTTGCTAATATATGCAGTTAAATACATGCCAAGTAGGTAAGTGTATTTTTTATATGCATTCTCATAATCTTGAGCCTCTCTTTAGTGGGTCTTTAATTCATAGGCACCTCATTTTTAGCTGTTTTAATTAGTTTTCTCTTATTCTAAGCACCTTCTTGCTATTTTTCTCCAGTCTTTATTACTGTATTCTTGGAACATCACCTGTCTTTAATGCTATTGCTTCACTCTTTTGTTTAAAAACATTTTAATGAAAATCAAGCTTTTAGTATTTTTTTTATGGCCCTACATTGACTTTTATATTCCCTCACTAAAACTTCAGCAGTGCTGACTTGCACCTTGACACTTGCATATATATACGATCTTATGTTTTTATACAGTTACTACTTGTGTTGAAAGATTCCCGAAGACCACTCCCCAGCTCAGTGATTCTCTTGGAGGACTCAGAGGATTCCACATGTAGTCGTACTTGTGACCATAGTTTATTACAGTGAAAGAATCTGAAGCAAAATCAACAAAATAAAAGCTGCCTGGGATGAAGTCTAGGGAAAACCATTTGTAAACTGCAGAGTCTGTTTCCAGTGGAGTCATGCAGTGTGCAGTTAACTCCCCCAGCAACAAGGATGACCATGCATGTGTGAGATGTCACCATCCAGGAAAGCTCCTTAGAGACAGGCATCCAGGGTTTTCATTTAGGGCTGGTTGTGTGGGCAGCTCGTGCCTGGTAGGTACACAAATTCTATCCTCCCAGAAGGGAAGTCAGTGTCCACCATAAACCATATTATTGGTTTACAAATTGTTACAGATAATGTAGGCACATTGAGCTGCCCTTGGTGATGGACAGGGAGGCCTGGCGTGCTGCAGTCCATGGGGTTGCAAAATGTCAGACATGACTGAGCAAATGAACTGAACTGAACTGAATCAGTTAAGAGTGGGAAATCCTCTGATTCTGAGTTCCAGTTTGCTAGCCAAGGATCAGCCTCATCACCAGGCCTTCCAAAGAAAGGTGGTTTTTTGTTTGTTTTTATTTTTGGATGTGGTGGGTCTCTAATTGAGGCATGTGGGCTTAGTTGCCCTGCAACATGTGGGATCTTAGTTCCCTAACCAGGGATTGAACTCAAGTGGATTCTTAACTACTGGAGCACCAGGAAAGTCCCTGGCCCACTATGTCAATGCTCTTCCCCATAGTCTCCCATTCTCTCCTTTCAGTGAAATGGTATTCTCATAAAAACTTTCTGATTAACATTACAGAGTTCCATTTCACAAAATATTTTTTGAAGATTGAGGGCAGGAGGAGAAGGGGATGACAGAGGATGAGATGGTTGCATGGCATCACCGAGTCAGTGGACATGGGTTTGGGTGGACTCTGGGAGTTGGTGATGGACAGGGAGGCCTGGTGTGCTGTGGTTCATGGGGTCGCAAAGAGTTGGACACGACTGTGCAACTGAACTGAACTGTGTATGAGGACCCAAGATATACAGATGGGTGAAACATAGTTTAGTCTAAAAGCAGGTGAATATTGGTACAAGTCAAACTGCAGTAGATTCCTGGGGAGGGATATGAATTAAGTACCATCCAAGCAGAGAAGAGGAAGAGCTGAATGCAAAGAAGCAGGTAAAGATTTTCTCCAAAGACATGGTATTTCAGTTGAGCCTTGTAGGTGAGTAAGAAGGAGATAGATGAGATAAAGTAGGCAAGGGTTCACAAGATAGAGAGAAGGTACGTGCAAAGGTCCAGAGGTATGAAAATACATGGTGGTTTGTGACAAAAGTGACAGGGAATCTATCAGTTTTCAGAGAGGTTGGTGAAAGATGTTGAAGTTAGAAGAGCTAGAGTGAAATGTGGAGGATTCATTTTAATTTTGATTAATTTTTATTGGAGTATAGCTTTACAGTGCTGTGCTATTACTAGTTTCTGTTGCGCAGGAGAGTGAATCAGCCACATTTGTATACGTATCATATATATGTATGATATGTATTGCCAATGAGATCATCTATACCGTTTTTGTAGATTCTACATCTATGTGCTCATATACAACATTTGTTTTTCTCTTTCTGACTGACTTCACTCTGTATGACAGTCTCCAGTCCATCTACATCTCTACAGATGCCCCAGTCTCATTCTGTTTTATGGCTGAGTAATAATTTTATTTATATTTGTGCCACATCTTTATTCATTCCTCTGTTGATGGACATTTAAGTTGTTTTCATGTCCTGGCTGTTGTAAATAGCGCTACAGTGAACATTGGGGTACATGTGTCCTTTGGAAGGGTTATTTTTTGAAACTAAGAAATGTTTTATTTTTTCACATGGAATATAGGAGCCAAATAACTCTTGTTACAGTCATGATTTTAGAAATATAATACTGGTAGTAGTATAAAGCTTTTTTTTCCCCCAAACTACATGTAGACGTTGACTTATTAGTAAGTTGTGAAATCAGTTTAACTGGTTGTTTATAGTTTTTTTTTTTAAGGAATAGGGATTTTATTATATAATATCCTGGAGTGTACATGGGAAGGTGTTTCGTGAAACAGTTGCTATAAATGTAAGTGTGGATAGGCACACATGTGTACTGGGATGCCATTCAAGTGCATTTCTCACATTGGATTGCAGCGAAAAAAGCCTGAAAACACTTTTTTCAGAAGATGAATTGCAAGCCTGGAGCCGAGTTAGGGAGCTATTTTAGTCTTTTATCTCCAGCAGTATGGTGAACTAGATAACTTGAGATTGTTTCTGCTACTTAGGCCTAGGAACACTGAACAAAAAATAGGGCATAACATGGACAACAGAATGATTAAGAACCTTAGTGAGATACTCGGGGGTTAGAATGAAGGGTAACTGAAAATTGAGCAGTAAGTGCGTGAGCTAAGATTAAGGGTTGAAGGGTTTGAGGGAGAAGGTGCTTGGTCCCCTGAACTTAGGGGCGTTGGTTTTAACAACAGGCTGTTAGTGCTAAGAGGTGAGAACCATCCAAAAGTCAGTGCAGGGCAGTAATTAGGAGTTGTAGCTCTCTTGCCATGGAGCCTGGGTTGGGGGGAAAAAACCTATGACATGCACAACAGCAGTTCCATACCTGTAAGGGTTTGGAGTTCAAATTCATCCTACCCATGTGGTCTTGACACCTGTGGTTTGGGAAATTGACATAAGAATTGGATCCTAAGCCAGTTCTTGAGGTGCTTGGCAAAAGCACTGCAGAGTGGCACCTGTCAGCCCAGGTCATGTTTCTTTCTTATAGTTAGAAGCTACACTAGGAATCAAACTACCATGAGTGAGAACCAGCATGTACAACAGATTGAGGGATTAGATTTCCCCCAGAACTGAAGCCAGCCAGTGTGTACTCAATCATGTGTGAGTCTCTGCAACTTCATGAACTGTAGCCCCCACCACGCTCCTCTGTCCATGGAATTTTCCATGCAGGGATACTGGAGTGGGTTGCCATTTCCTACTCCAGGGATTGAACCCACGTCTCTTGCATTTGCATTGGCAGGTGGATTCTTTACCAGCTGTTCACATGGGAAGCCCAGAATGTAGCAAAGAGAGCTAATTGGTAGGCACTATAAAATTAGTCTCCTTGAAAACGATTAAAAGCAAAAGGGAGAATCTAAAACATAAAAGACCCTAAGAGGGAAAAAAAGAATTGAAAAAGAATTTCTAGACATTAAAATTTCATTAAAATTAAAAAGTCATTCAGTGAGTTAAACTCTAGACTCAACAGATGAGAGAATTAATGAACTAGAAGATGGCTTATGGCCCATCACCTAGAATACAGCAGGTAAAGGAGGTCTAAAGCAATAGGAAATACGAAACTGAGTCATGAGAACAAGAATGAAAAGGTACTACGTGTTCCTAATGAATCCCAGATGTAGAGATGAGAAATAATGTGGGAGAGACAGTATTCAAAAATATAATGAATTTTCCAGAATTGATGAAAGTCAGATTTAAGAAATACAGTATCTGAAGGCAAAAGTAAAGATAAATACATGACTAGGTGCCTCAGAATGAAACTGAAGAACACCAGAGACATCAGGAGGGTCTGAAAGCAACCAAAGATAAAACACAGAAGTTGGATCACTGGATGAAACGATATCTGGTGATCAGATGATGTAAGTCTGATGTTGGGGGTGGAAGGGCCTGGGAGACGTGTCAGAGAATTAGAGGTGGCATTGTTTGGTCACTCAGTGAATGTTGAGTTAGAAGTTTTAGGAGGTGATTCAAGATGATGCCAGGATTTGTGTTCTGGCTGCTCAGGTAGATAACGTCATTTTGACTGGAAACACAGGAGGATGAAGCTTTGGGCTGTTTCCAAGGATTTGAGGAGTCGATCAGGGAATCATAACATTGTTTAGGACTTGTTGAGTGTGAAGTAGCTATAGGACATCTGTGCACAGCTGTCTGCAGATAATCAGTCTAGAAAGACTGATCATTAGAATATGTGGGTTCACAGTAAGGTCCAGCTGAATAGCACAGGGAGGTATAGTCAATATCCAGTGATAAACTATAATGGAAAAGAATATGAAAAAGAATAGCTGGTTCACATTGTGGTACAGCAGAGATTAACACAACATTATAAACAACTATACTTCAGTAAAATAAAGAATATATAGGTTATCTTTGTAAGTGGTCACCGAAACCATGAGATTGCCAAGGTTTGGGATACAAAGCGAGAAGAGATGATGGCATGTTTGAGAACCTGGAGAAATGAACCTCGTCCAGAAATAGCTGGAGAGTGAGCAGTGAGTGTGGGACCTGGAAGGAGGAGGATAAATCTGAGAAGCTTACTGAGATATGATCAGTTGGAGATCTTGACAAGAAAATACACTGAATTCCTTGAATTCACTTAAAATGCACTTAAAACTGCAAGGAGTTAGGACCATACATATGACGTGTTGCCAACCAGGGAACCCCATCAGAGGTGCAGTACTTGAGATGTTTCTTTGGGGCTCATCACATAGGTACCCCTGACCTTTGAGAAAGTCTGCTCTGAGTGTTAGAAGTGATACCAGGCTTCAGTTTCAAGGGATGGATGGGAGGTGAGAAACTGGAGAACACTGAAGAAAGTTGGATAGCAGAGGAGGAAAGAACTTATCTTTATCTTGTTTAAAGCATTAATTTACTGTGTGCCAGTCTACCACTTCAGAAATGTTTTTGCATTTCTCACATGTTGTCTGTTTTAGTCTTTGAAGATAAACGTTATTGCTCTTCTCTCCTAATGCTATTATGAAACAGCACTGCTTGTTAAATGATGAAGCATTTTTTTTTCCTTTGGGGTTGTGGTTTTAATCTACGTAGAGCTTCATTGGATTAGAGTATAAACGCTTGATCATGTCCCTTCTAACACAGTAGGCATCAGAGCTGTTGATAACAGACACCAGGCTGGGACCCAAGGGCTGCCTTGGCCTGTTCTACCCTGTGTGTCATTTCCTATGACCTTAGTCCTGCCTTAGATTTTTTTTTTTTAATTGAGGTATAGTTGATATAAATTATAGGTGTGTTATTTCCTATGACCTTAGTCCTGCCTTAGATTTTTTTTTTAATTGAGGTATAGTTGATATAAATTATAGGTATGCAGTATAGTGATTCACAATTTTTAAAGGTTATGCTCCATTTATAGTTATAAAATATTGGCTATACCATAAAAAAGAGTGAAGTAATACCATTTGCAGCAACATGGATGGACCTAGAGATGATCATACTAAGTGAAGTCAGTCAGAGAAAGATGAGTACCACGTGAAACCACATGTACATGGAATCCAGAAAAAAAAGATACAAATGGATTTATTTACAGAAGGGAAGTAGACTCAGACATAAAAAATAAATTTGTAGTTACCAAAGGGGGCAGGTGAGGATGTGGGATAAATTAGCAATATGGATTGAGCAGACATTACTATATTTGAAATAGATAAGCAACAAGCTTCTGTTGTATAGCATAGGGAACTATATTCAATATATAGTAATAACCTATAAGGGAAAAGAATATGGAAAAGAGTGTGTGTGTATGTGTGTGTATATATATATGTATGTATACACACATATATATGAATATATATTCATATATATATATACAAATATATATGAATCACTTTGCTATATACTTGAAGCTTACTCAGCATTGTAAATCAACTGTACTTCAGTATAGAAAAGAATATTGGCTATATTCCCTGTATCATAGACTCTTGTGGGTTATTTTGAATGTAACAGTGTGTACCTCTTAATCCCCGACTCCTGTCTTGCCCCCCCATCTCCCTGTCCCTACTAGTTTGTTCCCCGTATCTGTAAGTCGGCTTCTTTCTTGTATTCATCAGTTGTATTTGATGAAGCAATTTTTGATGCCACTTACTACCTTGCACCAAGATTTTCTTCTCAAGTGCCCATCCTCTTTGTAATTTAAAAAAAACCCAGACTTTATTTATTAATTTTTGGCTGCGCCGTGTCTTCGGTGCTGCCTGTGGGCTTTCTCTGGTTGCGGCCAGCAGGGGCTCCTTCGGTGCTGCCTGTGGGCTTTCTCTGGTTGCGGCCAGCAGGGGCTCCTCTCTGGTTCTGTGTGTGCTTCCCATTGTGGTGGCTTCTCTTGTTGCAGAGCACGTGCTCTAGGACATGTGGGTTTGGTAGTTGTGGCACAAGGGCTTAAGTTGTCCCACGGCGTGTGGAATCTTCCCGGATCAGGGATTGAACCCATGCTCCCTGTGTTGGCAGGTGGATTCTCAACCACTGGACCACCAGGGAAGGCCTTTGTAGTTTTTAAGAAATTATTTCTTGTGTATTTATCTTCTTTCTTCCAACTTTTTCTCATTTGTTCATTTGGAATAATGAAGACTAAAGAGGTTATTTATTTAGGGTTAGTTTGAAACCCTGAAAAGGTTGGTTGATGTTGGAGGTGCATCACTCTTTACACTTTCACTCCTCTTCTCTAGGAAGAATATAAAACAACAACCTTGTGAAGTCATTGTTGGAGCCCAGTGTGGCAATGCTGTGTTACGAGGAGCCCATGTCTTTGTCCCTGGAATTGTATCAGCCTCAAAATGTGAGTATAACGTTTAGGTTTCTCTGTAAAACAGCTGCTAACATTTATGTGTATCATCAAATTGAAAATTCATTAAATCCTCACTCAGATACGTTTCAAATTTGCTTTAACAAAGATCTTTGCCAAGTTGTGCATTTAGTATAGCCCACTGAGGTGTGTATCTGAAAAGGACTAATGAATCAGGCATCTGATGTGGATTTTCTGCCCATTTCTTTTATTCCCTTTGAGGACATTTGTAATGATGTTAGAGGATCATGACTGATGAAAAGAGTGGAAGATGTCAGTGAAATTTTGTTTTCCATTCTTTACCCAATTGTGCTGAAACCTCAGGCTGCTGAACTGTCATTTGCAGGGGAAACATTCCAAGTCTGGGATCTTAATATTGAGATGAAACTCAGTATTCTTAATTTATTCTTTTAAGGAATGTTAGATATGGGGAAAATAATTGAAATAGAAGACACCTTTTGTTTTCTGTTCAGCTAAAGGCTTCCAACTGAGGTTGGATGTTTGCTGTGGTGTTTTTTTTTTTGACCCTCTCAAGGCATGTGGGATATTAGTTCCCAGATTGCGGGTTGAACAGGTGTCCCGTGTATTAAGAGTTGTAACCACTGGACAGTCAGGGAGGTCCCTGAGGTTGGATGTTTTGAAGACTATCCTGCATCTTTGTTTTCCTAGGGGAAAAAAATAGATTTATTGTTGTCAAACATTTGAAAGTAAACAGTTGTATTTTCTGTCAGAAGTTATAGTGAGACCATGAGCCAGGTTAGACTGCTTCATGTCCACTACTGATGCCCCTAGGCCTTCCCAGTCTTAAAGCTTGAAGAGTTTTCATGGTTCTGCCAAAGAATAGGTATGTCAGTGTAATATGGCTTTCTTCTTTCCTCTAGTTATGAAAGGTGGAGATCATGTTTCTGTATACTCTGATATTAAAGGCAAATGTAAGAAAGGAGCCAAAGAATTTGACGGAACAAAAATATTTCTTGGAAACGGGATTTCTGAACTAAGCCGCAAAGAGATCTTCAGTGGGCTGCCTGAACTGAAGTATGTCAGCAACCGTTGTTTTGGGGAAAATAAGCGTGCTTTTTGTGGTTTAAAGAAAATGTAAAATAATGTAAAAATATGTGTAATTGCATTATATGACTAATTTTTTTTGTTATAAGTTCAATTGGAAAATACATGTTTAGCACATACTGCCATTTTTTGGGTGGGGGGAAATATGCTTTTAGTTAAAAGCATAAATGCTCAGATTAAGGAGTCTCTTAAGTTGAAAAGTTTTGCATCTTTGATAACATTATTTATCTTGATAAAGGATGAATTAGATGGCCTCTCCAGATCTTTTTTAACAGTCTGTGTGAGAAAAGCTTATAGTTTTAATATTAAAAAGAAAAATTTTAACTAAAAAATTTACCAGAAAGCCAGTACTGATGTGAATACTTGTGGTTAAAAATTAATGTTTGGACTTACACCTAACTTTTATTATTTTTTTTAATTAAAAAGTGCATGTATTTATTCCCACACTGGGTCTCCGTTGTGCCTGGGCTTCTGGCTGCGGTGGCTTCTCTTGCTGAGGAGCACCGGCTCTCGGCGCAGGGGCTTCAGCACAGGCTCAGTAGTGGTGGTGCGCGGGCTTAGCTGCTCTGCGGCATGTGGGATCTTCTCGGATCAGGGATTGAATCTGTGTCCCCGGCATTGGCAGGTGGTGTCCTATCCCCTGGGCCACCAGGGAAATCCTGCTCGCCTGAATTAGAACAAGTTAGTGTAAAATCATCTCTGGTTGCTACAAGTGAAAGTGAAAGTCGCTCAGTCATGTCCAACTTTGTGACCCCATGGACTATACAGTCCATGGAATTCTCCAGGCCAGAATACTGGAGTGGGTAGCCTTTCCCTTCTCCAGGGGATCTTCCCAACCCAGGGATCAAACCCATGTCTCCCGCATTACAGTTGGATTCTTTCCTAGCTGAGCCACCAGGGAAGCCCAAGAATACTGGAGTGGGTAGCCTATCCCTGCCAGCGGATCTTCCTGACCCAGAAATCGAACCGAGGTCTCCTGCACTGCAGGTGGATTCTTTACCAGCAGGCGCTAAGCAAATTAAATCTGTGTATAATCCAGTTTCTTATAATTTTTAAAATCGAAATATAGTTGATTTACAGTGTTGTGTTCATTTCTACTATACAGCAAAGTGACTCAGATATACATATGTACATATTCTTTTTTATATTCTTTTCCATTATGTTTATTACAGGATATTGAATGTAGTTCCCTGTGCTATACAGAAGGACCTTGCTGTTTATCCATCCTGTATATAAAACTTATATCTCTTAATCCTAAACTCCCAGTCCACGTCTTCCCCCAACTCCCTCTTGGAAACCGCAAGTCTGTGAGTCTGTTTCTGTTTTGTAGGTAGGTTCATTTGTGTCTTTCTTTTTGCTTAGTGTTTTCAGGCTGTTTCAGAAATTCTGTAGACAGCTCTGTTACTACAAAGTTGACAGCTAATGGAGACACGCTGAAAGCTGTGAATTTATTCACCTACAAGAGAGCCACTTACCTGATTCCTGGGACAGTTTTTCATACTTTAGCAGTTTGAATTTATAGTTGATATTAATTCTTCTAAAGACATAGGCTATTCCCTCCATCTAGAGGTGGCAGTACTTTCCAGATGACCAAGAACAAGTACATTCTTCATCCTGGAAGTGCTTCTGAATATGAAGATATGCATATATCTGTGTGTTAATCTTTGGGTCTGTAATAGGGAGATGATAGTTTGACTGCTTCCTTTATTTTGTTATAGCTGGTACACATTTCATCTTCTTATTTGACATGGTGGTTCCAGTAACTGGGTCCACAGACTTCTGAGTACTGTTCTCTTTGTTGGTAGGAGTAGAATGTAGCCATCTTTCAAGAAAATGTTGATTTTTAGAAAAAAATTTTAATTTTTTTTGGAGTATAAGAATATTTACAGTGTTGCATTAGTTATAAATGTACAGAAATGTGATTTAGTTCATATATCTGTTCTTTTGATTATTTTCCCGTATAGATTATTGCAGAGTATTCAGTAGAGTTCCTTGTACTCTATAGTAGGTCCTTGATTATCTGTTTTATATATAGTTCAGTTCAGTTCAGTTGCTCAGTTGTGTCCGACTCTTTGTGACCCCATGAACCGCAGCACGCCAGACCTCCCTGTCCAACACCAACTCCCGGAGTCCACCCAAACCCGTGTCCATTGAGTCAGTGATGCTATCTAACCATCTCATCCTCTGTCATCCCCTTCTCCTCCTGCCCTCAATCTTTCCCAGCATCAGGGTCTTTTCAAATGAGTCAGCACTTCACATCAAGTGGCCAAAGTATTGGAGTTTCAGCTTCAGCATCAGTCCTTCCAATGAACACCCAGGACTGATCTTTAGGATGGACTGGTTGGATCTCCTTGTAGTCCAAGGGACTCTCAAGAGTCTTCTCCAACACCACAGTTCAGAAGCTTCAATTATTCAGCACTCAGCTTTCTTTATAGTCCAACTCTCGCATCCATACATGACCACTGGAAGAACGATAGCCTTGACTAGATGGACCTTTGTTGACAAAGTAATGTCTCTGCTTTTTAATATGCTGTCTAGGTTGGTCATAACATTCCTTCCAAGAAGTAAGAGTCTTTTAATTTCACGGCTGCAATCACCATCTGCAGTGATTTTGCAGCCCCCCGAAATAAAGTCAGCCACTGTTTCCCCATCTATCTGCCGTGAAATGATGGGACTGGATGCCATGATCTTAGTTTTCTGAATGTTGAGCTTTAAGCCAACTTTTTCACTCTCCTCTTTCACTTTCATCAAGAGGCTTTTTAGTTCCTCTTCACTTTCTGCCGTAAGGGTGGTGTCATCTGCATATCTGAGGTTATTGCTGTTTGTCCTGGCAATCTTGATTCCAACTTGTTAATTCCAGCCTCCAAACTGTCCCTCCCTGTTGTCCTTCCCCCTGGTAACCATTTTTGTTCTCTAAGTCTGTAAGTCTGTTTCTGTTTTGTAAATATGTTCATTTGTATCATTTTTTTTTAGATTCTGCATGTAAGTGATACCATATGATATTTGTCTTTTGTCTGACTTGCTTAGTATGAGAATTTCTAGGTTCATTCATGTTCTTGCGAGTAGCATTATTTCATTCCTTTTTAGTAATATTCCATTATACACACACACACACACTCACACCACATCTCCTTTATCCATTTCTCTGTTGATGGACATTTAGGTGCTTCCATGTCTTGACTGTTCTGAACTGTGCTGCAGTAGACACCGGGGGTGCATGTATCTTTTCGAAATATGATTTTCTTCAGATTTTATGCCCAGGAGTGGGATTGCTGGATCACATGGTGGCTCTATTTTTAGTTTGTTTTTTTAAGAATTTTTATTTTGTATTGGGGTGTAGCTGATTAACAACGTTGTGATGGTTTCAGGTGAACAACAGAGGGACTCAGCCATACATATGCATGTACCCATTCTCCCCCAGACCCCGCCTCCCATTCAGGCTGCCACTTAACACTGAGCAGAGTTCCGTGTGATACTCAGTATGTCCTTGTGGTTATCCATTTTAAATATGTACATGACCACCAATCTCCCTAACTATCCCTTCCCCCCCAGTAACCATAAGTTCATTTTCTAAGTCTGTGAGTCTCTTTCAGTTTTGTAAGTTCGTTTGTATCATTTTCTTTTTAGATTCTACATAAAAGACATGCATATGGTAATTCTTCTTCTCTGTCCGACTTATTTCACTCTGTATGACACTCTCTAGGTCCATCCATGTTGCTGCAAATGGCATTATTTCATTCTTTTTAATGGCTGAGTAACATTCCATTGTATATATGTAACACATTTTCTTTATCAGTTTATCTGTTGATGGACATTTAGGTTGCTTCCATGTCTTGGTTATTGTAAACAGTGCTGCAGTGAACATTATTGATATGTATCTTTTTGAAATATGATTTTCTTTGGATATATGCTCAGGACTGGGATCACTTTATGTGGTGGCTCTATTTTTAGGTTTTTAAGGAACCTTCATACTGTTCTCCAAATTGCACCAACTTACATTCCCACCGACAGTGTAGGTGGGAGGGTTCCCTTTTTTCCGCACCCTCTACAGCATTTATTGTTTGTAGACTTTTTGAAAATGGCCATTCTGACCTGTGTGAGGTGATAACTCATTGTAGTTTTGATTTGCAGTTCTCAAATAATTAGTGATGTTGTATGTCTTCTCGTGAGCTGTTTGGCAATCTGTATATCTTTGGAGAAGTGTCTGTTTAGATCTTCCCATTTTTTGATTGGATTGTTTGATTTTTTGATATAGAACTGCATGAGATATTTGTATACTTTGGAGATGAGTTGCATCTTTTTCTCCTATTTTGTTGATTGCTTTTTTGTTTTGTTCATGGTTTCCTTTGCTGTGCAAAAACTTTCGAGTTTATTTAGGCCCCATTTATTTTTGTTTAATTTTCATTACTCTAGATGGTGGATTCAAAAAACTATTGCTGTGATTTATGTAAAACAGTATTCTGCCTATGTTTTTCTCCATAGAGTTTTGGAGTATCCAGCCTTACCTTTAGGTCTTTAATCTGTTTTGAGTTTATTTTTGTATATGGTGTTAAATATATTCTAATTTCATTCTTTTACATGTTGCTGTCCAGTTTTCTCAGAACCACTTACTGAAAAGACTGTCTTTTCTCCATTATATATAGTCTTGCCTCCTTTGTCATAGATTAATTGGCCATAGATGTTTGGATTTATTTCTGGGCTTTATGCCCTGTTCTATTGATCTGTAAGTCTGTCTTTGTGCTGGTACTAGACTGTTTTGATGACTTAGCTTTGTAGTATAGCTTGAAGCCAAGAAGCCAAGGTGTCTGATTCCTCTGGTTCCGTTTTTCTTTCTCAAGATTGCTTTGGCTATTTAGGATCTTTTGTGTTTTCTTCACAGATTTTAAAAATATATGTATTTATTTACTTACATATTTATTTGGCTCATTGGTCTTAGTTGTGGCATTTGGGTTCTAGTTCCCTGACAAGGGATTGAACCTGGGCCCCCTACACTGGGAGCATGCAGTCTTAGCCAGTGGACCATCAGGGAAGTCCCTGCATACAAATTTTAAAAATGTATTGTTTTAGTTCTTTGAAAATAGCCATTGGTAATTTGACAGGAATTGCATTGAATCTGTAAGATTGCCTTTGGTAATATAGTTATTTTGAAAATATGTTGAAAATATTTCCAACCCAAGAACATGGTATATCTTTCCATCTGTTTGTCATCTTCGATTTCTTTCATCAGTGTCTTGTAGGTTTCAGAGTATAGGTCTTTTGCCTCCTTCAGTTCAGTTCAGTTCAGTTCAGTCGCTCAGTTGTGTCCGACTCTCTGCGACCCCATGAATTGCAGCATGCCAGGCCTCCCTGTCCAGCACCATCTCCTGGAGTTCACTCAGATTCACGTCCACCGAGTCCGTGATGCCGTCCAGCCATCTCATCCTCGGTCGTCCCCTTCTCCTCCTGCCCCCTAATCCCTCCCAGCATCAGAGTCTTTTCCAATGAGTCAACTCTTCGCATGAGGTGGCCAAAGTACTGGAGCTTCAGCTTTAGCATCATTCCTTCCAAAGAAATCCCAGGGTTGATCTCCTTCAGAATGGACTGGTTGGATCTCCTTGCAGTCCAAGGGACTCTCAAGAGTCTTCTCCAACACCACAGTTCAGAAGCATCAATTCTTCGGGGCTCAGCCTTCTTCACAGTCCAACTCTCACATCCATACATGACGACAGGAGAAACCATAGCCTTGACTAGATGGACCTTTGTTGGCAAAGTAATGTCTCTGCTTTTGAATATACTCTCTAGGTTGGTCATAACTTTTCTTCCAAGGAGTAAGCGTCTTTTAGTTTCATGGCTGCAGTCACCATCTGCAGTGATTTTGGAGCCCAAAAAAATAAAGTCTGACACTGTTTCTACTGTTTCTCCATGTATTTCCCATGAAGTGATGGGACCGGATGCCATGATCTTCGTTTTCTGAATGTTGAGCTTTAAGCCAACTTTTCCACTCTCCTCTTTCACTTTCATCAAGAGGCTTTTTAGCTGCTCTTCACTTTCTGCCATAAGGGTGGTGTCACCTGCATCTCTGAGGTTATTGATATTTCTCCCGGCAATCTTGATTCCAGCTTGTGCTTCTTCCAGCCCCGCGTTTCTCATGATGTACTCTGCATAGAAGTTAAATAAGTAGGGTGACAATATACAGCCTTGACGTACCCCTTTTCCTATTTGTAACCAGTCTGTTGTTCCATGTCCAGTTCTAACTGTTGCTTCCTGACCTGCATACAGATTTCTCAAGAGGCAGGTCAGGTGGTCTGGTATTCCCATCTCTTTCAGAATTTTCCACAGTTTATTGTGAAACACACAGTCAAAGGCTTTGGCATAGTCAATAAAGCAGAAATAGATGTTTTTCTGGGACTCTCTTGCTTTTTCCATGATCCAGGGGATGTTGGCAATTTGATCTCTGGTTCCTCTGCCTTTTCTAAAACCAGCTTGAACATCAGGGAGTTCACGGTTCACGTATTGCTGAAGCCTGGCTTGGAGAATTTTGAGCATTACTTCACTAGCGTGTGAGATGAGTGCAACTGTGCGGTAGTTTGAGCATTCTTTTGCATTGCCTTTCTTTGGAATTGGAATGAAAACTGACCTTTTCCAGTCCTGTGGCCACTGCTGAGTTTTCCAAATTTGCTGGCATATTGAGTGCAGCACTTTCACAGCATCATCTTTCAGGATTTGAAACAGCTCCACTGGAATTCCATCACCTCCACTAGCTTTGTTTGTAGTGATGCTTTCTAAGGCCCACTTGACTTCACATTCCAAGATGTCTGGCTCTAGATTAGTGATCACATCATCATGATTATCTGGGTCGTGAAGAGCTTTTTTGTACAGTTCTTCTGTGTATTCTTGCCACCTCTTCTTAATATCTTCTGCTTCTGTTAGGTCCAGGCCATTTCTGTCCTTTATCAAGCCCATCTTTGCATGAAATGTTCCCTTGGCATCTCTAGTTTTCTTGAAAGATCTCTAGTCTTTCCCATTCTATTGTTTTCCTCTATTTCTTGGCATTGATCACTGAAGAAGGCTTTCTTATCTCTTGTTGCTATTCTTTGGAACTCTGCATTCAGATGCTTTTATCTTTCCATTTCTCCTTTGCTTTTCACCTCTCTTCTTTGCCTCCTTAGGTAAGTTTATTCCTAGGTAGTTTATTCTTTTTGATGCAATGGTAAATGGGGTCATTTCCTTCTCTTTATGATCTTTTGTTGTTAGTGGATAGGAATGTAAGACATTTCTGTATATTTATTTGGTACCCTGTAACCTTACTGAATTCATTGATAAGCTCTAATAGTTTTCTGGTAGCATCTTTAGGATTTTCTATGTATACTATTATGTCATCTGGAGTAATAGTTTTCTTTTCCAATCTGCATTCGTTTTATTTCTTTTTGTTCTCTGATTGCCATGGCTAGGACTTCGAAAACTGTGTTGAATAAAAGTGATGAGTGTGGACGTCCTTGTCTTGTTCCTAATCTTAGAGGAAATGCTTTCAGCTTTTCATCATTGAGAATGATGTTAGCTGTAGGTTTGTCACGTGTGGGCTTTGGTATGTTGAAGTATGTTTCCTCTATGCCTACTTTCTGAAGAGTTTTCATCATAAATGGGTGTTGAATTTTGTCAAAAACGTTTTCTGCATCTACAGAGACAATCATGGTTTTTATTCAGTTTGTTAATGTGTGTGTCACAGTTATTGATTTACAGATATTGAAACATCTTTGCATCCCTGGGATAAATCCCACTTGATCATGATGTACGATCCTTTTAATGTATTGTTGCATTTGGTTTGCTAGTATTTTGTTCAGGATTTTTTTTAGCTATGTTTATCAGTGATGTTGGCTATAATTTTCCTTTTTTGTGTGGAATCTTTGGATTTGGTATCAGGGTGACAGTGGCCTCAGAGAAGAAGTTTGGGAGGGTGCCTTCCTCTGTAATTTTTTGAAATAATTTCATAAGGATAGGTGTTAACTCTTTTGCAAACGTTTGATAAGATTCACCTATGTGACCTCTTGGTCCTGGACTTTGTTTTTTGGAAGTGTTTCTTTTTTAAACTTTTGCCTGTGCTGGGTCTTCACTGCTGTGTGTGGGTTTCCTCTTGTTGCAGAGAGTGGGGCTTCTCTCTAGGTGCAGTGCACGGGCTTCCTGGTGCAGTGGCCTCTCTCGTCGTGGGACCCAGGCTCTGGGCGCTCTGGCTTCAGCAGTTTGGGCTTGCTGGCCCTAGGGTGTGTGGGCTTCAGTGGTTGTGGCCTGCGGGCCCTAGAGCATGCAGGCTTTAGTTGCTGTGGCTTGCACGCTCTCGAGCATGGACTCAGTATTTGTGGCAGATGGGCTTAGCTGCTCCGTGGCAGATCAGGGATTGAACCAGTGTCCTCTGCATTGGCGGGTGGATTCTAATCCATCGTGCTAGTAGGGAAGTCCCGCTGGGAGTGTTTTAATCACCATTTCAGTTTCGTTACTTGTGACTGGTCTCTTCGTATTTTCTATTTCTTCCTGGTTCAGTTTTGGGCGAGTGTTCATTTCTAAGAATTTGTTCATTTCTTCCAGGTTGTCCATTTTATTGGCATATAGCTGTTTGTAGTAGTCTCTTGTGATACTTTGTATTTCGGTGGTGTCCATTGCAACTTCCCCTTTTTCATTTCTAATTTTATTGATCTGAGCTTTCTTCCTCTGTTTCTTGATAAATTGGGCTAAAGGTTTTTCAGTTTTGTTTATCTTTTCAGACATAAGTTTTTCTTTCAGTTTCATTGATCTTTTCTGCTGTTTTCTTCATTTCCATTTCATATATTTCTGCTCGATCTTTATGATTTTCTCCTTGATTTCTTCAGTGATCCACTGGTGGTTTAGTAGCATATTGTTTAGCTGCTATGTGTTTGTGTTTTTTTTCTACAGTTTTTTTTCTTGTAATTTATTTCTAATCTCATAGTGTTATGGTTGGAAAAGATGCTTGATATGATTTGAATTTTCTTACATTTTCCCAGGCTTGATATGTGGCCCAAGATGTGATATATCTTGGAGAATGTTCATGTGCACTTGAAAAGAAGGTGTATTCTGCTAGTTTCAGATAGAATTTGCTATGAACATAAATAAGTCCATCTGGTCTAATGTGTCAGTTAAGGCCTGTTTTTTCTTGTTTTCTGTGTGGATGATCTATCTATTGATGAAATCTGTGTTAAAGTCTACCAGTATTGTTGTGTTATTGTCAGTTTCTTCTTTTATGGCTGTTAGCATTTGCCTTCAATGTTAACTCCTATGTTGGATGCGTGTATATTTACAATTGTTTCATCTTCTTGGATTGATCCCTTGATCCCTTGTTACTTGTAATAATTTTTATTTTAAAGTCTATTTTGTCTGACATTAGTGTTGCTACTCCAGCTTTCTTTTGATTTCCAGTTTTGTGGAATACTTTTTTTTTCCATCCCCTCACTTTCAGTCTGTATGAGTCCCTAAATCTGAAGTGGTTTTCTTGTAGACTGCATATATATAGATTTTGTTTTTGTATCCATTCACCCAGTCTGTGTATTTTGGTTGGAACATTTAATGCAGTTACATTTAAGATAATAATTGATATGTATATATTTTTACTTCCATTCTGCTAATTGTTTTGGATTTGTTTTTGTAGGTCTTTTTCTTTCCCTTCTTTTGTTCTCTTCTGTTGTGATTTGATGACCAAGTCTTTAGTGTGTGTTTTGATTGCTTTTTCTTTTTGTGTGTGTATATCTGCAATAGAAAATTTTTGGTTTGTGGTTCCCATGAGGTTTTGATACAGCAGTTTATATATGTTTACAAGATTGTTTTAAGTTGCTGGTCTCCTAATCTCCAGTGGATTGTCACTATCCTGCATTTTACTCTTCTCACAGTTGCTGGTTTTGACATTATATTTGTGTATGGATTATTTCCTACCTTTACTGTATATTTGCCTTTACTGGTGAGCTTTCCCATTCAGGATTTTCTTGTTTCTAGGGTGGCCTTATCTTTTCCCTCCAGGGAAGTTCCTTTGGCACTTGTTGTAAAGCTGGTTTGGTGGTGCTGATTTCTCTTAGCTTTTGCTCATCTGTGAGGCTTTTGATTTCTCTGTCAAATCTGAATGGGAGCCTTGCTGAGTAGAGTATTCTTGTAGTAAGATTTTCCTTTCATTGCTTTAAATGTATCGTGCAGAAGCCTTCTGACCTGCAGAGTTTCTGCTGAATAATCTGACAATCTTATGGGAAAACCCTTATTTTTTATTTGTTGCTTTCCCCTTGTTGATTTTAGTATTTTCTTTGTTTTTAATTTTTGTCAGTTTGATTAATACACATCTTGGCTTTTCCTCCTTGGATTTATCCAGTGTGGGACTCTGCACTTCCTGGACTTAGGTAAACTGTTTCCTTTCCCATGTTAGGGAATTTTCAGTTTTTATCTCTGCAAATATTTTCTCAGGCCCTTTCTCTCTTTTCTTTCTGAGACCCCTGTAATGTGAATGTTGGTGCTTTTTATTGTTGTCCCAGAAGTCTCTAGACTGCCCACATTTCTTTTCAATCTTTTTTCTATATTCTGTTCCACAGCAGTGCTTCTCAGCATTCTATCTTCCAGCTCATTTATCTGTTCTTCTTCCTCTTTTATTCTGCTGTTGATTGCTTCTAGTGTATTCTTCATTTCAGTTACTGTATTTCCAGTGCTGTTTGTTGTTCAAGTCTTCCAGGTGTTTATTAAACATTTCGTGTGTCTTTTTGCTCTGTGCCTCCATGCTTTTTTCAGATCTTGGATCATCTTTACTGTCATTTCTATGAATTCTTTTTCTGTCTCCTCTTCACTTAGCTGTTTTCCCAGTGTTTTATCTCATTCTTTCGTCTGGAACATATTTGTCTGTTGTATCATTTTATCTAACCTTCTGTTTTCTGTTTCACAGACTGCAGGATTGTAGTTCCTGTTTCTTCGGGTGTCTGCCCTTAGGTGGGTGTGGCTGGTCTAAGGGGCTTGTGTAGACTTCCTGGTGGGAGGGACTGGTGCCTGGTGGGTGGAACTGGGTCTTGTTCCTCTGGTGGGCAGGGCTTTTCAAGGGGTATGTGTTCAGGAAGACTTTGCAGTGTGGTGATGAGTGGGACTGTGTTTTTGCCCTGTTGGTTGTTTGGCCCGAGGCTTCCCAACACTAGATCCTAAGGGATATATTGGGTGGGACCGGGCCTTGGTGCCAGCGAATACTCCCCAGCACCTTGTCCTTGTCCCCACAGTGAGCTACAGGTGCCCCTCGCCTCCCAGGAGACCCTCCAAGACCAGCAGGTAGGTCTGTCCCAGGCTCCTATGAGGTCACTCCTTTTCCAGCTGGGTCCCAGGGCACATGAGACCTGTGTGTCCTCTGAGAATGGCATTTGTTTCCCCTAGGCCTATGACTTTCCTGTGATCAAGCCCTGCTGGCCTTCAAAGCCAAATGCTCTGGGGTCTCATCCCTCTGATGCCAGACCCCCAGACCGAGGAGCCTGACATGGGCTCAGAACTCTCACTCCTGTGGGAGAACCTCTGTGATACGATTATTTTCCAATTTCTGGCTCATCCACCTGGCAGGTACAGGGTTTGATTACATTATGAATGCATCCCTTCTGCAGTCTTGTTGTGGCCTCTTCTTTGTCTTTGAAACTTTAACATCTTTATTGGTGGGTTCTGGTTCTTGTTTGTTGATGTTTGTTCAGTATTCGGTTGTGATTTTGGTATTTTCGTGGGAGGAGGTGAGCGCAGGTCCTTCTGTTCCACCATCCTGTCAGGAAATCAAGAAGGTGTTGGTTTTTAAACTCAGCTTTCTGTTAGGATTTCTTTGTCTGCCTATGTGAAAAAAAGCATGCTTCTACAACAAAGAAGTTCTGCATTTATATACTGCTTATATTCTTTTTAAACTTTAGAACCAACTTCACTAATAGTATATTGGAACATTCAGTTAGTGAATTTTTCCCCGTTGGTTTCTTGAATGCCAGTTGGGTCAAATAATTCACAGGCTCAGATTGATTAATATACCAACAGATTGTTTATTCTATGAGGTCTTATATTTTGCATTATTATATGGAGTTACATTGTACAGAAATAGTATTAGAGGGAAAGACTAAAGTCATATATGAGCAGTAACTGGCTAAAATTATTCTTTGTCATGTTATTTTCAATTAAATACTGAACAGATGGATACTTTTTTGCTGGTAGGTGTGGTCAGGAGGAGATAGTCAAAGGGGACCCAGATCCTGAAGTACAGGTGGGACCTGATATAGGGTGGCAAGTGTATGTTAGTTTCAGTATTTTCCAGAGGACTGGAGTCCTACAGGTCAGAGTCATTTGAATTACAGAGGAGTGATCATTCAGAGCATGCAGTACTGGTCCCGACTCTGGGGGTTGGGGCAAGGTGTTGATCAAGGTAAGTGCCCAGTTGTCTCAACGAAGAACTGCCTTTTGAATATGAGGCAGTGACATTTCAGGTTTTTGTATTTTCTGCTAAGGGGAAGTGAAAGTGAAGTCGCTCAGTTGTGTCCCACTCTTTGCGACCCCATGGACTGTACCCCACCAAGCTCCTCTGTCCATGGGATCTCCAGGCAAGAATACTGGAGTGGGTTGCCATTTCCTTCTCCAGGGGATCTTCCCGACCCAGGGATCGAACCCAGGTCTCCCGCATTGCAGGCAGATGCTTCAACCTCTGAGCCACCAGGGAAGCCCCAGGGGGAAAGAATCATTTAATTTAAAAGTCATTTGATTTAATCCTGATTGGAGCAAGGACGAGAGTCTTAATTCTGAGTGAAGGTGCAGATTTGGAGAAACCGAGTGTTAAACAGACTAGTGAGGGTAAAAGGCACGGGATGAAGGAGAAGAGGAGTTAACCTTTGTTGTCACACCCACTACAGTGACAGTCATAAATATCTGAAATAATGTCACTCTTACAGGGCAGCATAAACTTACTCTGCTGTGGCATAAGAAGAAATACATAGGGAATTACCTTGCAGTCCAGTGGTTTGGATTCCATGCTTCCATTGCAGAGGCCTGGGTTTGCTCCCTGGTCCAGGAATTAAGATCCCACTTGCCACTCAGTTCAGTTCAGTTGCTCAGTCGTGTCCAACTCTTTGTGACCCCATGAACTGCAGCAGGCCAGGCCTCCCTGTCCATCACCAACTCCCGGAGTCCACCCAAACCCATGTCCATTGAGTCAGTGATGCCATCCAACCATCTTATCCTCTGTCATCCCCTTCTCCTCCTGCCCTCAATCTTTCCCAACTTCAGGGTCTTTTCAAATGAGTCAGCTCTTTGCATCAGGTGGCCGAAGTATTGGAGTTTGAGCTTCAACGTCAGTCCCTCCAATGAACACCCAGGATTATCTCCTTTAGGATGGACTGGTTGGATCTCCTTGCAGTCCAAGGGACTCTCAAGAGTCTTCTCCAGCACCACAGTTCAAAAGCATCAATTCTTCGGCGCTCAGCTTTCTTTATAGTCCAACTCTCACATCCATACATGACCACTGGAAAAGCCATAGCCTTTACTAAATGGACCTTTGTTGACAAAGTAATGTCTCTGCTTTTTAATATGCTGTCTAGGTTGGTCATAACTTTCCTTCCAAGAAGCAAGCATCTTTTAATTTCATGCAATCACTGCAATCACCATCTGCAGTGATTTTTGGAGCCTAGAAAAATAAAGTCTGCCACTGTTTCCACTGTTTCCCCATCTATTTCCCATGAAGTGATGGGACTGGATGCCATGATCTTCGTTTTCTGAATGTTGAGCTTTAAGCCAACTTTTTCACTCTCCTCTTTCATTTTCGTCAAGAGGCTCTTTAGTTCTTCTTCACTTTCTGCCATAAGGGTGGTGTCATCTGCATATCTGAGGTTATTAATATTTCTCCCGGCAATCTTGATTCCAGCTTGTGCTTCCTCCAGCCCCACGTTTCTCATGATGTACTCTGCATAGAAGTTAAATAAGCAGGGTGACAATATACAGCCTTGACATACCCCTTTTCCTATTTGTAACCAGTCTGTTGTTCCATGTCCAGTTCTAACTGTTGCTTCCTGACCTGTATACAGGTTTCTCAAGAGGTAGGTCAGGTGGTCCCATCTCTTTCAGAATTTTCCACAGTTTATTGTGATCCACACAGTCAGAGGCTTTGGCATAGTCAATAAAGCAGAAATAGATGTTTTTCTGGAACTCTCTTGCTTTTTCCATGATCCAGCAGATGTTGGCAATTTGATCTCTGGTTCTTCTGCCTTTTCTAAAACCAGCTTGAACATCTGGAAGTTCATGGTTCATGTATTGCTAAAGCCTGGCTTGGAGAATTTTGAGCATTACTTTACTAGCATGTGAGATGAGTGCAATTGTGTGGTAGTTTGAGCATTCTTTGGCATTGCCTTTCTTTGGGATTGGAATGAAAACTGACCTTTTCCAGTCCTGTGGCCACTGCTGAGTTTTCCAAATTTGCTGGCATATTGAGTGCAGCACTTTCACAGCATCATCTTTCAGGATTTGAAACAGCTCAACTGGAATTCCATCACCTCCACTAGCTTTGTTCATAGTGATGCTTCCTAAGGCCCACCTGACTTCACATTCCAGGATGTCTGGCCCTAGCTGAGTGCGAGTGATCACACCTTCGTGATTATCTGGGTTGTAAAGATCTTTTTTGTATAGTTCTTCTGTGTATTCTTGCCACCTCTTCTTAATATCTTCTGCTTCTGTTAAGTCCATACCATTTCTGTCCTTTATCAAGCCCATCTTTGCATGGAATGTTCGCTTGGTATCTCTTATTTTCTTGAAGAGAAATACCCATTTTATTGTTTTCCTCTATTTCTTTGCACTGATTGCTGAGGAAGGCTTTCTTTTCTCTCCTTGCTATTCTTTGGAACTCTGAATTAAAATGGGTATAGCTTTCCTTTTCTATTTTGATTTTCACTTCTCTCTTTTTATAGCTTTTTGTAAAGCCTCCTCAGGGAGCCATTTTACACTTTCGCATTTGTTTTTCTTGGGGATGGTCTTGATCTCTGACTCCTGTACAATGTCACAAACCTCCATCCATAGTTCATCAGGCACTCTGTCTATCAGACCTAGTCCCTTAAATCTATTTCTCACTTCCACTGTATAGTCATAAGGGATTTGATTTAGGTCATACCTTAATGGTCTAGTTGTTTTCCCCACTTTCTTCAATTTAAGTCTGAATTTGGCAATAAGGAGTTCATGATCTGAGCCACAGTCAGCTCCTGGTCTTGTTTTTGTTGACTGTATAGAGCTTCTCCATCTTTGGCTGCAAAGGATATAATCAATCTGATTTCATTGTCCATCTGATGATGTCCATGTGTAGAGTCTTCTCTTGTGTTGTTGGAAGAGGATGTTTGCTATGACCAGTGTGTTCTCTTGGCAGAACTCTGTTAGCCTTTGCCCTGCTTCATTCTGTACTCCAAGGCCAAATTTGCCAGTTACTCCAGGTGTTTCTTGACTTCCTCCTTTTGCCTTCCAGTCCCCTGTAATGAAAAGGACATCTTTTTTGGGTGTCAGTTCTAAAAGGTCTTGTAGGTCTTCATAGAACCGTTCAGCTTCAGCTTCTTCAGTGTTACTGGTCGGGGCATAGACTTGGATTACCATGATATTGAATGGTTTGCCTTGGAAATAAACAGAGATCATTCTGTCGTTTTTGAGATTGCATCCAAGTACTGCATTTCGGACTCTTTTGTTGACCATGATGGCTACTCCATTTCATCAAAGGGATTCCTGCCCACAGTAGTAGATGTAATGGTCATCTAGATAAACTCACCCATCCCAGTCCATCTTAGTTCGCTGATTCCTAGAATGTCGATGTTCACTCTTGCCATCTCCTGTTTGACCACTTCCAATTTTCCTTGATTCATGGACCTAACATTTCAGGTTCCTATGCAATATATCTCTTTACGGCATCAAATCTTGCTTGTATCACCAGTCGCATCCACAACTGGGTGGTGTTTTTGCTTTGGCTCCATCCCGTCATTCTTTCTGGAGTTATTTCTCCACTGATCTCCAGTAGCATATTGGGCGCCTACTGACCTGGGGAGGTCATCTTTTAATGTCCTCTCTTTTTGCCTTTTCATACTGTTCATGGGGTTCTCGAGGCAAGAATACTGAAGTGGCTTGCCATTCCCTTTCCCGTAGACCACATTCTCTCAGACCTCTCCACCATGAGCTGTCTGTCTTGGGTGGCCCCACACGGCATGGCTCAGTTTCACTGAGTTAGAGAAAGAAGGCTGTGGTTCGTGTGATCAGATTGGCTAGTTGTTCATGTGCCACTGGAGGTTGCCAAAAAAAAAAAAAAAAAAAAAAGTCCATAAAAATTTGATCTTTGTCCCAGGTTCCTGACAACTTGCTCCTAAAACCTGTGGAATCTCAGGAGTGATAAGAGTGTTTTTGTATCCCTTCCAGACAGCTGTGTCCCCATACAGAATGGGGGCTGTTTGCCAAAGCAGCTAAGGGTGTGATTAGAAGGCTGGCACTTACAGCGCTTTTGGAGTATCTCTGGGGAAGAAAAAGGGACTGGAGATTGAACTAAGCACCAGTGACCAGTGGTTTAATTGGTCTAGCGTATGTAATGAAACTGGGCTTCCCAAGTTGCCCAGTGGTAAAGAATCGCCTGCCAATGCAGGAGATGTGGGTTCGATCCCTGGGTTGGGAAGATCCCCTGGAGAGGGAAAGGGCAACTCACTCCAGTTTTCTGGCCTGGGAAATCCCATGGACAGAGGAGCCTGGCGGGCTGCAGTACATGGGGCTGCAAAAGAGTTGGGCCAACTGAGCAACTACACAACAACAGTGTAATGAAATCTCCCTGAAAAGCCGTGAATGACTGTGCGTGGACAGTTTCCAGGTTGCTGAACACATCCAGGTGCTGAGAGGGTGGTGGTGCCTCCATGCCCCCTCCTGTAACTTGCCCTGCATCCCTTTTGTTTGGTTGTATCCTTCGTAATCAACTGGTAGTCGTAAATACACTGTTCTCCCGAGTTCTGTGAGTCCTTCTGGTGAGCTGTCAACGCCAAGGCGAGAGTCTGGTGACCTCCCCGTTCACAGCCAGATGGCAGCCTGGGCAGTGCAGTTGGCACCCGGCTTGGGTCCAGTCTTGTTGGACTGAACCTGTGGATTCTGACAATGACCCTGGGCAGTCTGTCAGAAGGGAACTGAATTGTAGGTTATCCACTTGGTGTCCAGAGAGATTGAGAGTTGCTGGGTGTGAGAAAGAACCCCACACATTTGTGGTCAGAAGTGTTGTGAGTAGAATTAGCCCACCAGCCTACAGCAAGGAGTGTCCACACCATCTGTGTAGGTGCTTCTCTGCCTAGACCAGTTCATAAGCTCTGAGCTCGTCTACCTGCTGTGTCTATAGGCTCTGTCTTGTTTTCCCCGCTGGACTCTCTTCTCTGCTTGTACCCTTGAACTCATTCAAATCCTGATCCTTTTTAAATTTTTTATTTAGTTTTGTCTGTGCTAGCTCTCTGTTTTTGCTGGATGGGCTTTTCTCTGGTTGCAGCGAGCACGGGCTACTCGCTAGTTGCAATATGCAGGCTTCTCATTGCAATGTCTTCTCTTGCTGTGGAGCACGGGCTCCAGGGCATGAGGGCTCAGGAGTTGTGGCATGTGGGCTCAGTAGCTGTGGCACATGGGCTTAGTTGTCCCACGGCATGTGGGATCTTTCTGGATCAGGGATTGAACCTGGGTCCCCTGCATTGGCAGGCAGATTCTTTACCACTGAGCCACTGGAGAAGCCCCATGTCCTGATTCTTGTCTTTGTCTTTATGAACAGACTGTGCTTCCTTCTGTGGCCTCTACTCCTTGGAACAGCACGTTGATTCCCCCTTGTTCTCTCTCCCTCTGGTGTGGCCTGTGGACCTGGCCATGCTTGGCTTTTCGCAAACGTGTACTCGTGTGCTCTGGAGAGACTCTGAGTCTTTCTGACTGTGGTATCTGTTTTGGTGGATCACGTTCCCCTGTGCTGTCCTGGTTCCTGGCCATTCCTTCTGTGGTCATTTCCACCGCCACTCACAGTAGGGACAGAGGTGGTAAAGGTCAGCCCATGGATTGTGTCAGCACTGGGCAGTTACTCTCTAAAGAGTTGAGAAGGAAGCAGGGAGGCACGTTTGTAATGGCTTACCACCAGCATGATTCTTACATAGATTTTTATTTTTCGTACAAATACTGAGCATAGTCGCTGGCAAAATGAAGCTTTCACAAAATGTTTATTCAATCGAAAGGGTAATAATAGTGGTCATAAATCTATTACCAAAGATGAGAATGCATCAGTGAGAGAAGACTCAGAGGGTCTTTGCTTTTTAGTCTGTTCACATCTCTGAATGCAGTGGTACCTAATGTGTCTTTATCCTTTTTAGTGCTCCCAGTGGCCTGCTCTATTGTGGGTAAAAATCCAGAAATAATCCACAGGAATACTCTTAAGTATCTTGTGTTGAATAGAAAAAGGTTTTTAACAGGTGGAACATCTTCTATTTGAGATACCAGTTGAGGGTGTCCCTAGAAGTGGACTTTGTGTTGTTCAGTTGCTTAGTCATGTCTGACTCTTTGCGACCCCATGGACTGCAGCACGCCGGGTTTCCCTGTCCTTCACTGTCTCCTGGAGCTTGCCCAGACCCATGTCCATTGAGCTGGCAATGCCATTTGTATAGACTGTTTAATTTACACTGAGTAATATTAGATTTCCATTTTTCAGAGGCGTAGGCGTAAGAATGACAGAGCCAGTGTATCTCAGCCCTTCATTTGATAATGTACTGCCCAACTACTTATTTTTACAGGTAAGTGTTTGTAACAACAAATATTTAGTGACGCTGAAATATCCTTCAGTGAATTATTTGAAATCTAAGGATTTGTTTTGTTTCTGTTAACTTTTTTTTTTTTGCAGTGTATTTGTATATTTTCTGATGTACCTTTGGTAGCAAGAAAAAGCTGAGATTTTCAACTACGTTTTCTCCCTTCCTTTGCCCAACATTGTTTTAATAGCTTATTGTAATGATTGCTTTCCATCTCAGCATATTAATCCTTAAATAGTGCATGCATTTGCTGTACATATTAATGTTCCACGTGTGGCTGTGAGTGAGATTCAGATGGTTTACTATTAGCAGATTTTGGTCAGATGCTTATCAATTGCTGTGATATAACAGTTTGTTTTGCCTTATCCAGTTTATGATGTACTTTCATATACAGTAACTGATACGATTTGTCACAATCTACTGGTTAGGTGGCAGCATTTATCATTAGTGTTATTATTATTTCCAGTATAAGGTGGAGAAAAGGAAAGATACAACAATATGAATGCAGAGTTCCAAAGAATAGCAAGGAGAGATAAGAAAGCCTTCCTCTGTGATCAATGCCAAGAAATAGAGGAAAACAATAGAATGGGAAAGACTAGAGATTTCTTCAAGAAAGTGAGAGATACCAAGGGGACATTTCATGCAAAGATAGGCACAATAAAGGACAGAAATGGCATCGACCTAACAGAAGCAGAAGATATTAAGAAGACGTGGCAAGAATACACAGAAGAACTGTACAAAAAAGATCTTCATGACCTGGTTAATCACGATGGTGTGATCACTCATCTAGAGCCAGACATCTTGGAATGTGAAGTCAAGTGGGCCTTAGAAAGCATCACTATGAACAAAGCTAGTGGAGGTGATGGAATTCCAGTTGAGCTGTTTCAAATCCTGAAAGATGATGCTGTGAAAGTGCTGCACTCAATATGCTAGCAAATTTGGAAAACTCAGCAGTGGCCACAGGACTGGAAAAGGTCAGTTTTAATTCCAATCCCAAAGAAAGGCAATGCCAAAGAATGCTCAAACTACTGCATAATTGTATTCATCTCACATGCTAGTAAAGTAATGCTCAAAATTCTCCAAGGCAGGCTTCAACAGTACGTGAACCATGAACTTCCAGATGTTCAAGCTGGTTTTAGAAAAGGCAGAAGAACCAGAGATCAAATTGCCAACATCTGCTGGATCATGGAAAAAGCAAGAGAGTTCCAGAAAAACATCTATTTCTGCTTTATTGACTATGCCAAAGCCTTTGAGTGTGTGGATCACAATAAACTGTGGATAATTCTGAAAGAGATGGGAATACCAGACCACCTGACCTGCCTCTTGAGAAACCTATATGCAGGTCAGGAAGCAACAGTTAGAACTGGACATGGAACAACAGACTGGTTCCAAAAAGGGAAAGGAGCACATCAAGGATGTATGTTGTCACCTGCTTATTTAGCTTATGTGCTGAGTACATGATGAGAAATGCTGGGCTGGATGAAGCACAAGCTAGAATTAAGACTGCTGGGAGAAATATCAATAACCTCAGATATGCAGATGACACCACCCTTATGACAGAAAGTGAAGAAGAACCAAAGAGCCTCTTGATGAAAGTGAAAGAGGAGAGTGAAAAAGTTGATTTAAAGCTCAACATTCAGAAAACGAAGATCATGGCATCTGGTCCCATCACTTCATGGCAAATAGATGGGGAAACAGTGGAAACAGTGACACACTTTATTTTTCTGGGCTCCAAACTCACTGCAGATGGTGACTTCAGCCATGAAATTAAAAGACACTTACTCCTTGGAAGAAAAGTTATGACCAACCTAGACAGCATATTAAAAAGCAGAGACATTCTTTGCCAACAGAGGTCCATCTAGTGAAAACTTTGGTTTTTCCAGTAGTCATTTATGGGTGTGAAAGTTGGAATCTAAAGAAGACTGAGCACTGAAGAATTGATGCTTTTGAACTGTGGTGTTGGAGAAGACTCTTGAGAGTCCCTTGGACTGCAAGGAGATCCAACCAGTCCATCCTAAAGGGGATCAGTCCTGGGTGTTCACTGGAAGGACTGATGTGGAAGCTGAAACTCCAGTCCTTTGGCCACCTGATGCGAAGAGCTGACTCATTTGAAAAGACCCTGATGCTGGGAAAGATTGAAGGCAGGAGGAGAAGGGGAAAACAGAGGATGAGATGGTTGGATGGCATCACTGACGCAATGGACATGAGTTTGAGTAAGCTCCGGGAGTTGGTGATGGACAGGGAGGCCTGGTGTGCTGCAGTCCATGGTGTTGCAAAGAGTCGGACGACTGAACTACTGAACTGAGCTGAAAGAAGTCAAGTAGAAACAGAAACATTTTATGGATTTGCATGTATCTCTGTCAGTTAGATAAATGAAAATGATTCATGAAAAGTTTAAGATGGCCACAAACTTAAGGCAATGGTATTTGTAA
This sequence comes from Budorcas taxicolor, assembly GCF_023091745.1. NCBI lineage: Eukaryota > Metazoa > Chordata > Mammalia > Artiodactyla > Bovidae > Budorcas > Budorcas taxicolor. Next base: position 32,757,964 of record NC_068922.1, on the reverse strand, counting down.
CACATAGAACAAGTCATTTAGTAGTGTGTCAGATTTTGGCTTTTTTCTTACACTTGTACTTAAAATGTGAGTGCTCTCTTGTTTGAAATAATTTTTACTAAAACCTAAAATAAGAAGAAACTACACAAGGCCTAAAATGCTATTGAGATGACCACGATTTTAAGACCTTTCAGTGAAAAAGCAAAAATTGCTGGAGGTTAAATGGAGAAGGCAGTAAAGAAAGAATAACTTCGTGCCTGCTTTTATCTCCCCACTGCCTTCCAGCGCCTTTACCCATTTTTTTCTTTTAACAATTAAATTATTTTTATTTTTGGCTGTGTTGGGTTTTCTTTGCTGTGTGGGCTTTTCTCTGGTTGTGGTGAGTGAGGGCTACTTTCTGGTTGTGGTGTGCGGGCTTCTCATTGTGGTGGCGTCTCTTGTTGTGGGGCACAGGCTCCAGGCGCACAGGCTTCAGGAGTTCTTGCACATGGGCTTAGTGTCTGTGGAAACATGGAATCTTCCCAGACCAGGGAGTGAACCCGTGTCCCCTGGATTGGCAGTGGACTCCTATCCACTGTGCCACCAGGGAAGTCCTCAGAGCCTTTAAATACCATCGTGTTAACAAGGAATTTATTTCAAACCATAGTCTGTATAGACCAGTTTCTATGTAGCTCTATTTTTTAAAAGCTAAAAAATGTTCAGGTGTTGCTGAAAGTCACAGATGTCAATCCGTTCATCAGAAGTACCTTAAGCGTCGTCCGAACTCCTTTGCTCCTGATGTTTCTTTCAGATCACGACAAAAGTAAAACATAAAAGGTTTCCCTAGACCCAGATGTCAAATGTTCCTTAAGATCTGTCTCATCAAGCAGGCAGCAGACAAATTTATTTCATTTCTTTCCTATCCATTGATTCAATATTAAAAAAAAAAAAATTACTTCCCAAGTGGTGTCCTGTGAGGTAACATGCTTGAAATGTAAACACTGATCTTTCTGTTCAGGTCTTTATATTTTGTGAGCAGCAGGTTCACTCCTGATGTCTTTGACATCATTGGTTCAGCCCATCCAATAGAATTCTTTGTTGGGAACAAGATTGACAAAATGAGCAAGGTGATTGGACATGGCATAAAAAACTGAAATTGCAGCTATATCCCAGGTATCTTCTTGGTTGAGGCTGTGCACCTGGAGCTTTTTGAAACGGTCATCTCTTATGTCATCAGCTTGGGAAATAGCGAGCACCCATCCCAGCATTGCCTTTTCCTGGGCAGGGAGGTCAGACTTTCTCTAGTTAATGCAGACCTGGTCAGAGAGCACTGGATTCTTCGAGAAGACCCTTTACTGGGCACTGTGGACGACCACGCTGTGTGTACCCGTTGGCTAGGCTGATCACCCAAGTGATGAGCTCTTTGTCAGCTTTGCTGAGCTGGTCTGTTTCCTTGTTGCAGGTGGCATTGTAATAAGCAAAAAGGCTCTGAATTTCAGTGGCCTGGGAAACAGCACTTAAAATATGTTTGGTAAGTCCTGTTGTCAGCCGCACGCACTGAGGCTGCAGAGCACTGACGTGCGTTGGACTTAGTGCTCGGTATACGCCCATCTGTGCACAGAGAGAAGGGGAGCTTGCTTGTCTGTGTCTCCTTCCTCACCCTTGGTTTTCTCTTTTGAAGGGGTGATCTTGGATTCACTTGAGCACTGTAACCCTCTCAAGTTTCTGAGTACCTATGAATCGATGCGTTTCAGCGTGAGAATGAATGGAAACCTTTGAACTTAAAAAATAGCACCCATGCTGGATTTCCCTGGTGGTCCAGTGGTTATGACTTCGTGCTCACAGTGTAGACGGTACAGGTCCAATCCCTGGATGCCTCATGGTGTGGCCTAAAACACTAAAAAATTGAATAAATAAAAAATAGCCCTATGCTTCTTAACCTCTTATTTGTTTTCCTGCCAAGCAGTTTTTAAAATAAATGATTATGTAATGTTATTCTATCATACTGAAGGCTGACCTGTTATCCTCCAGTCTTTATATAATGAATACTAATAATGTGTTAATAATTTAATAAAAATTTATACCTATAGATGGAGATACTTTTGGCTTGTGTAATCTTTCATAATATATTTCTGAGTGCTAACCAGAAATAGCTAAAATGTTTTCACTTTCTGTTGCTGAAGTGTGGTCGTGGTGGGGAGATAGGAACCCAGATATGCCTGTAAGAGACATCAGTGGCATAAAACGAAGATTCTTAGGTTGGAATTAGCAAAGCACCTCATGGGGCAAGGTTTTGTACATTTTCTGGGTAAAAAGATACAAAGCTTTTTCACACTTATAAGACATCTCTTGCCTCCAAAATGTTGAGAACCACGGAATTGAAAAAGGACAGTGTGCATTTTTTTGGTGAATCGGTTGCAGAAATGTGTCATGCGTGTGTGTGTGTGTGTGTGTGTGTGTGTGTGTGTGTGTGTATAGATGCCTTGTGAGATCACAAGATACTCTGGGAAGTTAAGAATTTTCTGACACTGGTATATTTACAAAAAACATACTCTTGGCCGAGGATGTTGTACTGGGTTACCTCCGGTAGTGTCTTCTGAAAAATTATTTATTTTTTCATGGCTGCTCTGGCTCTTTGTTACTGAGCACGAGCTTTATCTCATTGTGGTACAGGGGCTACTCTCTAGTTGGGGTGTGCGGGTTTAGTTGCTCTACGGCAAGTGGGATCTGCCTCGACCAGGGATCGAACCTATGTCCTCAGCATTGGCAGGCGGATCCTTACACACTAGACCACCACGGAAGTCCCTCCAGGAATCTCTACTTTCTCTGTTTCTGAAATTTAAAGTGATCTAGAGTCACTGGCAGCTGATCATTTTATTTTTTCCCTTATAGAATTTGCCATCTGCTGTAGTAAGTCATGTTCTGGATCCTCAGCCTGGAGAGAAGGTTCTAGATTTGTGTGCAGCACCCGGAGGCAAAACGACACACATTGCAGCACTGATGTGCGATCAGGTGAGGCCTTCCGCGTGCAGAACTGCTCATGGTGTCACCTGAGGCGTTGTCACAAAAGAAGGTCTGTCCTCGGTAACTGTAGCTCAGACTTTACTACTGTTCTCTTCATATGCATATTTACCGTGTGGCTTTGTAACCACTCTGTGCTTCAACTGAGATTCTTCAGCTCAAGAAATGTATGCAAGTTGACGTTACCTTTTCTGTTTGTTTCAAAATCCATAAAACCAGATGGTTCCTAAAATATACATGCTAGTAGCTTCAGTTACAATAGCTTTATTTCTTTAAAAAATTATTTTATATTGGAGTACAGCTGATTAATAATGTTGTGATAGTTTTAGGTGGATAGCAAAGGAATCTAAAATGAGACAATGGTACGAGGAGCGAGGTGGGAGTGGGGTTCAGGATGGGGAACACATGTATATCCGTGACGGATTCATGTTGATGTATAGCAAAACCAATACAATATTGCAAAGTAAAAATAAATAAGTAAATAAGCTGAAGCTTTAAGAACATTAAAAAAAAGTAAAATGAGGCAATGAAATTACAGCTTTCTTGATCAAGAGTCAGATTTTAATTGATTGCTGGACTGATTTTAAAAAATACTTATCCTTACGATGAGTACTGGGGTACACCAATAAAGCACAGTGACCAAAATGTCCTTCTTCATGGAGCTTACATTCCAGTAAAGGGACACAGATAACAAATGAGTAGAAGATAAGGCATATGTAACTGTGGTAAGGGCTGTGGTGACACAAAGGGAGGCTTCTGGGGCTTGGGAATATGGCAAGAAGGGAGAGTGAGTTTGCAGTTTCACTTGGGTAGCAAGGGAGAGCTGCCCTGGGAAGGTGGTATTTGGGAAAGATCTACAGGTGGGAAGGATGTTCCAGTGAGAGGAAATGATAAGGGTGAATGTGCTGAGGCTGGAGACTGTCTTGACTTCTGGGGGGAACCTTAAGTAGTTTTGCTGTGTGGACTAAGTGACGAGGGAGAGAATCAGAGAGATGGGGTCAGGCCTGAGGCATTTTGGAGGAGCTTTGCGAGGGTCTGAGGGGACTTCACACCTGCTCCAGAGATGGGAGATTGCTTCTTACGTTGGCCGAGGCCTCAGACAAGCTGTAAGAGGGCGGAATAGATGCAGAGAGACCACTTAGGAGACAGTAAGTCAGGGGACGTCACAGAGGGGGTGAGAAGTTGGGCAAATTCTGGCTAAAAGCTGGAGCTGTTAGGAGTTGTTGATGGGTTGGACGTGGGTTGTGAAATGAGAGAGTGACTGAAGGTGACTCCTTAGGGTTTTGGCCAGAGAACCTCGAGAGGCAGAGCTGCTGGATTGGGAGGACTCTGAGAGGAGGGCATTTGGCAGGGAAAAATCAGCCACGTTGTTGTTCAGTCACTCAGTCGTTTCCACCTCTTTGCAACCCCATGGACTGCCGCACACCAGGCTTCCCTGTCCTTCACTGTCTCCTGGAGTTTGCTCAAATTCAGTTAGTGATGCCATCAATCATCTCATTCTGTCGCCCCCTTCTCCTCCTGCCTTCAGTCTTTCCCAGCATCAGGGTCTTTCCCAGTGAATTGGCTCTTCATATCAGGTGGCCTTCAGCTTCAGCATCAGCATTGTTTATAAGCAGCCACACAGCCTGGGTGGCTTACGGCTTACTCCTGAGTCCATTCTGGAGTCTGTGTAATTCAGTCGATCCCAGCCTGCCTGGCTCTAGCACTGGGTCAGTGATGGGTTAGCCAGAGGTTCTGATGACCTTGATGGGCTCGCTTACTTGGGTTGGATGGCATTGGCTCAGCTGAGGCCACTGAAGTGTCTTGCTTCTGGCCCCTGTGTCTCTCAGCTTTCCGTGGGGCCAGGGTGCTCGCCCAGCAGAGGGCAGTAGTGATGGTCAGCAGTGGCAGAGGACAACGCAGAATAAGGATGCTGCTGGAGCGCTTTTCACATCTCTGCCTACATCACCTCTGCTGTCATCCTATTGGCCAGTGGAAACCACGTGGCTGAGACCAGCTGGGACCAGCTGAGTGTTGCAAGGTCAACAGCAGAGGGTGAGAATGTGTGAAGACTTGAAAAATTGGGGCTGTTTAGGCAACATCCCAGGAACCTGAATAGAAATAATTGAGTCGGAACTGAATCCCAGATTTCATTACTGCTTTTGATTTGTTGTCATTGTTGATTTGTTTAATATAGTTAACCAGACTTCGTGTAAGTGTAGCCTCCTGTCTCGTACTTCTCTAAAAGCAACCTTCAGCCAGTGCACTTTCTCCTTCACTGTAGTTACACTGGAACCTTATTCTGGTGGTTTTGGCCTACTTTTCCAGTTCCACTTACTTGAAATGGTTTTCCTTTCCATCATGGTATTAATTGGAACTGTGCCAACTGCTCAGCCTGGTGTCACCTCCAGGAACATGATGAGCAAATCTTCAGTACTGTATAGTCTATGCAGTCAGTGCATATGTCACGCCAGAAGGGAAAAAAAGCAAAATACATCGAAGAGTTTGTGTCACTATCTCTGCAGAATCATTTCACAGAGCGTTTTAAAATACCACGTGAGAGGGGCGGTCCTAAGATGGCAGAGGAATAGGACGTGAAGACCACTTTCTCCCTCACAAATTCCTCAAAAGAACGTTTCAACACTGAGCAAACTCCACAAAACAACTTCTGTAGGCTGGCAGAGGACATCAGGCAACCAGAAAAGCAGACCATTGTCTTCAAAAACAGGTAGGAAAAAATATAAAAGATGAAAAAGGAGACAAAGGAGGTGGGGAGGGAGCTCCGTCCCGGGAAGGGAAGCCTGTCCCGGGAAGGGAATTTTAAGAAGAGAGGTTTCCAAACACCAGGAAAAACTCTCCCTGCCGAGTCTGTGGCGAGCCTTGGAAACACAGAGGGCAACATAACAGGAAGGGAAAAATGAAGAAATAATTAAAACCAAGAGATTACAAGCCCAACAGTAACTCCCCCAGCGGAAAAGGAGCACAGACGCCTGCATCCGCCACTGGGAAGTGGGGGCGGGACAGGGAAGCGCGGGAGGCGCGGGCTGCAGTGCTTTGTAAGAATCCGGCAGGAACGCCCCACGCGCAACCAGAACGATCTAACTGGGGCTAGCTAACCAGACTGTGGGATAGCTACCACGCGAAAAGCTCGAACATAAGACACCTCCAGGACTGAGCACAGAACAAAGGACGGAGCGGAAAAAGCCGGCTGCAGACCATCCCCCGCCGGGGACAGGCAGCCAGAGCCATAAGGGCTGGAAAGGGGCAATTGCAGACCTGGAGAGACTTCACTTACCAAACTGCAAGCAGGCTTCTTTGCTAAGACTTCTGGGGGTGCTGGACAGTCATCATCTGCCTCACAGGGGACGCCAGCGGTCCACCCAGAAAGCTGAGCAGCAGAGGCAGAAAAGGCGACAAGTCGCAGCTATCGCACTTGCCAAACTCCTGAGCTACTCGGACCCGGGAAGGGCACAAAACGCAGTCCCAACTGAATCTGTGCCTCTCAGGGCTACCTGAGCGCCGAACCTGAGCGGCTTAGACCGGGGAAGTGCACGCAGCCTAGGGCCGGCCTCAGACGGTTCCCGGCTGAGCATTGTAGAGCCGGAGCGGTTTGTATGCCGCGAGAAGGGACAGGTACAGCAGGGCTGAGACACGGTGTGCACACGACAGCGCTATTTGTTTGCAGCATCCCCCCTCCCCACAGCGCGACTGAACTAGTGAGCCTAAAAAACCAGCATAAAGAAGAAGTTAAACAGAGGGAACCGCCTTGGAAGTGATCCCATACGGCCCACAACATCAGAGAAGGGCCAGATATATTTTTACTATTTTTAAAATCATTCCTTTTTTTTTTCTTTTTCTCACTTTTTTTTAAATAGTTAAGTCTTCTATTTCTCCTCTAATTTTTATTTCTATAACCTATTATTAATATTCAAAAAAAAAAGACTTTTTTTTTTTTTTAAGGCAAACACCATATATAGTCTCTGGGTGGTTATTGGTGTTTTTTTTTTGTTTTTTTTTTTAATAATTCTTGTGGCTTTTTTTTTTCTTTTTTCCTTTTTCCTTCTGCTTCTTTTCTTTAATATTGTATTTTTGAAAATCCAACCTCTTCTCTAGATTTTTAATCTTTGCTCTTCGGTTTTTGTTGTCAATTTTGTACATTTTAAAAACCCAAACTTCACTACCCAAGTTTACCTGAGAGTGATATTACAGGCTTGACCACTCTCTCCTTTGGACTCTCCTTTTTCTCCACCAGGTGGCCTCTGTCTCTTTTCTCCCCCATCTCTTCTCTATCCAACTCTGTGAATCTCTGTGTGTTCCGGATGGTGGAGAACACCTAAGGAACTGGTTACTGGCAGGATTTGTCTCTCTCCTTCTCATTCCTCTCTCTTATCCTCCTGGCCACCTCTGTCTACTTCCTCCCTCTCCTCTTCCCTGTATAACTCCATAAATACCTCTGAGCGGTCCAGACTATGGAGCGCACATAAGGAAGTGACTACTGGCTAGCTTGCTCTCTCCTCTTTTGATCCCACCGCATCTCATTCCAGTCACCTCTAACTACCCCCTCCCTCTTCTCTTCTCCTTGTAACTCAGTGAACCTCTCTGGGTGTCCCTCAATGTGGAGAAACTTTTCATCTTTAACCTAGATGTTTTATCATCGGTGCTATATAGATGGAGAAGTCTAGAGGCTACTGTAAAAATAAAACTGAAAACCAGAAGCAGGAGGCTTAAGTCCAAAGCCTGAAAACATCAGAGAACTCCTGAATTCAGGGAACATTAAGGAATAGGAGCTCATCAAATGCCTCCATACCTACAGTGAAACCAAGCTCCACCCAAGGACCAAGAAGTTCCAGAACAAGACATACCACACAAATTCTCCAGCAACACAGGAACACACTCCTGAGCTTCAATATACAGGCAGCTCAAAGTTACTCCAAAACCTTTGACGTCTCATAACCCATTACTGATCACTCCACTGCACTCCAGAGAGAAGAAACCCAGCTCCACCCATCAGAACTCCAACACAAGCCTCCCTAACCAGGAAACCTAGACAAGCCACTGATACAACCCCACCCACAGTGAGGAAGCTCCATAATAAAGAGAACTCCACAAATTACCAGAATATAAAAAGGCCACCCCAAACGCAGCAATATAATCAAGATGAAGAGACAGAGGAATACTCAGCAGGTAAAGGAACAGGAGGGTTGCCCACCAAACCAAACAAAAGAGGAAGAGTTAGGGAATCTACCTGAGAAAGAATTCCGAATATTGATAGTGAAAATGATCCAAAATCTTGAAATCAAAATGGAATCACAGATAAATAGCCTAGAGACAAGGATTGAGAAGATGCAAGAAAGGTTTAACAAGGACCTAGAAGAAATAAAAAAGAGTCAATATATAATGAATAACGCAATAAATGAGATCAGAAACACTCTGGAAGCAACAAATAGCAGAATAACGGAGGCAGAAGATAGGATTAGTGAAATAGAAGATAGAATGGCAGAAATAAATGAATCAGAGAGGAAACAAGAAAAAAGAATTAAAAGAAATGAGGACAATCTCAGAAACCTCCAGGACGATATGAAACGCTCCAACATTCGAATTATAGGAGTCCCAGAAGAAGAAGACAAAAAGAAAGACCATGAGAAAATCCTTGAGGCGATAATAGTTGAAAACTTCCCTAAAATGGGGAAGGAAATAATCACCCAAGTCCAAGAAACATGGAGAGTTCCAAATAGGATAAACCCAAGGCGAAACACCCCAAGACACATATTAATCAAATTAACAAAGATCAAACACAAAGAACAAATATTAAAAGCAGCAAGGGAAAAACAGCAAATAACACACAAGGGGATTCCCATAAGGATAACAGCTGATCTTTCAATAGAAACTCTTCAGGCCAGGAGGGAATGGCAAGACATACTTAAAGTGATGAAAGACAATAACCTACAGCCCAGATTACTGTACCCAACAAGGATCTCATTCAAATACGAAGGAGAAATCAAAAGCTTTACAGACAAGCAAAAGCTGAGAGAATTCAGCACCACCAAACCAGCTCTCCAACAAATTCTAAAGGATATTCTCTAGACAGGAAACACAAAAAGGGTGTATAAACCCGAACCCAAAACAATAAAGTAAATGGTAACAGGATCATACTTATCAATAATTACCTTAAACGTAAATGGGCTGAATGCCCCAACCAAAAGACAAAGACTGGCTGAATGGATACAAAAACAAGACCCCTCTATATGCTGCTTACAAGAGACCCACCTCAAAACAAGGGACACATACAGACTGAAAGTGAAGGGCTGGAAAGAGATATACCATGCAAATAGAGACCAAAAGAAAGCAGGAGTGGCAATACTCATTTCCGATAAAATTGACTTTAAAACAAAGGCTGTGAAAAGAGACAAAGAAGGCCACTACATAATCATCAAAGGATCAATCCAAGAAGAAGATATAACAATTATAAATATATATGCACCCAGTATAGGAGCACTGCAATATGTAAGACAAATGCTAACAAGTATGAAAGGGGAAATCAACAATAACACAATAATAGTGGGAGACTTTAATACCCCACTCACACCTATGGACAGATCAACTAAACAGAAAATCAACAAAGAAACGCAAACTTTAAATGATACATTAGACCAGTTAGACCTAATTGATATCTATAGGACATTTCACCCCAAAACAATGAATTTCACCTTTTTCTCAAGTGCTCATGGAACATTCTCCAGGATAGATCACATCCTGGGCCATAAATCTAAACTTGATAAATTCAAAAAAATCGCAATCATTCCAAGCATCTTTTCTGACCATAATGCATTAAGATTAGATCTCAATTACAGGAGAAAAACTATTAAAAATTCCAACATATGGAGGTTGAACAACACACTTCTGAATAACCAACAAATCACAGAAGAAATCAAAAAATAAATCAAAATATGCATAGAAACTAATGAAAATGAAAACACAACAACCCAAAACCTGTGGGACACTTTAAAAGCAGTGCTAAGAGGAAAGTTCATAGCAATACAGGCATACCTCAAGAAACAAGAAAAAAGTCAAATAAATAACCTAACTCTACACCTAAAGCAACTAGAAAAGGAAGAATTGGAGAACCCCAGAGTTAGTAGAAGGAAAAAAATCTTAAAAATTAGGGCAGAAATAAATGCAAAAGAAACAAAAGAGACCATAGCAAAAATCAACAAAGCCAAAAGCTGGTTCTTTGAAAGAATAAATAAAATTGACAAACCATTAGCCAGACTCATCAAGAAGCAAAGAGAGAAAAATCAAATCAATAAAATTAGAAATGAAAATGGAGAGATCACAACAGACAAAACAGAAATACAAAGGATCATAAGAGACTACTATCAGCAGTTATATGCCAATAAAATGGACAACGTGGAAGAAATGGACAAATTCTTAGAAAAGTACAATTTTCCAAAACTGAACCAGGAAGAAATAGAAAATCTTAACAGACCCATCACAAGCATGGAAATTGAAACTGTAATCAGAAATCTTCCAGCAAACAAAAGCCCAGGTCTAGATGGCTTCACAGCTGAATTCTACCAAAAGTTTAGAGAAGAGCTAACACCTATCCTCCTCAAACTCTTCCAGAAAATTGCAGAGGAAGGTAAACTTCCAAACTCATTCTATGAGGCCACCATCACCCTAATACCAAAACCTGACAAAGATACTACAAAAAAAGAAAACTACAGGCCCATATCACTGATGAACATAGATGCAAAAATCCTCAACAAAATTCTAGCAATCAGAATCCAACAACACATTAAAAAGATCATACACCATGACCAAGTGGGCTTTATCCCAGGGATGCAAGGATTCTTCAATATCTGCAAATCAATCAATGTAATTCACCACATTAACAAATTGAAAAATAAAAACCATATGATTATCTCAATAGATGCAGAGAAGGCCTTTGACAAAATTCAACATCCATTTATGATAAAAACTCTCCAGAAAGCAGGAATAGAAGGAACATACCTCAACATAATAAAAGCTTTATATGACAAACCCACAGCAAACATTATCCTCAATGGTGAAAAATTGAAAGCATTTCCCCTAAAGTCAGGAACAAGACAAGGGTGCCCACTTTCACCGCTACTATTCAACATAGTTTTGGAAGTTTTGGCCACAGCAATCAGAGCAGAAAAAGAAATAAAAGGAATCCAAATTGGAAAAGAAGAAGTAAAACTTTCACTGTTTGCAGATGACATGATCCTCTACATAGAAAACCCTAAAGACTCCACAAGAAAATTACTAGAGCTAATCAGTGAATATAGTAAAGTTGCAGGATATAAAATCAACACACAGAAATCCCTTGCATTCCTATACACTAATGAGAAAGTAGAAAAAGAAATTAAGGAAACAATTCCATTCACCATTGCAATGAAAAGAATAAAATACTTAGGAATATACCTTCCTAAAGAAACTAAAGACCTATACATAGAAAACTGTAAAACACTGGTGAAAGAAATCAAAGAGGACACTAATAGATGGAGAAATATACCATGTTCATGGATTGGAAGAATCAATATAGTGAAAATGAGTATACTACCCAAAGCAATTTACAAATTCAACGGAATCCCTATTAAGCTACCAGCCATATTTTTCACAGAACTAGAACAAATAATTTCAAGATTTGTATGGAAATACAAAAAACCTCGAATAGCCAAAGCAATCTTGAGAAAGAAGAATGGAACTGGAGGAATCAACTTGCCTGACTTCAGGCTCTCCTACAAAGCCACAGTCATCAAGACAGTATGGTACTGGCACAAAGACAGAAATATAGATCAATGGAACAAAATAGAAAGCCCAGAGATAAATCTACACACATATGGACAGCTTATCTTTGACAAAGGAGGCAAGAATATACAATGGAGTAAAGACAATCTCTTTAACAAGTGGTGCTGGGAAAACTGGTCAACCACTTGTAAAAGAATGAAACTAGATCACTTTCTAACACCATACACAAAAATAAACTCAAAATGGATTAAAGATCTAAATGTAAGACCAGAAACTATAAAACTCCTAGAGGAGAATATAGGCAAAACACTCTCCGACATTAATCACAGCAGGATCCTCTATGATCCACCTCCCAGAATACTGGAAATAAAAGCAAAAATAAACAAATGGGATCTAATTAAAATTAAAAGCTTCTGCACAACAAAGGAAAATATAAGCAAAGTGAAAAGACAGCCTTCTGAATGGGAGAAAATAATAGCAAATGAAGCAACTGACAAACAGCTAATCTCAAAAATATACAAGCAACTTATGCAGCTCAATTCCAGAAAAATAAACGACCCAATCAAAAAATGGGCGAAAGAACTAAACAGACATTTCTCCAAAGAAGACATACGGATGGCTAACAAACACATGAAAAGATGCTCAACATCACTCATTATTAGAGAAATGCAAATCAAAACCACAATGAGGTACCATTTCACACCAGTCAGAATGGCTGCGATCCAAAAGTCTACAGGCAATAAATGCTGGAGAGGGTGTGCAGAAAAGGGAACCCTCCTACACTGTTGGTGGGAATGCAAACTAGTACAGCCACTACAGAAAACAGTGTGGAGATCCCTTAAAAAATTGCATATAGAGCTGCCTTATGACCCAGCAATCCCACTGCTGGGCATACACACCGAGGAAACCAGAATTGAAAGAGACACCTGTACCCCAATGTTCATCGCAGCACTGTTTATAGTAGCCAGGACATGGAAACAACCTAGATGTCCATCAGCAGATGAATGGATAAGAAAGCTGTGATACATATACACAATGGAGTATTACTCAGTTGTTAAAAAGAATACATTTGAATCAGTTCTAACGAGATGGATGAAACTGGAGCCGATTATACAGAGTGAAATAAGCCAGAAAGAAAAACACCAATACAGTATACTAACACATATCTATGGAATTTAGAAAGATGGCAATGACGACCCTGTATGCAAGACAGCAAAAAAGACACAGATGTGTATAACGGACTTTTGGACTCAGAGGGAGAGGGAGAGGGTGGGATGATTTGGGAGAATGGCATTGTAACATGTATATTATCATGTAAGAATCGAATCGCCAGTCTATGTCCGACACAGGATACAGCATGCTTGGGGCTGGTGCACGGTGATGACCCAGAGAGACGTTATGGGGAGGGAGGTCGGTGGGGGGGTTCATGTTTGGGAACGCATGTACACCCGTGGTGGATTCATGTCAATGTATCGCAAAACCATTACAGTATTGTAAATTAAAATAAAGGAAAAAATAAAATAAAATAAAATACCACGTGACTATCACAGTTCAGTTCAGTTGCTCAGTCATGTCCGACTCTTTGCGACCTCATGGACCACAGCTCGCCAGGCTTCCCTGTCCATCACCAACTCCCAGAGCTTGCTCAAACCCATGTCCATTGAGTCAGTGATGCCATCCAACCATCTCATCCTCTGTCATCCTCTCCTCCTGCCTTCAATCTTTCCCAGCATCAGGGTCTTTTCAAATAAGCCAGTTCTTGGCATCAGGTGGCCAAAGTATTGGAGCTTCAGTTTCAGCATCAGTCCTTCCAATGAATATTCAGGACCGTTGCATCTCCTTGCAGGCCAAGGGACTCTCAAGAGTCTTCTCCAACACCACAGGTCAAAAGCATCAATTCTTCAGTGCTCGGCCTTCTTTGTGGTCCAACTCATCACATACATGACTTCTGGAAAAACCATAGCTTTGACTATGAGTATCACAGCCTGTTCAGAAAACTGTAGCCTCTTCTCTTTAATAGCTTTTTTTTTTAGATTTTTTTTTTATATGGACCATTTTTAAAGTATTAAATTTGTTGCAGTATTAGTTCTGTTTTTCATGTTTTCTTTTTTTGGCTGTGCCACTGCGTGTGTGATCTTAGCTCCCCAGGTGGGGATCAAACCCACCCCCCCTGCCTTGGAACATGAAGTCTTAACCACTGGACTGCCAGGGAAGTCCCTATTGACTTTGACTTAAGTGTTTCCATGTAAAATTATTTTTGATCTATTTTTTATAGTTCAGAACATTTTGCTGTGATACAGGCTTATATTTTTCTGTCTTTAGTTGTCAGAATTCACATGAATTTTGTTATGTGTACATAGCTCAGAAAGTACTGGAATGAAGGCTGATTTTACAAGTAACATTCGTTTGCATCTCAGAGTTCTAGAAGGCAAATGTCTCAGAAAAACATGCTCTTCCAGAGGTGAGCAGGGCACATCAAATTGGTGATATTTTAATATTTATCTCAAATGAATATTTTAAAGTTTCTTTGTGTGATAAGTCGCTTCAGTTGTGTCTGAGTCTGTGACCCCATGGGCTGTAGCCCACCAGGCTCCTCAGGCAAGAACACTGTAGTGGGTTGCCATGTTCTCTTCCAAGGGATCTTCCAGACCCAGGGATTGAACCCATGTCTCCTACATCTATCTCCTGCATTGGCAGGCAGGTTCTTTACCACTAGCACCACCTGGGAGAAGATTGCTAACACTGCTGTTCAGTTTTGAGTTCTGTGGAGTAAAAGTAGATGGCATTATAAGAAAATTATCTGGCAAGATTGTGTTCTTGAAAAGGAAATGCTTAATAGGTAGTCGATGTAAAGTTAGTATACATTTGGATGATGAATTCACCTTTAAAACTGGGGGAAACAGGAAAGTGGGGAAGAATATAATTATTCATGAGATTTTTTCTATGATAATTTTCATGATTCCTTTGTATTTGCACTTTTTTATGTTTCTTTCTTTTTTTTTTAGGGAGAAGTGATAGCACTGGATAAAATATCCAAAAAAGTAGAAAAAATAAAGCAGAATGCATTATTGTTAGGATTAAATTCCATCCGGGCATTTTGCTTTGATGGAACAAAGGCCCTTAAACTTGATATGGTTAAGGACACAGACGGTGAGTTAAATTTTATCTTTCAAAGGCTTCTGTAATTGGCATTTACAGTCAGATTTTGCTGCCTTTGTGCCAGCCCCTAAATATCCATAGGGCCTTGAAACTCTGTCGTGGGTCTAAGATATTTTGGCATAATAGATGTCTTTTTTGCTTTTCATCTCATCTTTGAATATCTGGTTTTAAATACAGAATCAAACCTCCAAGACTAGGTCAAACTCTTTATTCTTAGCGTGTTTGTTTTAGTTTCATATTACAGCTCAGGAAGTTGAGATTCTATATAAGCCTTTCAGCTTTATGATTCTTCGTGTTTCATTTTTCTTGAGGAACTGGTGATATATAGAACTAGAAAGCAAAAACTGCAATGATTCTTGTTCTGGAATAAAATATTGCATTGGTTACATCACTCTATTTCTCTATCTTTGTTTGTATTTAGACTTTATTTCATAAATTACTCAAGGAACTTGCATATTTTAATCAATTATGGGGATTGTTTTCCTAGAATGTTTATTGATTAGATGCTGTTTGATTCATGTGATTTGTAAAAAGCAAGTTTTTAATTAGAGGATAATTGTTTACAATTGGGTGTTTCTGCTGTACAACACTGTGAATCAGCTGTACATATACACATATCCCCTCCCTTGTGAGCCTCCCTCCCACCCCCACATCCCACCCCTCTAGGTCATGACAGAGCACCAGGCTCCCAGTGTTATACAGAAACTTCCGCTAGCTGTTTTACACATGGTAGTGTATATATGTCAATACTATTTTCTCAGTTTATTCCATTCTCTCCTTCCCCTGCTGTGTGCACAAGTGTGCTCTCTACGTCTGTGTCTCTTCCTCTCCTGCAAATAGGGTCGTCAGTACCATTTATCTAGTTTCCATATGTATGTGTTAATGTATGATATTTGTTTTTCTCAGTTACTTCACTCTGTGTGACAGACTCTAGGTTCATCCGCATCACTGCAGATGGCCCCGTTTGGTCACTTTTTATGGCTGAGTAATATTCCATCGATAGATGTATCACATCTTCTTCGTGTGTTCATCAGTCTGTAGACGTCTAGGTTGCTTCCATGTCCTGGCTACTGTAAACAGTGCTGCAGTGAATGTTGGGGCACATGGGTCTTTTTGAATTATGGTTTTCTCAGGGCATGTGCCCAGTAGTGGGATTGCTAGGGCACATGGTAGTTCTATTTTGAGTTTTTTACAGAACCTTCATACTGTTCTCTGTGGTGGTTATATCAGTTTACATTCCCACCAACAGTAAAAGAGGGTTCCCTTTTATCCACACCCTCTCCAGTATTATTTGTAGATTGTTTGATGATGGCCATTCTGACTGGTGTGTGGAGATAACTCCTTGTAGTTTGATTTGCATTTCTTTAATAAGGAGCGATTTTGAGCATCTTTTTATGTGTGTGTTGACACATACATCTTCTTTGGAGAAATATCTGTTTTGGTCTTCTACCCATTTTTTGACTGTTTGTTATTTTGATATCGAGCTTCATGAACTGCTTGTATGTTTTGGAGATTAATCCTTTGTCTCTTGCTTCGTTTGCAATTATTTTCACACAATCTGAGGGTTGTATTTATGTCCAGTTTATGGTTTCCTTTTCTGTGCAGGGGCTTTTAAGTTTTGGTCCCATTTGTTTATTTTTATTTCAGTTACCCTAGGAGGTGGGTCAGAGAGGATCTTGATGTCATTTATGTCAAAGAATGTTCCTCCTGTTTTCCTCTAAGAGCTTTATAGTGTCATATCTTACTATAGGTTGTGGGTCTTATTTTACGTCTTTAATCCATTTTGAGTATATTTTTGTGTCTGGTGTTATTTTTGTGTTCTGGTTTTATTCTTTTACATGTGAAAAGTGAAAGTGAAGTCGCTCAGTCGTGTCTGACTCTTCGTGACCCCATGGACTGTAGCCTACCAGGCTCCTCCCTCCATGGGATTCTCCAGGCAAGAGTACTGGAGTGGATTGCCATTTCCTTCTCCAGGGGA
The DNA here is from genome assembly GCF_023091745.1 of Budorcas taxicolor. Lineage (NCBI taxonomy): Eukaryota > Metazoa > Chordata > Mammalia > Artiodactyla > Bovidae > Budorcas > Budorcas taxicolor. The sequence continues at coordinate 32,741,097 of NC_068922.1, read as the reverse complement.
TCTTCCTGACCCAGGGATAGAACCTGGGTCTCCCACATTCCAGGCAGACGCTTTAACCTCTGAGCCACCAGGGAAGCCCTGTAGCTGTCCAGTTTTCCAAGCACCTCTTATTGAAGAGACTGTCTTTTCTCCATTGTATATTCTTGCTTGATTCATGTGACTTAAAAATTTTTATTTTATATTGGAGTATAGGTGATTAACAACATTGTTAGTTTCAGGTATACAGCAAAGTGGTTGTTATATATATCATTTCAGTTCAGTTGTTCAGTCGTGTTCAACTTCTTGCAACCCCATGGACTGCAGCACACCAGGCCTCCCTGTCCATCACCAACTCCCAGAGTTTAGTCAAACTCATCTCCATTGAGTTGGTGATGTCATCCAACCATCTCTCCTCTGTCATCCCCTTCTCCTGCCTTCAATCTTTCCCAGCATCAGGGTCTTTTCAAATGAATCATTTCTTCACATCAGGTGGCCAGAGTATTGGAGTTTCAGCTTCAGCATCAGATATATGTATACATGTATCTGTTCTTTTCCAATTTAGGTTATTACAGAGTATTGAGCAGGGCTCCTTGCGCTATACAGTAGGCCCTTGTTCATTATCTGAGTTGAATATAGCATTGTGTATATGTCAATCCCAAACTCCCAGTCCATCCCTCCTCCACACCCTTTCCCTTTTAGCAATCATAAATTTGTTCTCTAAGTCTGTGAGTCTATTTCTGTTTTGTAAATGAGTTCATTTGTATCATTGTTTTGGATTCTGCATATAAGTAATGTCATAAGGTATTTATCTTTGTCTGACTTGACTTCATTTAGCATGGTAATCTCCAGGTCCATTCATGTTACCACAAATGGCGTTATTTAATTCTTTTTAATGGCTGAGCAAATACTCCGTTGTATATGTATACCACATCTTCTTTATCCATTCATCAGTCAGTGAACATTTAGATTGGTTCCATGTATTTGCTGTTGTAAATGGTGCTGAACATTGCGTGCATGTATCCTTTTGAACCATGTTTTTCTCTGGATATAGGCCCAGAAGTAGGGTTGCTGGATTATATGGTACCTCTGTTTTTAGTTTTTTAAGGAACCTCCATATTGTTCTCCATAGTGGCTGTACCAATACATTCCCACCAACAGTGTAGGAGGGTTCCTTTTTCTCCACACCCTGTTCACTGTATATTGTTGGCCGTTTATTGATGATGGCCATTCTGACTGGCATGAGGTGATATCTTATTGTAGTTTTGATTTGCATTTCTCTAATAATTAGTTATATTGAGCATCTTTTCCTGTGCCTCTTGGCATCTGTCTGTCTCCTTGGAGAAATGTTTTTTTAAGAGTTTTTTTTTTTGACTCATTTTTTGATTAAGTTTTTTTTTTTTTTTTGATATTGAGTCATATGGTCTGTTTGTAAATTCTGGAGATTAATCCCTTGTTGGTTACATGATTTGCAAACATTTTCTCCCATTCTGTGGGTTGCCTTTTGTTTATGGTTTGCTTTGCTATACAGAATCTTCTGAGTTTAACTAGGTCCCATTTGTTTGTTTTCTTTTTGCTTCCATTACTCTAGGAGATGGATTGAAAAAGATATTGCTGTAATTTATATCAGATAGTGTTCTGCCCATGTTTTTCTCTAAGAGTTTTATATTATCCAGTCTAACATTTAGGTCTTTAATCCATTCTGAGTTTATTTTTGTATATGGTGTTAAAGAATGTTCTAATTTCATTTGTTTACATGTAGCTGTCCCATTTTATCAGCACTATTTATGGAAGAGGCTGCCCTTTCTCCATTGTATAGACTTTCTTCCTTTGTTGTAGATTAATTGCCCATAGATGCATAGGTTTATTTCTTGGCTTTCTGCCTGTTCCATTGATCTGTATTTCTTTTTTAAATGCTAGTTCCATACTATTCTGATCACTGTAGCTTTGTAGTATAGTCTGAAGTCAGGGAGCCTGATTCCTCAAGCCCTGTTTTTCTTTCTCAAGATTGCTTTGGCTGTTTGGGGCCTTTTGTGTTTCCATACAAATTTTAAGATTTTTTTCCTCTAGTTCTGTAGAAAATACCATTGGTAATTTGCATTAAATCTACATATTGCTTTGGGTAGTGTAGTCATTTTGACAATGTTGATCTTCCAGTTGGAGAACACGGTATATCTTTGCATCTGTTTGTGTCGTCTTTTCTCTAGTTGCAGGGAGTGCGGGCTGCTCTTCACTGCAGTGCAGTAACTCTCCTGAAGGTGGTTTCTCTGTGGCAGAGGCTGGGCGTTGGCTCTGTAGTTATGGTGTATGGAGTTAGTTGGCCCCTGGCATGTGGACTCTTCCTGGACCAGGAGTGAACCTGTGTCCCCTGCATTAGCAGGTGGATTCTTAACCACTAGACCACCAGGAAAGCCCATGTTGGAAATTTTGAAATTGGGAATTAGGAGTCTTTCAAGTTAGTTCATCTGCAGTTTCTTCTTTGCTAATCTGGGTGCCATTTGTTCCATTTCATTGCCTCATTGCCCATTCTAGAACCTTAGTACAATGCTGAATAGAAGTGGTGACAGGGATCCTCCATATCTGGTTCCCGATTAGTCTTTTCTCAGGTGGCTTAAAACTGTAGGTTTCTCATAGATAGCCTTTATCAGGTTGAGAAATTTACTACTATTTCTGGTTTGTTGGATATTTCAAATCATGTAATGGTGTTGGATTTTGTCAGGTGCTTTTTCTGTATCTTACTCAGATGATCATGTGGTTTTTGACCTTTGTTCTATTACTTTTCAGATTTTTGAATTAGCCTTTCATTCCTGAGATAAATCTCACTTGGGCATAGTGTATAATCATTTTCATATATTGTTGGATTGAGTTTGCTTGTATTTCATTGAGAATATCTGTGTCCGTGTTTGTAAGAGATACTGGTCTGTGATTTTCTTTCTTGGGATATCTTTGTCAGGTTTTGATGTCTCTGGTCTCATAGAATGAGTTGGAAATTATGCTTTTCTCTTATGTTTTTGAAAGAATTTTTGAAGACTTGGTGTTATTTAAGTTTGGTGGATTCATCAGTGAAGTTGTCTGGGCCCGGGCTTTTCTTTGTGGGATTTTTAAAAAATGTTTCAGTCTCTGCTTATTATAGATTTATTCACATTTTCTCTTTCTTGTATAAATTTCAGTAGTCTGTGTATCTTTTTAGTAATTTGCCCATTTAAGTTATTTATATAGTTTATTGGAGAAGGAAATGGCAACCCACTCCAGTATTCTGAAATTCCGTAGACAAGAGGAACCTGGCAGGCTGCAGTCCATGGGGCCACAAAGAGTCAGACACAGCTGAGCAACTACACAACAACAGTACAGTTTATAGTGCTCCTTTATAATCAATTTTACTTCTTTCAGACCAGGAGCAGTGTCCCCCCTTTAGTTACTGATTTTAGTATTTTGAATCTTCTTTCTTGGTCCGTCTAGCTAAAGTTTTGTCAATATTGTTGATGTTTTTCAAAGAGTCATCTTTCAGTTTTGTTGAATCTCCCTGTTTTCTTTTCTCTGTTACATTAATTTCTACTCTAATTGTAATTGTTTTCTTTTTTTTCCTTCTTTATTTTTAGTTTGTTCATCTTTTTTCAGTGTCTTAAGAATGCATGGACTGAATTGTTGGTTTGAGAGTTTTTGATGTAGGTATTTATAAATGTCCCTCTGAACAGTATTTCACTACTTCCTATAAGATTTAGTATGTTGTGTTTTCATTCACATCAGAGCATTTTATGATATATACCTGTCTATTTCTTTGACTTATGGTTATTTAGGAGCATGTTTTAAAATTTTCACATACTTGGAATTTCCTAAATTTCATTCTATTAATAACTTTTATTTTCATTTCCTTTCAGTGGGAGAACAAATACTGTATGAGTTTAACCTTTGTTAAATTTGTTGAGCTTTGTAGTATGGCCTTGCCTATGGTTTGTCTTAGAAAATGATCCCTGTGCACTGGGGAGGAGTACGTATTCTACTGTTACATAGGGTTTTCTGTGGGAAAACCTATCTGGTGGGTCTAGTTGGTTTATAATGTTGACAGTGTTCTCTTTCCTTTTTGGTCTTCTGCTTCTTTGTTCTTTTCATTAGTAGTGGTTCTGTTTTTATTTTTATCTTTTGAGGAACCTTTATACTGTTTCCCATCATGGTTACATGAGTTTACATTCCCACCAACAGTGTAGGAGGGTTCCCTTTTCTCCACATCCTTGCCAACATTTGTTATTTGTTGTCTTTTTAACTATAGCCATTCTTCCCTGGTGGCTCAGTAGTAAAGAATCCACCTGGGATACTGGAGACTTAAGTTCAATCCCTGGGTTGGGAAGATCCCCTGGAGAAAGGAAGGGCAACTCACTCCAATATTCTTGCCTGGAGAATCCCATGGACAGAGGAGTGTGGTGGGCTACAGCCTGTGGGGTCGCAAAGAGCTGGCCATGACTGAAGCAGCTGAGCGTGCATGCATTCTGATAGATGTGAGATGATATCTCATTGTAGGTTTTATCTGCATTTGCCTGATTTGTGATGTTGAGCATCTCTTCATGTGTCTGTTGGCCATCTGTTTGTCTTTGGAAAAATGCCTGCTCAGGTTCCCTGCTCATTTATAAAAGAAAAGGATCTATTTATTTATTTTTGGCCACGCTGGGTCTTCATCACTGCATGCAGGCTTCTTCAGCTGGGGAGAGTGGGGGCTGCTTGAGTTGCGGTGTGCAGGCTTCTCGCTGTGGTGGCTTCGCTTGCTGCAGAGCGCAGTCTAGGGCCTGTGCCTTCAGTAGCTGGGGCTCACGGGCTCTAGAGCGCTGGCTCAGTGGCTGCGGTGCCCGGGCTCAGTTGCTCTGCAGTGTGTGGGATCCTCCTGGATCAGGGTTCAAATCTGTGTCCCCTGCATTGGCAGGTGGGTTCTTAACCATCAGATCACCAGGGAAGTCCTCTGCTCAATTTTTTAATTGAGTGGCTTTTGGTTTTTTGATATTGAGTTTTATGAGTTCATTGTGTACTTTGGATTTTAACCCTTATGAGTCAGCTCGTTTACTCCAGTGGGTTGTCTTTTCATTTTGTTGGTAGTTTTTTCTGTGCCAGTAGCTTTTAGGTTTGATTAGGTCCCATTTGTTTATTTTTGCTTTTGTTTTCCTTGGCTGAGGTGAAACAAAACTGCTAAGATTTCTATAAAAGAGTGTACTACCTATGTTCTCTAAGAGGAGTTTTGTGGTTTCTGGTCATACATTTAGGACTTTTATCCATTTTGAGTTTTTAAAAAAATATACAGTGTGAGAAAATGTTCTAACTTCATTCTTTTGCATGTTGTTGTCCAGTTTTCCCAAAATCACTTATTGAAAACTTTCTTTTTCTTCCTCTGTATATTTTAGCCTTCTTCGCCATAAGTTCATTGATTGTAAATGCGCGGGTTTATTTCTGGATTCTCCACAAAGTTTAGGGGAGAGGCTCCCTGGAGTCAGGATTCAAAACTCCAAGGAAACGGGTGTTACCTAGCTGCTACTCAGGATTCAGAGCAGGTGATCTCAGGTAGCTGGAACTTGCTGCTTGAGGTAGGGGGCTCTATCTGTTTTGTGATACTTAAGGGAAAAACCTGGAAACTGTAGCTACTGAGGCAAAGGGCTGTGCTTGGGGTTGTTTAGACAGAAACAACAATCCTTCGGGAAGGATCATCTCCTGTCCTCTACCCTTCTTATTGTCCATCCTCTATCCACCTTCATTGCTTCTCTGCCTCCTGTTGGTGAATCTTGAAATCAGCAGGCAAAGAAGTATCGTAGTTTCAGAGTTCCCACCTCAGCATCACACAGCAGAGTAGAAATGGGTTAACTTGGAGCTCAAGAAAATAGAGCTTAATTACTAGCATATTTGGAGCAGAACTTGAAATAGGTTCAAATGTCTATACAAATTTAGCATATGATAAAATTAGCATTACAAACCTACAGGGAAGAGTAAATTTGTCAATAAATAGTTCTGAGATGATTTTTTTGTTTGCACAGTGCGGGGAAAGGATCATACACAAAAGTAACTTCAACATGGATTAAAGCTTATTGTCAGGAATTAAGCTGGGATGGTAACAAGAAGCAGATATAGATGAACGTTGATATGATTTCACAAGGGGGAAGATTCTGAAGCATGAAAGCAAACGTAGAACTCAGCAAAGAAAAAGATAAATTTAATACCAAACATTTATTATGTTAAAAAACCTATGGCAGATGGCAAATTGTGGGGAATATTTGTAAAATATTTAAGAAAGATGAGATTAATATCCTTGATGTACAAAGAGCTCTTCTGAACAAATCAATGAGAAAATGGTAACTTCCAGTGGAAAGGAAACAAAGACAGTGTGACCATATAATGAAGAAAAAAAAAGGTTTATAATATAATTACACTCATGCTACTGGTAGTGTAAATTGGCATATCTTTCAAGAGGATTTTATCAGTATGTACTAACACATTATTGACCAGGGAATTTTTGTAGAAACTAATGCCTATGGCCAGCAATTTGTTAAGTTTCTGGTCAATAACATTCAGGTAACAAAAGATGTATTAATAAGTCTTTGGTCAATAAGTTAAGAATTGTAAAAATAATTGCTTACCTTGGTAAGATATTTCTTTGGAGGCAATTGATAAGAAAGCAAGGATGGTTGTAGATAGAGAAAAGTTAAATTGATAAGAGCTTGTGTCTAACAGTTTTGCAGTCAGAGAAAAGCAGAAGGTTCTCTTGGGATGTGACTTGAAACATTGCAGTGGGTGCTGTAGGAAATCAGCTAACTTAGTGTAAAATCAGTTAGCAGTAATATCTTACAGTTAAGGAGCATAAGCAGACCCATTTGGTTTCATGACTTTTTCCAGTAACACTAAACAGATGAGAAGTTGGAGTGGAGAAAGTTATGTAAGTGAATGCAAAGGGAAACCCATGGGAGATCGGATTTGGGGATATGTAGACTTCCCTGGTAGCTCAGACAGTAAAGCATCTGCCTCCAATGCGGGAGACCCAGGTTCGATCCCTGGGTCGGGAAGATCCCCTGGAGAAGGAAATGGCAACCCACTGCAGTACTCTTGCCTGGAAGATCCCATGGACTGAGGAGCCTGGTAGGCTACAGTCCGCGGAGTCGCAAAGAGTCAGACACGACTGAGCGACTTCACTTCACTTCAGACTCGTTCTAGAGCACAGCCTTGCTCATGGCTACAGTAGTGAGGAGACCGAGGAATTGTACAACTGCTATGTTTGACTAGAACCTGAAAGGTACCCTCTCTTTCTGGGGCTGTCTGCAGTAAGATTTCCTAAGAAAATATCAGCCCTTAGAATGACTAGAATTAATTTCAGGTCCTAGCTCTGATGAAGTGTGGCTTCTGACATTGAGGGTGCTAAGTCTCACTGGATTAAACTTTGGCTTGTGCTATATCAGTTTATTCAATAATAATGATGTCTTTAATCTTTTTTTACATGTAAATCAATCAGCTTAACCAGCTACTTGGTTGAATGGAGAAATTGTTTCATATTACTTTCTATTCTAGATTATGATCTTGAATTCCTGATGATTGCATCTGCCTCAGGAGTTTTCTGTGTTAATAGGGCAGAGAGCAAATAAGTTAAAAAAAAAAAAAAAAACTTTTACGGGAGGACTTCCATAGTAGCTTAGCTGGTAAAGAATCTGCCTTTAATGCAGGAGATCCCGATTCGATTCCTGGATCGGGAAGATCCCCTGGAGAAGGGATAGGCACCCACTCTAGTATTCTTGGGCTTCTCTGTTGGCTCAGATGGTAAAAAATCCACCTGCAATGTGGGAGACCTGGGTTTGACTCCTGGGTCAGAAAGATCCCCTGGAGAAGGGCATGGCGACCCACTCTAGTATTTTTGCCCAGAGAGTCCCCATGAACAGAGGAGCCTGAAGGGCTGCAGTCCATGGGGATGCAAAGAGTTGGATACTACTGAGCGACTAAGCACAGCACGGGTAGTTCCTTTACAAAGTTGCATTAGTTTTAGGTGTACAGCAGAGTGATTCAGTTATACAGATACATATACCCAACCTTTTTAAAGATTTTTTTTTTCCCCATATAGGGCATTACAGAGTACTGAGTTCCCTCTGCTACACAATAGCACCTTGTTAGTTAGCGATATAAATAGTAGTATATATATGTCAATACGATTCTCCCAATTTATCCCTCCTACCTTATCCCCTAGTAACCGTGAGTTTGTTTTCTTTCACATCTGTAACACTACTTGTGTTTTGTAACTAAGTTCATTAGTATGCCTTTTTTTTAGATCCCACATGTAAGCAATATCATATTTGTCTTTCTGGGTCTATCTTGTTACTTCACTCAGTATGACAGTCTCTAGGCCCATTCATGTAAATGGGCATAGTTTTGTTCTTTTTATGGCTGAGTAATATTCCATTGCATATAGGTACCACATCTTCTTTATCCACTCCTCTGTTGATGAACATTTAGGTTGCTTCCATGTCTTGGCTATTGTAAAGAGTGCTGTGATGAACATTGAGATGGTGCATGTACCTTTTGGAATTATGGGTTTCTGTGGATATATGCCAATTAGTGGGATTGCTGGGTTATATGGTGGTTCTGTTTTTAGTCTTTTAAGGAACTTCCATACTGTTCTCAGTTTTGGCTGTACCAATTTACATTCCCACCAACAGAGAAGGGGGTGTCCCTTTTTTTCCATGCCTTCTCCAGCATTTATTGTTTGTAGATTTTTTTATGATGGGCATTCAGACTGGTTTGAGGTGATACCTCACTGCAGTTTTGATTTGTGTTTCTAATAGCAAGGAGAGATAAGAAAGCCTTCCTCAGCGATCAATGCAAAGAAATAGAGGAAAACAACAGAATGGGAAAGACTAGAGATCTCTTCAAGAAAATTAGAGATACCAAGGGAACATTTCATGTAAAGATGGGCTTGATAAAGGACAGAAATGGTATGGACCTAACAGAAGCAGAAGATATTAAGAAGAGGTGGCAAGAATACACAGAAGAACTGTACAAAAAAGAGCTTCACGACCCAGATAATCATGACGGTGTGATCACTCATCTAGAGCCAGACACCTGGAATGTGAAGTCAAGTGGGCCTTAGAAAGCATTACTACGAACAAAGCTAGCGGAGGTGATGGAATTCCAGTTGAGCTCTTTCAAATCCATGATGCTGTGAAAGTGCTGCACTCAATATGCCAGCAAATTTGGAAAACTCAGCAGCGGCCACAGGACTGGAAAAGGTCAGTTTTCATTCCAATCCCAAAGAAAGGCAATGCCAAAGAATGCTCAAACTACCGCACAGTGGCACTCATCTCACATGCTAGTAAAGTAATGCTCAAAATTCTCCAAGCCAGGCTTCAGCAATATGTGAATCGTGAACTTCCAGATGTTCAAGCTGGTTTTAGAAAAGGCAGAGGAACCAGAGATTAAATTGCCAACATCTGCTGGATCATGGAAAAAGCAAGAGAGTCCCAGAAAAACATCTATTTCTGCTTTATTGACTGTGCCAAAGCCTTTGAGTGTGTGGATCACAATAAACTGTGGATAATTCTGAAAGAGATGGGAATACCAGACCACCTGACCTGCCTCTTGAGAAACCTATATGCAGGTCAGGAAGCAACAGTTAGAACTGGACATGGAACAACAGACTGATTCCAAATAGGAAAAGAAGAATGTCAAGGCTGTATATTGTCACCCTGCTTATTTAACTTCTATGCAGAGTACATCATGAGAAACGTGGGGCTGGAAGAAGCACAAGCTGGAATTAAGATTGCCAGGAGAAATATCAGTAACCTCAGATATGCAGATGATACCACCCTTATGGCAGAAAGTGAAGAGGAACTAAAAAGCCTCCTGATGAAAGTGAAAGAGGAGAGTGAAAAAGTTGGCTTAAAGCTCAACATTCAGAAAATGAAGATCATGATATCCGGTCCCATCACTTTATGGGAAATAGATGGGGAAACAGTGGAAACAATGTCAGACTTTAATTTTCCTGGGCTCCAGAATCACTCCAGATGGTGACTGCAGCCATTAAATTAAAAGACTATTACTCCTTGGAAGGAAAGTTATGACCAACCTAGATAGCATATTGAAAAGCAGAGATATTACTTTGCCAACAAAGGTCCATCTAGTCAAGGCTATAGTTTTTCCAGTGGTCATGTATGGATGTGAGAGTTGGACTGTGAAGAAGGCTGAGCACCGAAGAATTGATGCTTTTGAACTGTGGTGTTGGAGAAGACTCTTGAGAGTCCCTTGGACTGCAAGGAGATCCAACCAGTCCATTCTAAAGGAGATCCGTCCTGGGTGTTCATTGGAAGAACTGATGCTTAAGCTGAAACTCCAGTACTTTGGCCACCTCATGTGAAGTGTTGACTCATTGGAAAAGACTCTGATGCTGGGAGGGATTGGGGTCAGGAGGAGAAGGGGACGACAGAGGATGAGATGGCTGGATGGCATCACCGACTCGATGGACATGAGTTTGATTGAACTCCGGGAGTTGGTGATGGACAGCGAGGCCTGGTGTGCTGTGATTCATGGGGTCGCAAAGAGTCGGACATGACTGAGCGACTGAACTGAAACTGAACTGAATAATGAATGAGCCATGTTGACAATCTTTTTGGCCATTGTATGTCTTCTTTGGAGAAATGTCTTTTTAGGTCTTTTGCTCATATTTTAGTTGGGTTGTTTTTTTTTTTTAATATTGAGCTACATGAGCTGTTTGTATATTTTGGCAATTAATCCCTTGTCAGTTGCTTCATTTGCAAATATTGTCTCCCATTATGAGGGCTGTGTTTTTTTTGTTTGTTTGTTTTCTTTGGTATGCAAAAGCTTTTAAGTTTATTTAGGTCTCTTGTTTATTTTTGTTTTTATTTTCATTACTCTAGGAGGTGGATTGAAAAAGATCTTGCTACAGTTTATGTCAAAGAGTGTTCTGCCTATGTTTTCCTCTATGAGTTTTATAGTGCCTGGCCTTACATTTAGGTCTTAATTCCATTTTGAGTTTATTTTTGTGTCTGATGTTAGGGAGTGTTCTAACTTCATTTACATTTAAGTGGCTAGTTTTCCAGCACCACTAATTGAAGGGGCTGTCTTTTCTTCATTGTATACTCTTGCCTCTTTTGTTACAGATTAGGTGACCATAGGTGTGTGGGTTTATCTCTGGACTTTCTATCTTGTTCCATTGATTTATATTTCAGGTTTTTGTTCCAGTGTCATACTGTTTTGATGACTGTATCTTTGTAGTATAGTCTGAAGCCAGGGCCTTCCTGCTGTTTTTCTTTCTGAAGATTGCTTTGGCTATTCAGGGTCTTTTTTGTTTTTATACAGATGGTAAAATTTTTTGTTCCAGTTCTGTGAAAAATGTCATTGGTAATTTGATAGGAATTGCATTAAGTCTGGGGTTTGCTCTGGGTAGTATAGTCATTTTCACAGTATTGATTCTCCCAATCCAAGAACATGGTGTATGTTTTCATGTGTTTGTGTCATCTCTGATTTTGTTCATCAGTATCTTATAGTTTCTGAGTACAGGTCTTCTGCTTTGTTAGGTAGATGTATTCCTAGGTATTTTACTCTTTTTGATGTGCTGGTAAATGAGATTGTGTCCTTAATGTCTATTTCTGATCTTTCATTGTTAGTGTATAAGAATGCAAGCAATTTTTTGTGTGTGTGTGAGACGTACACGCTGCTGTATTTATTTATTTTTGGCTGCACCAGGTCTTCCTTGCTGCACATGGGCTCTGTGTAATTGCCGAGAGCAGGGCTACTCTCTAGCTGCAGTGCACAGGCGACTCATTGTGGTGGCTTCTCTCGTGGAGCACAGGCTCTAGGCATGCGGGCTTCAGTAGTTGCAGCGTGCAGACTCAAGCAGTTGCAGCTTGCTGGCCCTAGAGCATGGAGTCTTCAGTAGTTGTGGCGGATGGGCTTAGTTGCTCTGTAGCGTGTGGAGTCTTCCCAGACCAGGGATCAAACCCACGTCCCCTGCATTAGCAGGCGGATTCTTATCCACTGTGCCACAAAGGAAGTCCAGGAATGCAAGAGATTTCTGTGTATTACTTTGGTATCCTGTAGCTTTACTGAATTCATTGATGAGCTCTAATAGCTTTCTGATGGGATCTTTAGAATTTTTTTTATGTATAGTATCATGTCATCTGCAAACAGTGTCAGTCATACTTTTCCAATTTGGATTCTTTTGTTTTTTATTTTTTCCTCTCTGCTTGCAAAGGCTAGGACTTCCAAAACTGTGTTGAATAATAGTGGCGAGGGTGGACATCTTTGTTTTGTTCCTGATCTTAGTGGAAATGCTTTCAGTTTTTCACCGTTGAGTATGATGTTTGTTGTGGGTTTGTCATATATGACCTGTCTCATGTTGAGATATGTTCCCTCTGTGCCCACTTTCTGGAGAGTTTTTCTCATAAATGAGTGTTGAATTTTGTTGAAAGCTTTTTCTGTATCTGTAGAGATGATCATATGGTTTTATTCTTTAATTTTTTAATGTTATATATCACACTGATTGTTCTGTGGATATTGACAAATCTTTATTTCCCTGGGATAAATCCTACTTGATCATGGTGTATGATCCTTTTACCATGTTGTTGGATTTGGTTCGCTAATATTTTATTGAGGATTTTTGCATCTGTATTCATCAGTGATATTGGCCTGTAATTGTCTCTTTTCATGGTATCTTTGTCTGAAGGGGAGAAGGAAATGGCAACCCACTCCAGTGTTCTTGCCTGGAAAATCCCATGGACAGAGAAGCCTAACCAGCTACAGTCCATGGGGTTGCAAAGAGTCAGACACAACTGAACGACTTTCACAGACATTTTGCTTTCAGCTGGCTCAGATGATAAAGAATCCACCTGCCAATGCAGGAGACCCAGGTTCCATCCCTGGATCGAGAAGATCCCCTGGAGAAGCAAATGGCTGCCTACTCCAGTATTCTTGCCTGGAAAACCCCATGGGCAAAGGAGCTTGGTGGACTACGGTCCATGAGGTCACAAAGAGTCGGACACAACTGAGTGACTTAACACTTGTCTAATGGTGGCCTCATAGACTGAGCTTAGAAAGTGTTCCTTCCTCTGCAGTTTTTTGGAAAATTTTGAGAAGGAGCGATGTCAGCTCTTCTCTAACTATTTAATAGAATTCACCTATGAAGCCATCTGGTTCTGGTCTTTTTTGTTTGTTGGAAGATTTTTAATTATACTTTCAACTTAATTACTTGCGATTGGTCTGTTCTTATTTTCTGCCTCTTCCTGGTTCAGTCTTGGACCCATGGCTGCTAGAGCCAGACCCGTCCCTTCTGCTCCAGCTGCAGGAGCGGTTTCGGATGTTTTGTAGATGCTGAGTTTAGGAAGCTGTCAACAGAGATGTGACTTCGCAGTTTGAGCAGCTGTGAGGAGGGATTTCAGCTCTTCCTTCTTACTCACACAGCCCCTGAGGTTCAGCTGTGGTTTCAGCCCATCTTCTGGGCAAATGTCTTAGGGGAGCTATTCGTGCCCTCCTGGGACGCCATGGGCAGGTCCTAGCACCTGCTGATAGGTTTCCCAGTGTGCGTGTGTGTAGGGGGGTGGGTATTTGCGCCCTCATAGGACAGAAGGGTGAGTTCTGGCACCCACTGATGGGTTTCCTAGTTGCAGAAGCTCTCTGTGCCACCCCCCACCCCCAGGACAGCGTGGAAAGATCCTGGAGCCCTCTGGTGGAATTCCTAGAGTGCTGGAGCTGTTTGTGCCCGTCCACAAATATGTTTATAATTTTCTTTACAGGAGAACCTCCATTCTTACCAGAATCATTTGACCGAATTCTTCTCGATGCTCCCTGCAGTGGAATGGGACAGAGGCCAAACATGGCATGTACTTGGACGTTGAAAGAAGTGATGTCCTACCAGCCGTTACAGCGAAAACTCTTCACTGTGGTATGTGATGCTACTTTGTTGTGGAAGAAAGGTGACCTAGTTTGATAGTTTAAAGAATGAGAGCAGTTTTCATAGCAGCATTATTCACAGTTTTATTAATTAAAATGTGGGAAAAACCCATGTGTCCATGAGTAGATGAATGGATAAGTAAAATGTGGTTTGTACAAACAATGAAATTTTAGCCAGCCTTGGAAAGGAATGAAATTCTGATGCATGCTACAACATGGATGAATTTTGAACATATTATGCTGAGTTATATAAGCCAGACACAAAATGGTGTATGTGATTCATTTATATAGTGTCTAGAAAAGGCAAATTCATAGAGACAGAAAGTAGAATTTAGGTTACCAGAGGCTGAAGGAGCAGGAGGGCGAATCAGGAGTTAATGTTTCATGGTTCAGAGTTTCAGTTTCGAAGAGTTCAGGCGATGGATAACGGTGATGGTTGTACACCAGTGTGAATATATTAATTAATGCTTAATGCCATTGAATTTTACACTTAAAAACGGTTAAAGTGGTAAGTTTTATGTATACCACACACAGAGAGCACCAGAGACCTAGTCTTCCTTCATGCTGATCCGTTCTGTCATCGCAGGCAGTAGTAGAATTTCTTCTCTGAGACATTGAATGAATTTGAAACATGCTGCTTTATCTTAAAAGTAGACGGTTGTTAACATAGAGTTACTAACTGATGTAAAACATTTGGATATCCCTGGTAGTCCAGTGGTTAAGACTGTGCTTGCACTGAAGGGGGGCGCAGGTTCGATCTCTGAATGGGGAATTACGATTCCTGATGTCATGTGGCATGGCAAAAATAATTAGACAAATAGATAAATAAACAGCGTTTTAATAGACTTCCTAATCATCTTAGTGAATTAAAGGTGGGAAATCCAACAGAGGTGAACTCATTCATGAAACTGGGACGTGACAGCATCCAGTGTAGGATGTAGAAGGACCAGGCAAACTTAGCAAGTCAGGCTGGTCTCCGGGATGTTTCACAGGAGGCCCTGATAAAACCCGTGAGAATTTCTCTCAGCCTTGCAAACATGATATCATGGATTTCCCAGGATGCAGGCAGCACTGGATCGAAGACGGTCCCGCCGTTTCCTCTCAGCTCTCTAACTGTAAACATATAGGCTATAGCAACAGTGGATATGCTCCGATGATTCCCTCTCTGAAGCTGTCTTGGAGTGCCTTTCTCTTCAGCACTCCTGGTGTCTCCTCTCCTACCTGAAAGTGGCACCGGGAGTGGACCGTTTCAGCTTTTCCTTCTATACGGTCTTGAGAGAACGCATCCTGGAAGTTGAGACAGCAAGCAGAAGAAGCAGCTTTGCTTATAGCTACAACCCACTTTGATGTTTGGGTAAAATTTTGTTGCTCCTGTTGTTTCGTCGCCAAGTCATGTATGACTCTTTGGGACCCTATGGACTATAGCCTGCCAGACTCCTCTGTCCATGGCATTTCCCAGGCAAGAATACTGGAGTGGGTAGCTGTTTCCTTCCCCAGGGGATCTTCTTGACCCAGTGATCAGATCTGCGTCTCCTTCGTTGGCAAGCAGATTCTTAACTGCTGAGCCACCAGGGAAGGCCGAGGATAAAAAATTAGGACCCTGTTTTAAGAGACTTGGCTTTTTGTTTGTTTCAGCTCATTTAGGCATTTTAAGAGGCCGTTTGGGAGGAGATGTGTTGGTCTTAGTGACGAGGAGCAGCTGACCGTGTGCAAGAGAGAGTAAAATCCAGCACATGAGCCTTTGGGTGAGGGTGGGAGTTGAGACTGTGGATACGTGTCTCCGCATCAGTTACTATGGATACTTGGGTTTCATGACTGAGAAATGGGGAGGATGCCTCCACCTGATGGGGTTGCCTCACTGGAGACAGTAACCATTCTTCTGGCAGTGATAAGATTTGTTGAGAAAAGCTATGTAATAGGCTCAAACAGCAGCTGGCAAAGTTTAAATTTTGATCAGCCTACTATGGTTAAGAGATATTAGTATATGCTTTTTTTTTTTTTAAGATTATCATTAACATTTTTTAAAAATTTAGGGATTTGAAAAAAGAAGCGTTAATTATTTGGGACAGGTTCATTTTCATATTACACTTTATTTCTTGAACAAATACTTACTGGGCAGCTCCTGTATGCTACAGTGCTAGGTGCTGATGATATGATAGTTAACCCTTGCCCTTTTACATGAGGTTTCTTTTATTTTTTTCCAACTAAAGTAATTTATTTATTCCTTTGGTCCATAGATGACATAATTATAGACAAGTTTTGATATATAAGAAAACCCTTCTGTCCACCTCTGTTTGCTAAATGAATCATCACAGTAATTTTCACAATTTTTAACACAATGCACAGTTTTCTTGGACTGAAGCAATTGCAAGAGCGCATTGGTACTGGTCTGTTACAGCTTACGTGAGGTTTCTATTCTAACTGGTACTGTGCTGTGCAGGTCGCTTCAGTTGAGTCCGACTCTTGGCAACACCATGGTGTCGAGCCTGCCAGGCTTCTCTGTCCATGGGATTCTCCAGGCAAGAATACTGGCGTGGGTTGCCGTGCCCTCCTCCAGGGGATCTTCTGACCCAGGCATTGACTCTGCATCTCTTGCATCTCCTGCATTGGCAGGCGGGTTCTTTACCACTAGTGCGACCTGCCTTTCTAACTGGGGAGGAATACAGAGAGATGAGGAAGTGATTTTGTGTATCCAAGGAGTGACCCTGTGGAGCAAACTGAAGAGAGGAGCTAGGAGTGGGGGCACCCAAAGTGGAAGCAGAGAGACACGGATGCTGTGCAGGGAGCAAGCCCTGCAGGGAAGGAGCAGGCTGTCCGGGCTGCTGCAGAGGTCCTGAGTCAGGGGTGCCGCACCTGCCAGACCGCAGAGGCTGGTGGGGCTCAGGCAGGACAAGCCAGGCACACAGAGGGGAAGGCTGCAAGGGGCTGCTGTACATACGTTGGGAGGGCCACTCTGAGGCCGTGAGCTTTGACTCCAAGTGATGACAAGGAATATCGGAAGGGTTTTTTGTTCTGTTGGCCGTCCCCTGAGGCATGCATGGTTTCAGTTCCTGACCAGGGATTGAACCCGGACCCCAGCCATGAAAGTGCAGAGTCCTTGGCCACCAGGGAACTCCCCAGGGAAGGGTTTTGAGTTGAGAAGAGGTGGTTTTAAAAGCACCACTTGGGTTGCTGTGTTGAGAATAGATGGGAGGAGGGCAGGAAATGAAGCAGGTGGGAAACAGTTGGAATAATCCAGGTGAAAAAAAATCATGAAACTAGGAGCAGAATGGCAGCAGTGGGAGTCGTGAAACTCCTGGGTCTGTTCTGAAGGTAGAGGCAAGAGGATTTACTTGACAGACAGGAACGTGACGGAAAGAGGCGTAAAAGATGATCCAGAGTTGGGGCCTGTACCCCAGGAAGGATGGGGGGATCCTTTTCTGGGAGGCTTCAGAGGAAGGTAGGCATTCAGTGTGGGATGGGAAAAATATGGAGAAAGCAGTTGAATATATGGGAACAGAAATAAAAAAGGAGTCTCACCTAAAAATGGTGAATTTTCAGCATAAAAATGGTATCTAAACCCGTGAAACTGAATGATGATATTTGGGAATAGTCTTGGTCCAGATGGGCTGAAACAGCTCTAACTAATGAAATGCATCTGGTCTGGAACATTGTTTTTTTTCAATAATCATATTTTTCTTTGTATACTTTTTATTTTGTATTGGGGTATAGCCAGTTAACAATGTTGTGATAGTGTCAGGTGCACAGCAAAGGGACTCAGCCATACATACACATGTATCCATTCTCCCCTAGACTCCCGTCCTGTCCTGGCTGCCATATAACATTGAGCAGAGTTCCCTGAGCTGTACAGTAGGTCCTTGTTGATTACTTACATATATAGTTGTTTAGTTGCTCAGTCATGTCCAACTCTTTAATGACCCCACGGACTGCCAGGCTCCTCTGTCCATGGGATTTCTCAGGTGAGAATACTGGGGCTGGTTGCCATTTCCTTCTCCAGGGGATCTTCCTGACCCAGGGATCTAATCCATGCCTTCTGCCTGGGCAGGTGGATTCTTTACCACTGTGCTACCTGGGACGCCCATCTTATGTATAGTAGTGTGTGTATATTAATCCCGGTCAGTCAGTCAGTTCAGTCACTCAGTTATGTCTTATGCTTTGCGACCCCATGGACTGCAGCACACCAGGCTTCCCTTTCCTCCTTCACTAACTCCTGGAGCTTGCTCAAACTCATGTCCATCAAGTCGGTGAGGCCATCCAACCGTCTCATCCTCTGTCGTCCCCTTCTCCTCCTACCTTCAGTCTTTCCCAGCATCAGGGTCTTTTCCAAGGTGTTAACCCCAGACTCCTAATTTACCCCTCCCTCCTGCCTTCCCTCTCTGGTGGCTGTCTGTTTCTGAAACCTGAGGTGTGTATACGTACCGCAGCTTATCCATTGCTCTGCTGATGCTGCCTCTGTGCCTTGGCTATTGCAAATAGCGCTGCTATGAACACGGCAGTGCACATGCCCTTTTTTATTTTATGTTGGAGCACAGTTGATTCACAGTGTTGTGTTTCAGGTGTACAGAAAAGTGAATCAGTTACACATGTATCTACTGTTTTTCATGTTCTTTTCCCATGTAAGTTATTGCAGAATATTGATAGGGTTCCTGTGCTATATGGTAGTTCCTGGCTGATTATGTATCTATGTATATGTTAACTCCACCTCCTAGTATATCCCTCCCTGCTGCCTTTCCCCTTTGGTAATCAGAGATTTGCTTTTGTAGTCTGTGAGTCTGTTTCTGTTTCTGTTTCTACGTAAATTCCTTTGTATCATTTTTTTGGATGCTACACATAACTGATGTCATACAATATTTGTCTTTCTCTGTCGGGCTTATTTCATTTAGTATTGTGGGTGAGCTCAGTATAGCTTCAGGCGTCCTGTCTGCTGATGGGTGGTGAGTCTGTGTGTTCCTGTCTTGCTGGTTGTTTGGCCGGAGATGTTCCAACACTGTAGACTGTTGGGCCGGGCCAGGTCTTAGCGCTGAAAGACCTGCTGGAGAGCTTACGCCAGTTGGTATTCCCTGGGGTCTCTGCCACCAGTGACCTTGATCCCACAGGGAGCCACAGCCAACCCCCGCCTCCCCAGGAGACCCTCCACAACCCACAGGTAGGTCCGGCCGAGGCTCCTGTGGAGGCACTGCTTTGTGCTGGGTCCCAGTGCACCTGAAATCTGCATGTGCCCTCCCGGACTGAAGTCTCTGTTTTCCCCCGTCCCGTGGAGGTCCTGCTTTCAAGCCCTGCTGGTCTTCAAAGCAGATGTCCTGGGGGCTGCTCCTCTTGATGCCAGACCCTCAGGCTGGGGAGCCTGACGTGATGCTCAAAACTTTCACTCTGTGGGAAAACCTCTGCGATATAATTATTTTCTAGTTAGTGGGTCTCCCACGGGTGGGCATGGGATTTATGTTGCAAAAGCGCCCCTCCTGCCATCTTGCTGTGGCCTCCTCCTTGCCTTTGGAAGCAGACTCTCTTTACTGGCAGGTTCCAGCCGTTTCATGTTGGCAGTGGTTGGGCAGTTTGTTGTGGTTTTGGTGTTTTTGTGAGAAGAGAGGTCAGGTCCTTCTACTCCTCTGTGTTGTCTGGAATCGAGGGGGTGGATGCTTGCTGGCCCTTGTTCCCTCATTGCGGATGTGCAGGTGTGGTGGCCGTTGCTTGTTCCCGGGATAGCAGGGGAGTGACAGTGCCCGCTTGCCTGTCTTTCAGCAGTGGCAGTGGCCTGGGCCTGCCTGTGATGCCCTCAGTGGTGTTGGTGGCACGCGCCCACCCCCAGAGCGTGTGACCATCGTCCTGGGAACAGGCAAGGGAAGGCAGCTCTTATGGTTTCTCTGCCCCTCTCCTTGGGTGCCCCGCCCCCCCGACGATGGGGCCTTGCCTCTCCGTCAGGCCCTGGCTGCTGCTGCGTGCAGCCTCACTTGCTGCAGTGCCGCCTCTTCAAGCTGTCCCCATGCAGCCAGCCCCGGGCCTCTCCCTGGGACTGTCTCCAAAGGCCGAGCTTCCATACCCAGTCTCCACCTGTACTGGCAGACGGACATCTCAGACTGAGGAGCACGGGGTGGAGGTGACGGCCTTCTGAGCGCGCCACTCCTCTGGGTGCTGCAGACTGGATGGGCTCTTCCACTGCCAGTGAGGGGACTTGCCAGGGTGCAGGAATCTCTCCTCCTCCATTCACAGCTCTCTCCCTAGGGTGCAGGGCCCGTCCTGATTCCATTCTCTTGCCTTTTTCTTCTGCCTGGTTATGTGGAGGTTGTCTTGTCCCTTCAGAAGGCAGAGGTCTTCTGCCAGCGTTCAGTAGATGTCCTCTGCAGATTATTCCACTTCCGGATGTGATTTTGCATACGCATTTATATGCATTTCAAATGTGTTGTCTTCAGGCGGTAGAGCTGCTCAAGCCAGGGGGTGTGCTGGTGTACAGCACGTGCACTGTCACCCTGGCAGAAAATGAGGAACAGGTTGCCTGGGCCCTCGAGACGTTTCCCGCCCTTCAGCTTCAGCACCAGGTGAGGACCGTGGCAGCTCTCTCGGGGTGATCCAGTAGGTCACGGAAACGTAAGTGTAGTGATAAACCCAGAGAGTTACATGAAGGGATACGTCATGTAAAACTCCTGAAACAAATCTGGTGGAGCTCAGGGCGGTTTCTCCGATGAAAGCCGTTCCAGATTGTCCTGGAACATCTGGAATTTTCACATCCTGATCCAGGATTTCCAGGCCTTCACTCTTACTGACCAGAGATATGTTAACAAGTATTTTGTTATCCAAATGTTATTGACTGGAGATGTATCAGTACTCACTTACATAACGAATTGCCAGCCACAGGTGTTAATTTCTGCAAAAATCCCCCAGTCAGTAATGTGTTTAAATGACCGTAGAACTCAGGTGGATTTTTGATACGTGTTTGACTTGTGGCTCTTGTTCATGTTATTTGGAATTTTGTTTCTAAAACCCTTTTCCCCTCTCTCAGTCCTGTATTTTTCTGGTAGGGGAAATGGTGAGCATTTTTTCTCATGACATATCAAAGCCCAAACAGGCTTTAATAACTGGGATTCAAAAGACTAGCCAAGCGGGGGAAGATAGTGCAGGTTTATCTCTTCCTTTGGTTTCTTAGATAAGATATAGAATATTTTTAAAACTCCCATGTACTTTCTTTTACTTAGCACTGCCTTTTAGTTCTGGTTTTTATTAAAATACATTGATGACTAGATTTTTCAGTCCATGATGTTTGAGACTAGGTTTAAATCTGTAGTAATGCTCACATTAATTCAGATACATTGTACGTTTAACTTAAGACTTTCCAGGACAGAATTCTAGTAAGTAATTGGATACATAACTAGAAAGCAATCTGGAGATGCTTTCTAGACTCAAAAATTAAGATAATTACATTGTAGATGAAAAGAAGATTTGAGAATTCACTCCAATTTTGTGTGTGTGTGTGTATGCATATATATTCAATGTATAATCCAAGAGATGGAACCCCACCATGCGTTAGTAGACAGTAGGTTTTCTGATATAAGCCTAAGAAAATGTATCTTCAGTAACATAAACATTTATCTGTGAAACGGTGCCCTAAGTTAGGCTTGTGCAATTTTTGGAGTAGCGGTTTGCACAGATCACTCAGTTCCTTATGATTCTTTATTCTCCTAATCAGTGCAGCCTTCGTTTTCTCATCTCTTTAAATACTCTAGTACATTTAAAAAACAACAACAAAAGAGAAATTTTTATCATCCAATTGGTATGGGCCAGAGAGAGGCCTCCTGTCAGATGCCTTCTGTCAGCTTTGGGAGGGTCTGACAAATAAAGCTGAATTTTCATCTCGTGATGTTACTGATAATGATGTTTCACTTACTGAGTGCCCACTGTATGTCAGGCATGATATCACCTTATTTATTTAAGCCTCAGAACTGAGTATTTTATCTGTTTGGTAGATGAGGAAACAGGCAAGTTCCTGTTCTAAAGTCACACAGCTGAGAGGTGGCAGAGCTGCACCTGGAATCCATGTGTTGCTGACTGGTGCTCAGGCCTTCTGCATGTTGTGGTCCTTGATGAGCATAAAGCCCACCCTAGGAGTTCAGTCATCAAGTGACTGCTCTTACCATTATCCTACTTTATTACACAGAAAAGCAGCATGTCCACTTCTCTCTCTCACACACACACACACAGGTATTGACTTTTCAGTTTCTGGAATTGGTGGTGGGCTAGTTTCTCTTTTAACATGAATGGTGCACAGGCACTCTTACTAACACAAGGATGTTCATCTGTGTTTATTGTTCTTCCGAGCAGGACCCACAGGTGGGAGGAGAAGGGATGCTGGGAGCTGGCCTGTCACCTGAACAGTTGAAACGGCTGCAGCGATTCGATCCCTCTGCAATGTGGTCACTGGACCGTGACATTGGTTCTCTGAGAGACGCCAGCATAGAAGACCTGGTTTGGCTGGCAAATAAAGATTGTATAGGTTTTTTCATAGCAAAATTTGTAAAATGCAAAAGTGCACAGTAGGAGGATCTTTAGAAATGATTCCAAACGTGTGCCATGTGGTTATTATTATTATTTTTTAAACCAAACTCTCATCAAACCATGTGATTGATGTTGTGGTTGCTGGAGAAACAGAAAAGGCTGCCAGCTCTTCTACCAGTTCAAGAGACTCTGCTTCACAGAGAAAGAAACTGGAGGGTTGGGATGGGATTAGGGTGTGTGTTGAGATTATACTTTGCGTTTTTAAGAAAATTTTTCCTTTATGGATTTAGCAGAGTATAAACAAAAGGAGGTGTCTGGAATGTATTTTCATTTGGGGTCTTTGTTTTAATTTGTAAAGAATGCAAGTCATTTTTAATGGTAAAATGAGTGGATTTCACAAAAGGAATAAAATGAGCAGTATTTAATTTGGTTATAAAACATGTTTTCTGTTACTGAGCTCCTAAGGATGAGTTCCTTCAGAATTCAGGGTGTGTAGTCCGTAACTTACTTATCATGTGCCAGGAACTGAGCTGAGGATTTTACTTGTTCTTCTGTTTGCTATTTATCAACCCCTCTTTCAGATGAGTTCTGCATCACTCCTAAATGACAGTCACCCTTCATTGTGTTTTCTTTTTCCTTCATGTTTTAAACTAAAAACTAAAATGAATTTTAACTCTGTAGATTAGAAATGAGACTATTATAGAATTTGGGTACCTTTTATCATCTAATGGAATATACAGATTATTAGAGGTATGATTGGTGAGAAAGAGAAAACCGTCTTGTGAGAGCTGGGAAGCGGCCAGTGTTTTCCTGCCAACTCCTTAGACCACCAACCCCAGACCATGCAGCTGTGACTAGGATAGATCAAGATAAAACAAGACCACTTCACCATCAAATCTGAAATCACCCAAACCACAGAGGTGACCAGACATCTCCCATAGTGGCCAGTATACGTGGACTGCCTTTGTAAAACGACTGTAACTGTGGGCTCGCTTCATCCCGCATGCTTTTTAGGTAAGATCTATTAAAGTACCCACCATTGGTTAAAAGGTGTCTCATGTCATGTTAAATGTATCTGTTTTGTTAATTTGAATCACCTCAAAATTCCTGAGCCTTTGGGCATTTTAAGTGGATAGTTGGAAACAATTGCCTAATAGTTTTTTTCCCTCTGCCCCTTCACAGGTCTCCACTGGGCTTCGCTGGTGGCTCAGTGGTAAAGAATCTGCCTGCCAATGCAGGAGATGCAGGTTTGATCCCTGGGTTGGGAAGATCTCGTCGAGAAGGAAATCAGGCAACCCACTTCAGTATTCTTGCCTGGGAGATTCCATGGATAGAGGAGCCTGGCAGGCTACAGTTCATGGGGTTGCAAAAGAGTTGGACATGACTTAGCAACTAAACAACAACAAAGGGTCTACATTAGGAATTTCTCGAAACTCTTGTGTAGTGAAGAATGCAAGGTCTCGGATCAGGTGAGATCTTCAGAGGCCTCTGCTCTGAGCAAGCCTTTCTTCACACTCTTCCCTGCAGCTGGGCTGTCTGCACCCCTTGGACCTCTGACTCCTCCTGTCACAGCGCTTGACACATCACCCTGGGAAACGAGGCATGTCCTTGACCCCTGCCCCCAGGTAGGCAGGAACCTTGCCCTTTCTGTACAGCTTCCGAGCAGATCACCGTTACACCCTTACTGAAGGAGGGAAAAAACCACACCAAGTGCCCTAAGATTCACTATGTAACTGACTTCTTTCCATCCCTCATTCTGCCTCATACCCAGCAATTGTCATGTCTAAAGGGAAACACTGCTGACCTGTGTCCTTCTGTTTCCAGGGCTCGGCATGCCCCTGGAACTTTCAACGTGATTTTAAAACACCGAAAGTCCATCCCTTCTCTTGCTCTCTGCAGAACCTTAGGTGCTAGGCTGGGATGGAAATGGTCGGGAAGGAGCCTCGTAGCAAACATGCTAAGTTTTGATTAATACCAGCAAACACCAAAGTATAACCAGTACAGGCAAAACAGAAGAAAAATATTTGCATATTGAAAATAGTAATGACAGATAAGAAATAGGATTAACGTTTGTTCCTTTAACAGACATTTTCCAGGGGTTTCTTTAAAAAGAAAAAAGAAAACCAAATTGGAACACAAAGCACATTAAATCTTAAGGAATGCAGACATTTAAGAAAAAACATGATAGACGGAAGAAAGGGGAGTGCGGAGGAGAACGAATACCTTTTTTAAACATATTTAATGTTGTCATAGTTATTTTGGAAACAGAAGCATTTTAATTCCACAGTGAGTACATTTTACTTCAAAATCGTGTATCACATTTTAAGTAGTAAAGTACAAATACTTAAAAACGTAACTTAGCCACAATTCAGCCACTGACCCAGAGACATCTAATTACCTGTTGTCTCCACCAGAGTGACTCTTGACCTGTTAACAAGATTGGACCAGCAGCATCATGTCATTGAGCCAAGGGCGAGGAATTAAAATGAAGATCTGATGATGGATCCGTTTAAAAGGGACAAAATAAAATTCAACATCAGAGGCAAGAATTGCTGAACATGTAAGGATGAAGGTGAGAGGAAGTTGACGTTGCTGTGCTCAGACCCCCGGAGACCTTTGACCTCCTGGAAGCTGGCACTTGTTAGCTGTCATGGGGAGGGGACTGCATACCATGACCTCCCCACCCCTGGAAGATGAGCCACAAGAGGGAAGTGCAGGGAAGTGTTTAGCATATTTTCAACTGCAAGAATCACTCCTGAAATGGCAATTAATACTACTAATAGTAAACAGTGCAGAAGCCAGCTCTTTATTTGTTTGATACGAATGACTTTAAACCAGGCTTGTTGAACAGTTTGGTGTAGCTGACAGTGAAGGTTTAACATGAATGCAGAGCAGACCATGTTCAAATGTGGCATTGTCCCAAAGTACAGGATAACTAAGATGGCCTACATTTAGCAGCACCTTTTTGTAACAGTAACTTAAATGAGCAGGAGAGAGCAGAGGAAAAACCAAAATGGGTTTGACAAGGAAAAAAAAAAACCACAGAACTATTCAGAACATTTCCAGCATTTTCTAGGTTAACTACAAAAATCATGATTCTACAACCGAGTTGGTTAAGCTGAAACCTTTGCTGTGTGAAAAGACTTAGAATTTTACATTCTACAAGTCAGTAAATATCCCACTGTCCTTGGGATTGTTTCTTCATTTACATTTTTCGTACACACCGTTCACACATGCACCCGCTACACAGTCTTCACAGACAGATGCGCTTATGTCAGTCCTACAGTAGAGGTTTCTGAGGATCACTCTGATTTGGACTAATGTGTTTCACAGTAAAGTGAGAAATGAAGGGTCCAGGTACAAAATTTTTAAAAATGGAATCCGTTAATGTAGTTCTTTGAAAGGGATTAATGGTAGCAGCAAAAAAGATACATACCAGTTATACCTCAAGATTTTAAATATTCCAAAGTCATGAACTGGGATGTAACCTTGAATAGGAAAGGTTGGGGGCCGATGATTAGTGGACATCTTACCGTGATGGAAAGCTGACCGGAAGTATTTTATAAAAGTAACTTTAATTAGAACATGGTTTCCCAATGATGTGACTAATTTACATTGAAAATTTATATATTATGACTAGTGTTCTTATATTCAATAAAGGTATGAGTACAGAGCTAATTAACAGATTGAGGGAAATGGTTCCTCTATTATCTGATAAAACACTATATGTATAATTCATTTTTATAACTCTTGAGTTTTCTTTGGGGGAGGAAAATAAGGAATTAAACATGAAACAGTTTTACTTGTAAAGGTCCAAGAATATTTGGCAAGAACCTGGAATAACCAAAGAAGCGAAATAAAAATAGCCTAACTTATATAACAAAATAAGAATTTTTAATGTCCAGGTCTGAAGGTAGGCAATCATAGGAGTTTTCCAGGAACAGACTTCAAGTGCCAGGTCCGTGCACACCTAATACTGTCTTACCTGTCCAGGCATTACTGGACCGATGGACACGTAGAGAGACAGCAGGTTTCAGCCTCAGCGTGACAGCCACCTCGCGGGCTGCCGCCAGCGTGTCCCTGACACCAGGCTCAGCATCTTCTGGCTTCCCCTTCGGGGCAGGTGTCCCACGCAGGAAAACCTCAGCATCTTTGTTCACTTCAAGTCACCTCATTTTGCCCTGATTTCTTCTGAAGAGCAGAAACTTTGGTTATAAGAAGCACTTCTAGGTTTTGACGGACAGTGAAAGTGTCGGAGTGGGTGGGGGAGGTGGGGATGGAACGGGAGGCGACGGATGGAGGAGATAAGAGGGGAACAGCCAGTGGGGTGGGAGGAATCAGGGTCTCTGATTTTCCCTTGAAATTATTCTACAAGCTGTGTAAACGTTTCTCCCTACAACAGACACTCGAACACACGAGAGATCGGACATTTCCAGTGGAACACTCACAGTTAAAAGCGGCCCGTATTTTTCCTCTCCAGGGGCACGACCAAGGAGCCAGCAGGTGGGAGCTCTCTGAGCGAGTCCCCTTTGGCAGCGAGCTCCCCGCTACGCCCTGGCGGCTCCTGCAGCAGCAGAGTGAATGGCAGAGCCAGGTGGGTGTGCGCCGGTGGCCCAGGCTGGATGCTTCTTGCGTCTTCCACACTCAGACCCTCCACTTGCTTGCACATGCTCACCCCCAGACCCACACGCACACAGGTTCCAGCTCCTAGACTCCAGTGCTGTGACCTCAGACACTAGCTACGCAGGACGTGGTCGTCACAATCAGTGTGAACTGCACGGAGTAGAACAACCCTTGGAGTTTGGTTATATATTTCCCATAATTTATGGTCAGAAATGATAAACTTACAAGGATGGTGAAACATTCAGAAATCAAACCTTTTCAAGTCAAGCAGCCACACATATTTACAGTATGTACAGACTCTAGTGAACGGGGATGGGCATTGAGTTGATGCTATTACAAATTTCCTGAAGGTGGGCTTTTCTAGTCCCTGTAATTCATAAAGCAGGTCTGCTGACTTGGCATTAAGACTCTAAAATAGTGTGATCAAACTGATATATATATATATTATATATAATATATATAATTATCGTAAGAAGGTGTTTGCAGAAATAACATTTACAAACTGTCTATACAGTACACAATACTAGTACATAGAAAATAGATTCTGACTTTATGATCCCCTTTGTGTAAGGCAAGACTGAATCTGTCCCCAAATTTAGTCAGCCGGAGGTACAAGCAAGAAACAGTGGTCCATGGATGAATATGCAAATCAACTGCCTACATATTAAAAAATCGGCAAGAATCAGGAAACTCCACTTTTTATCTGGGCCAGTTCTGGCCCACTGGATACATCAACCACATTTTCGAAAACATCAGCTATGCTCTTAAAATACCAATGCCACTCAGACGGCAACAGATTTGTTCGAGTGGCAGCTACCCCAGATGGGGTTCAAGGTTCCGTAGACAACCAGAGGCCTGCAGCCTTTCCAGGCCAATTGAGAGAGCACTTACAAAAGAAAAAAAAAAAGTGTATTAATACTCTATTTCATGCTGTTGCTATCCAAGCAACAGCAGTACAAAATATACAAGACAAATCACATATGATTGCAATGTAGACCCCCTTCCCCCCAAGATCGATTTGGGCGGGTGGTGGGTATACAAGACTTAAAAAAAAAAAAAACACACAAAAGGGCAGAAAAGTCATTGGCGGATGTAAACATCCCTGTTCCAGTCCGCAGCTTCGTTCCGTCTGCGGGACGCCCCTTCCCCATCCTTGTCACAGTAGCGATCCTTGGATTTGTGGCGGCTCCGCTGCCTGTGGCACTCGTGGTCCTGCTCTCGGTCCGGGTCCCTGGAGCGGTGCCGCGTCTCTCTGTGTCTGTGCTCACCACCCCCGTGGGGCTCCTCTCGGTGGTTGTGGTCACGGTGGGGGGCATAGTGGTCTGCGTGTTCGTGCGAGTACTCTTCCTTGGGCTCCACGTAGGCGGAGTCGCGACTCTCCTGCGTCTCCGAGTCCAGGGTCTCTTGCCTGGAGAGGCCTCGGCTGGTGCCACTGCGATGGTTGTGGTGCTGGGTGGAGGAACGATGCTGGGCTTTCTTGACCGGTTCTGGGCAAGGTTCTTCTTCAGCTTGGGAAGCAGAGCGGGCCGGAGCCCCGCGATCCATCCTCTGATCCCCTTGAGAACTCTGGAGACAGAGGAGCAAATGCAGTAGAACCCTCGTCACAAAGGGAAGTCCTTTTAAGTCCAGTCCCTTACAAATTAACATCACGTCCAGTGTAATGTAAATGCTACTGGATGTTACCAAAAGAATTAAGCAAGCAAGCTGGGTTAGATTTCATTTCAGCCTTTTAGAGACTCTGAACAGAGTAACTTTTATTTTTTTCTTTTAGATGACGGAAGGAGGGATTTCTTTCATATGTTCTCTTGTGGTTCAAATACAGATACAAATTCCTGAGATCTGT
This sequence comes from Budorcas taxicolor, assembly GCF_023091745.1. NCBI lineage: Eukaryota > Metazoa > Chordata > Mammalia > Artiodactyla > Bovidae > Budorcas > Budorcas taxicolor. The sequence goes on along the minus strand of NC_068922.1, from coordinate 32,712,260 downwards.
CTACACATGGGTATATACTGAGCCACACCTCTGCTCAGATATAGGTGGGAAGATAAATTCTGGGAATGTTGGCCTTAAGGAAAAAAAAAAATGATAAAAAGTCAGATGCTTAAATGGCACTTAATGAGACCAGCACTAGCATAAGATAGTCACATATATTAAATTATTAATACAACCCTCCATGCTCATCTATGAAGGGTCATGAGATGCAACCCTTAGGAGAGCCCCATGAGGTTGGTGCCATTAGATGCCTGGGAGGAATTTGAACCCAGGCAGTCTTGAGTCCACAGTCTGTGCTGCCAGCCTGTAGAAAGTTTCTCCTCTTTTCCTGTCTTAATAGAGTTAGTGGTCTGTGGTAACCTAGACAGGGGGATGGTGGGAGGGCAGTCCAAGAGGAAGGGGATAGAGCTGATAGACATATAGCTGTTCCACTTCCTTGTAGGAAGAAACCCATACAACCCTGTAAAGCAACTCTACACCAATTAAAAAAGAATATGGGGAGAGGGGATCTACATTCACAGGATGCTGCTTACACTGCTTTTCTTACAGGCACACAGCTCACTCAGGAGAGAGCTGCCCGATGGGAACAAATGCTGCATTGGCACCCTGGGCATGGATGAGGGCTCCGCTTACCTGTGAGTTGGAGGCTAGCGTGGGGCTGACGGGCAGGGTGGAGGTGGCTAAAGTGCGGCTGAGAAGGGGGTTGGGGAGACTGCTGCTGGGAGGGTGGGTGGCCTTCCAGTAGGCCTCCAGGTAGTCGGCCAGGTGTTCACAGGCATCCTCGAGCTGGTTCTCATCCAGGATCACATCAAACAGCTCCTGCAGGGGCAGACATTACAGATGGCACCCTGACACCAGCCCCCAACCTCCCCGCCACCTCAGAGGAGAAAGCAGGGAGCCCCCGGGTCTCTGCTCTTGCTGCCTGACTCCTCCACACACTGTCCTCTAGAGTTAGCTTACAAGCATCGGTCCTCCTCGGGTCAGTGTTGACTGACACACGTGGATCACTGGTATCAATGACTAGGAAGTGGACAGGTGTAATAAGTTGTTAAGGGCATGATAGAAAATTTGCTAATAGTGAAAAAAAGGAATTGACCCTACATTAGAAGAGAGATGTAAAAAAGAAAATAAGACTATAAGCCAAACAGTATAGGACGAAGTCTGTTTTCGACATAGAGACTGTGAAAAGCTGAATCTTGGAAATAGCTGCGGCAAAGGAAGGACATGAGGAAGCCAAAACAACCTAGCAGGTAGGCAACATATGCGTACATATAGCTGGTTCACTTTGCTGTACAGTGGAAACTAACACAACATTGTAATTATCCTCTCATTAAAAAAAGAAGCCAAAACAAAACCCAGAAGCATAGTGTCCCAAAGCATAGTATGCACAACATGGATTCAAGGTAGGAATGGGTTCAGGTGTCAGAATCTGCTTACTGACTGGTTTGGAAATTGCTGTCTACATGGTTTCAGATCAGTTTCATAGATGGTGATAAAGAGCCAGCAACTTGCTCCCAGATTAGAAGTGAACAATAAACCAACCCCAAATAGATCGATCTTTCCGACCAAAGTTCTGAAACAACAGTCGTGTTTCATTTAGGATACTATGGAAATGTTAACAAAGCAACATCCCCACGGAACACACTGTAGCCGTTTGCAAGCCACGACCACGACCATGACCTAGACACGTGCTCATGGCAAGAGGTGGACCGTTCTCCACTTTGGGAAGAAGCCCACTGCTAATGGAGAGGGTTCTCTTCTGGACAAGTGTTTACCTAGTGTCTGGTTTTTGTTAACAGAAAGAGGGGCTGATGACTTCAAGTGGATTATACTGAACAGAGAGACTTACTGGAGGACACTGAGCTAGCTTATCTGCCGCCACCATCTGGACATTGAGGTGCTTCGCTTGAGATTTCCCTCGAGACTTTATTAACCTCTGTAAAACCTGCAAAAGATGAGGTTTTTAAGCAGGAGTGTCTGTACTCAGGTAGACAACAAGGTTCATTATTCACTCTTTTCTCTGGGACCTTTTTTCATACAGCACTCATGATTTACTGGGCAAGAAAATAGAATATTTAAGATGATCTGGAAAATTAATACATCTCAGTTGCAAGCTTCAAAAACCACCAGCATGGGGATTATTCTAAACCTTTTTTTAAGGCTAGCACTTCTCAAACTTTATTGCTCATGATTTATGTTTTTAAAAACTGTTGAGAAATCCCAAGAGCTTTTTATGTGAACTAGAATATTTACATACTAAACATTAAAACTGTGAAATTCATTTAAGAATAAACCTGTTGCATGTTAACAAATATCACTTATTTCAATAAAAATAGCTAAATTGTTTGCAAATTTCTCTACAGCCTGACTTCACAGAAGATAACCAATGTTTCCTCTTTCTACATTTAATCTGCCACATTACATTACTCTGAAATACGTGAAGAAAATCCAGCCTCTTCCAGATACATAGTTCAGAAGAGGAGGAGTATTTTAGTAACCTTTTCAGATAACTGTGGATATTTTTTCTTTGATACTACAGTAAACAAGTGGTAGCTTTTTAAAGATTAGCTGCCATGTGACATCTGAAACCCTACTCTATTAAATTCCATTGATTTGTCCTGAAATTTGAATGGCATGTCATTTGTTCTTTCCAATAAAGGATGACTCCAATAATCACACCAGTACTTGTCCTCAAATAACTGACTTTGAGTATGCAGCTGAAGAACTTGACGTGTACCTCCCATTTTGTTATGTAGAATATTAAAAATACTTGTAGCACCTTTTTGAAGAGTCAAAATTTAATAAACAATTTTGCTACTTCATCAGAACTTTTTTTTAAAGTACCACAATAACATTTTATTGACTAAATATTAAAATAACAAATAATAGGATATTTTTGGCTTAGATAAAATACATTCTTAAAACTAATATCACCAGTTTTTGTATTTTTAGTGTGGACACCAGAAATTGTGAAAGAGTTAATGATCGTAAAATCTTAATTCCTAGCACAATTAACGTATTAATACTCAGACATTTCACAAGAATCCATCTAAAATCATAGGCGAAAGAGGCATCTTCTGTTCTAACTTGAAGGTTGCCAGTAAAAAAATCTGCACCTTATTCTGACCTAGTCTGGGACATAGATTTATATTTTAGTAATGCCTCTAGACAAGAGCAAGGATCTCCTATCAAAATACATGCCCAGAACTAATGCATCCAATGTTTTCAAACTCCACTAAGAAAGTGGCACTAGATGGGATTTTGCTTAGGACACTAAGTGAAACTTTATAACCCGGAAGTGCATGGTGAGGAAGAACGCAGCAGCTGCTATTGCTGTTGTGGTCTTGCTTCCTGCTTAGACATTTCCCACCACTTCTTTTGCACCATCTGTACAGAGGTCAGGCCAGTGGAAGAGGAGGAGAATGTCTGAGGATTATCAGGGAATTGGCCTTCTAGGCCCTCTGAAAGTATCTCCAAGCCTCCCCCACCAGGAATCCACAGGCCACACTTTGGAAATCACTGTTCTCAGCCATGAAACTTATCATCACTCTCTGCTTCTATGAATCTTAACACTTCTCACCTACCACATCTCTCTTCAATCCTTAGTGATGGGTAAAGCAGCAGCCCGTCTGTAACTGAAAGCAGACTGTGAGGACACATTTTAGAAAAGTTTCACTGCGGAACAAACGGTCACAGCCCTGCTTACCTTAGGAGAGGAAATCTTGACATACACTATGATAGGGGCCAGAGAGGTTTTACTGAGCTGGGCTGGGTGATTGATAGTGTCCGCATCAAGGACCACCAGTTGCAGTGTTCTTGCAAGTTCGAAAATCCTTTCGATTTCACTCTGAACTTCCGCTGTAAAAGGTGAAGCAGAACTTGATTACTTAAAAGTTCAGCATTTCCAGACCAGACTGAGAGAAAGTAAAATGGTTACTCAGGCAGGTGAGCTGTGGTTGATGTCTACAGGTAAGAGAGCTGATAACAGGCATCGTTTGCAAAGAGCCATTCCTTCACAACACCTCGAGAATTTAGGAATTCCTCTCTCAACCAGTTATGGAATTTATTTCCAGTTTACCACGATGTCTATGAGAGTCAAACTTTTTGGCTCTCTGTGCTTATTTGTTTTGGGGGCTCTAAAACGTCACTCCGTGGAGTCATTTTATTAAAATGTTGTAAAATAGAAACATGGAGAGAGCTCTTCCTTGTGTGTGTTTCTGACCACTCAAGCCTAGCACCCATCAGCAGCCTTCCTGTCACTGCACGGGCTTATCCGCGTTTACATGCCAGCTCTTGGTATGGAGTCTAGAGATGTTTATGAGCAAGCTGAACTATAGCAGGAAACAGATTTTCAGAATGTCTACGACAAACCTAGCCAGAAACACACTTCTTGTATTTTCCACCAACAAAAAGACGGTCCTGTAACATTCATGCTTTAAAAGGGCAGTTATGTAGTGGAAGCAGCACCTCAGATATATAATCTGTCAGACTTACAGAAAAATATTAACAAAATTTACTTGAATGCCAAAGTGTTTTCATTCAGTTCATCTATTTCCCATTGTCTCTCTTGAGTGTTAAAAGGGCTGTTCTAGAATATTTTCTCTGATGATGGATATATACTGTATCACTGCTATGGAATACCTGAAATGTAATTAATGTGAATAACTAAAATTTTGAGATTCAGATAAAAGTTAGATAGCCAGGAACTACGTTTCTAAATATCACAGCTCTGTAAAGGATAATATGTAGTTTGCAGTGACCACTGCAGTCATGAAGGGCCACTCCAACGAGATGCCTGGACCTACAGGACACCATTTAGTTCCTCTTGTGCATTTGCATCCACGCAGAAGACTCCTGGAGACAATTTTAACTTGTGCATTATTCCAGAAAAGGCAAGCCACTAGTCATCTGCCTCTTACCACTAAGAGTCCTTTTGTTTACCTGGATGTCTTTAAAATGCCCCAAACCACTAGTGACACGAGCTTTAAAATAATATTTGGTCACGTTACCACTCATGACACAGTTTTGCGAAAAGAAAAAAAACCTATTAAGCTTCTCAATAGACCAGTTTATAAGAAATACAGAGAACAGACAGTTGTGTAAACTACACCAGTGTAATTAGCAAAATGCAGTCTCTGAATACCCTGCAGGATAAGTAGGGTAACTGACCTAGTTTCTTTAAAAAATTACAAGGAGATAAAAGATATATGGAAAACAGGATTAAGAGATTCAAGGACCTAAGAACCAATCACAATGTGTGAAGTTTATTTGGATCCTGATTCAAACAAATAGTAATTTATATATTTTATGATGCAGAAGTGAATAAAATGTTTGTGTATATATATGTGTGTGTGTGTGTGTATAAAATGTATGTGTTTGTATCTATCTAGTATATGACAGCTGGGAAATGATACATGGCTGAGTGGCAACCTGATGATACCAGGGGGTTATTATTAAGGTACAATAGGGACTTCCTAGGTGGTCCAGTGATAAAACTCCATGCTGCCAATGCAGGAGTCCAGGTTTGATCCCTGGTCAGGGAACTAGATCTTGAGTGTGGCAACTAAAACCTGGTGTAGCCAAATAAATAATATTAAAAAAAAGAGGTATGATAATGGCATGGTTTAAATAAAAGGAGTCTCCACTGTTTAGAAATACATACTGAAATATTTACAGATAATATAAGTATCTTGGGTTAACTTCAAAGTAAATGGTTGAAACTAGGTAACAAGTACCTGGGCTTTCTTACAGCATACTGTTCATATATATTTCCTTCAATCATTCCTTTTGTAACTGTGTTCTAAAACATTACTAATACTGTTATTTGCTCTCTCCTCTTGCTTCTTAAATTTTTTATTCCAATTATAACCTTGCTTCTCTGTGCTCTGTGTTTTCACAAGCCACTGATCACCAGTAGTAAAGTTCCAATCTACAACCATGAAGAAATCTGATTAGTTTACAGCTGATATCATACTCAGTGGAAATGCTAGAAGCTTTTCCTCTGAGATTAGGAACCACACAAGGATGCGCACTCCCGCCACTTCTTTCAACATAGTATTGAAAGACGTAACCAGAGCAAGTAGGCAGGAAACGAAACCAAGGCATACAAATTGGAAAGGAAGTAAAACTCTCTTGTAGCTGACATGATGAGATATATATATATATATATATAACTCTAAAGACTCCACCAAAAGACTGTCAGAACTCATAAATGAATTAAATTGCAGGATATAAAATTAGTATGCAGTACCGCTCAGTGGAATAAGATGAGTCTCTCTCTCTCTCTCTCACACACACACAATCCTGCCATTTGCAACAAGACTAATGGACCTTACCAGCTTTATGCCAAGTGAAATAAGAGACAAATATATAATCTTACTGAAATGGGGAACTGAAAAAAAAAACAACGAGTTCATAGATACAGATAACAGGGGGTGGTAGAGGGTGATCAAAAGTACACTTAAGTCCCAAGGATGTAGTTGGAGTTAGTGATACTGTCTATTTGAAAGTTGCTAAGAGAGTGGATCTTAAGAGTTTTCCTCACAAGAAGAAAATCTGTAACCACGTAAACTTGTAAGTAATCTTTCTGTGATCATTACACAGTATATCCATGTGTCAAATCATGTTGTATACCTGTCAGTTAAGTTTCATAAAAAAGAAATTTGATCACAAAGATTTTCATCTGTGTATCAGTTAATGACAGCTATTCACACAGTCACAAGAGTCCCATGTCTTAAAAATAACTTGTTTTTTAGAAGTTTGAGCACTATTTAAAAAAATGATTATGAATGTAATTTGTTGTTTAGTCGCCAAGTCATGTCCAACTCTGCAACCCCATGGACTGTAGCCGGCCAGGCTTCTCTGTCCATGGGCTTTCCCAGGCAAGAATATAAATGTAAGTGCTCGCTTCGGCAGCACATATACTAAAATTGGAATGATACAGAGAAGATTAGCATGGCCCCTGCGCAAGGATGACACGCAGATTCGTGAAGCGTTCCATATTTTTTCAATGGAACAAAATAGAAAGCCCAGAGATAAATCCACACACATATGGACGCCTTATCTTCGACAAAGGAGGCAAGAATATACAATGGAGTAAAGACAATCTCTTTAACAAGTCGTGCTGGGAAAACTGGTCAACCACTTGTAAAAGAATGAAACTAGATCACTTTCTAACACCACACACAAAAATAAACTCAAAATGGATTAACGATCTAAACGTAAGACCAGAAACTATAAAACTCTTAGAGGAGAACATAGGCAAAACACTCTCTGACATTAATCACAGCAGGATCCTCTATGATCCACCTCCCAGAATACTGGAAATAAAAGCAAAAATAAACAAATGGGATCTAATTAAAATTAAAAGCTTCTGCACAACAAAGGAAACTATAAGTAAGGTGAAAAGATAGCCTTCTGAATGGGAGAAAACAATAGCAAATGAAGCAACTGACAAACAACTAATCTCAAAAATATACAAGCAACTTACGCAGCTCAACTCCAGAAAAATAAATGACCCAATCAAAAAATGGGCCAAAGAACTAAATAGGCATTTCTCCAAAGAAGACATACGGATGGCTAACAAACACATGAAAAGATGCTCAACATTGCTCAATATCAGAGAAATGCAAATCAAGACCACAATGAGGTACCATTTCACGCCAGTCAGAATGGCTGCGATCCAAAAGTCTACAGGCAATAAATGCTGGAGAGGGTGTGCAGAAAAGGGAACCCTCCTACACTGTTGGTGGGAATGCAAACTAGTACAGCCACTACAGAAAACAGTGTGGAGATCCCTTAAAAAATTGCATATAGAGCTGCCTTATGACCCAGCAATCCCAGTGCTGGGCATACACACCGAGGAAACCAGAATTGAAAGAGACACATGTACCCCAATGTTCATCGCAGCACTGTTTATAATAGCCAGGACATGAAAACAACCTAGATGTCCATCAGCAGATGAATGGATAAGAAAGCTGTGGTACATATACACAATGGAGTATTACTCAGCCATTAAAAAGAATACATTTGAATCAGTTCTAACGAGATGGATGAAACTGGAGCCGATTATACAGAGTGAAGTAAGCCAGAAAGAAAAACACCAATACAGTATACTGACACATATATACGGAATTTAGAAAGATGGTAATGATGACCCTGTATGCGAGACAGCAAAAGAGACACAGATGTATAGAATGGACTTTTGGACTCTGAGGGAGAGGGAGAGGGTGGGATGATTTGGGAGAATGGCATTGAAACATGTATACTATCATGTAAGAAACGAGTCACCAGTCTATGTTCGATACAGGATACAGGATGCTTGGGGCTGGTGCATGAGGATGATCCAGAGAGATGATATGGGGTGGGAGGTGGGAGGGGGATTCAGGATTGGGAGCTTGTATACACCCGTGGTGGATTCATGTCAATGTATGGCAAAACCAATACAGTATTGTAAAGTAAAATAAAGTAAAAAAAAAAAGTATAAATGTAATACTTGTTAAATCTGGGTAACAGATAAACATAAAATAATCCATTATATTATATATCCAAAAATAATATCTATTTATGTCAATAGCTTAATATATGTATCATGGACGTGTGTGTATATATGCATATATTCTAGTATTCTCAGATACACAGATACCTTACACTTTTTAAATTAAGGTGGAAAATGAGATATTCTTTAAAAACTTAAAAAGATTTTTTTAGAAACCCAATGCAACATATTTGTAAATAAACCTTATAAAAAGATGACCAATAAATTCTGAAGAAAATGCTTTTAACTTCCAAGTACAAAATGTTGCTTTCAAAAGAAATGTGCCCATACTAGTGGTTTTTCTTTGACGGAGTACATCATGCTGAGAATTTTATTTCGAAAAAGAAATGTCAGTGCTGCTGATGTTCATTTCTGAAACTGAAAAGCCTTGTTTATCTGTCCAGATCCCAATCTCTTACACCTACTGAATTTAAACTTGCTGCTGATGCTATGAAAAACAGCATAGAGGTTCTTCCAAAAAGAGTTGCCATATGATCCAGCAATCCCATCCCTGGGCATATATTCACACAAAACTGTAATTCAAAAAGATACATGCACCCTTATATTCACATCAGCACTATTCACAATAGCCAACACATGGAAACAACCTAAATGTCTGTCAACAGGTGAGCGGATAAAGAAGATGTGCATATACACAATGGAGTACTTGCTCAGCCACAGAAAGAGAATAACGCCGTTTGCAGCAACACGGATGGACCCAGAGAGTACCATGCTCAGGGAGGTAAGTCAGAAAGAGACAAATACCCTGTGACACCCCTTACACGCGGAGTCTAAAACGTGACACGAACTTGTCGGGATTCAGGGCAGATTGTCAGTGATGTGGTAGCAGTTCCAATGCCATTTCATAATCGCTAAGCACAGATTTCTCATTTTGACAACTTCTTTACTTAGCCTAAGAAAGGAAACCTGTTAAAGCCCTCTTCAGCCCCCTCTGCTTTCCCCAGACCCAGGAAGGTTTGCCTCAGGGCACCCACTTCCCAGGCACCAACATGGCTTCTTAATCCAGCTGTGTGATCCTTGGGTAACAAGGCTTAATGTCTCGGAGCCCCTAAGTATTCTTTTCTGGAAAATGGAAATGAGGACTAAGTGTATCAGCGTGCAAAATATTTATTTTGGTGCCTGCCTATAGGAAATGCTTAATAGAGGTCAAGTATTGCTTTGTGCCAACCTGCTAACACGTATCACATTGCGTTTTGATGATATGACTGAAAACTTTTCCAACAGGCAGTGAACTGATAGGAAGACTGGCAATAATACATAATTACTTTCATTCCTTCCCTCAGGACAGTGCTTAGGATGTACCTGGCACTCAAAAATTATGTTGAAAGAATGAGTTAAAAAGGCAAAGAAAAAATATAATCATTGTGTATATGTATAATGTAACAAATATTTGCCTTTTAAAAAACTTTTTAATTAGAGGATGATTGGTTTACAACGTTGTGTTGGTTTCTGCTATACGACAGTGTGCATCAGTTATACGTATACTCCCACCCCTTGCTCTTGGAGCCCCACCATCCCACCCCTCTCGGTCGTCACAGTGCACCGCGCGGAGTTCCCTGTGCCGTACAGCAACTTCCTGATGGCTGTTTTACGCATGGCAGTGTATGCATGTCAACGCTGTTCTCTCAATCTGTCCCACCCGCTCCTTCACCCACTGTGTCCCCAAGTCTCTACGTCTCTGGCTCTATTCCTGCCCTGCCAATAATAGGTTCATCACTACCATTTTTCTAGATTCTGTATATCTGACAATATACAATGTATTTTCTCTTTATATTTGCCTTTTTAGTTGACTATACATACATTAGACAGAAGCTGCTGTTGTAGAAAAAATTCGTTTAATCTTCAAAAACATTAATCGTGAACTTGGCAGCCAAACTATATATAGGTGAAGTACTCCCTTTGGGTGGAGAGATGTGTAGCTGGGCCAGCAGAGCAATGTTGTGGAATTTAAAAAGTGTTAATTTCTTAATATAGACATGGCTATGCCTGTAATGATTAATTAGGTCAGGAGGAGGGAGGAAGTGAGATTCAGAAGATCACTAGGCCCATAAATTTTTTTCCTAAGAGAAGGCAGATGGTCAAGTAAATGTAATCACATCACGCACTGCTCAGTGGAGGGAATCCTGGACTAGCAGTCTGGATGCCCAGGGTCTAGCCTTAGCTTTATTTCTTGGTGCCTTACCTACACCACACGGATCCCTTCCCTTCCTGCGGTCCTTAGATCCTTCACTGCACAGTGATGACAAGATCGGTAGTTCCCAAACCCTGGCACGCACAGCAGAGTCACCTGGCAGGCTTGTTGAAACAGACTGCAGGGCCCCGCCTCCAGAGTTGCTGATTTAACAGGAGCCTGCGAAGGCTCATTCCAAACTAATGCTCCCAGTAGTGATGCTGTTGTGGAGACCACACCTGAGAACCAGTGAGCGAGACGCACTATCAGGTGTGTCACCCCAGTTCCATAGTCCCTGTTAAGGGACTCTTTAACTGATGCTCCTCCTGAGACAACTGTACATTCATAGCAGCTGTAAGAAACGACAGCTCCCAGCACACTTTATTACCTAGTATACCTCAATGGGAACATCCCGGAAAACTATAGTGCAACATGACAACCAGGATATCAGTATTAATACAACCTATCCGTCTTACTCAGATTGCCTGAGATTTATGTACTCATCTGTGTGTGTGTATGTGTACTGAGTTCTATTCAGTTTTATCACATGTGTGGTTTCCTGTATCCATCACCATAGTCCAGAGACACAACAGGTCCACCAGGATAAGGAGGAAGAGACCAACTGTTAACAAGTTATCTCAGCTGACTGTTCCACTGGGCTAAAAACATCTACCAAGCTGTAAACATTTTTATTTGACCACCTGGTTGCTAATATACAAAGTGAATGAATTCCTCTCCTCCCAACTACAACCAAATGCCAACTACATCTAGAAAAATGTCTATTTCTGCTTTATTGACTACGCCAAAGCCTTTGACTGTGTGGATCACAACAAACTGTGGAAAATTCTGAAAGAGATGGGAATACCAGACCACCTGACCTGCCTCTTGAGAAACCTCTATGCAGGTCAGGAAGCAACAATTAGAACTGGACATGGAACAACAGACTGGTTCCAAATAGGAAAAGGAGTGCGTCAAGGCTGTATATTGTCACCCTGCTTATTTAACTTATATGCAGAGGACATCATGAGAATCGCTGGGCTGGAGGAAGCACAAGCTGGAATCAAGATTGCCGGGAGAAGTGTCAATAACCTCAGATATGCAGATGACACCACCCTTATGGCAGAAAGTGAAGAGGAACTAAAGAGCCTCTTGATGAAAGTGAAAGAGGAGAGTGAGAAAATTGGCTTACAGCTCAACATTCAGAAAACTAAGATCATGGCATCTGGTCCCATCACTTCATGGCAAACTGATGGGGAAACAGTGGAAACAGTGACTGACTATTTTTCTGGGCTCCAAAGTCACTGCAGATGGTGACTGCAGCCATGAAATTAAAAGACTCTTACTTCTTGGAAGGAAAGTTATGACCAACCTAGACAGCATATTAAAAAGCAGAGACATTACTTTGTCAACAAAGGTCCGCCTAGTCAAGGCTATTGTTTTTCCAGTGGTCATGTATGGATGTGAGAGTTGAACTATAAAGAAAGCTGAGCGCCAAAGAATTGATGCTTTTGAACTGTGGTGTTGGAGAAGACTCTTGAGAGTCCCTTGGACTGCAAGGAGATCCAACCAGTCCATCCTAAAGGAGATCAGTCCTGGGTGTTTATTGGAGGGACTGATGTTGAAGCTGAAACTCCAATACTTTGGCCACCTGATGCAAAGAGCTGACTCATTTGAAAAGACCCTGATGCTGGGAAAGATTGAGGGCAGGAGGAGAAGGGGGTGACAGAGGATAAGACGGTTGGATGGCATCACTGACTCAATGGACATGAGTTTGGGTGGACTCTGGGAGTTGGTGATGGACAGGGAGGCCTGGCGTGCTGCGATTCATGGGGTCGCAGAGTTGGACACGACTGAGCGACTCAACTGAACTGAACTACATCTAGCTTCACTTCCTTTACTCTCTTATTTGCTTGTATTTTCCTACTTTCAGTACAGTGTTTGCTCTTGTGTGACAGTGAAGCACAGTTGTGTATAAATGTGTGCAAAGATGTAGCATATTCTCCTAAATTGACTTGTTCCTAGAAAACTACTTGGGATAAAACCAAACCACAGTTACAGACAGTATAAACTTGGGCGGGTTAAAGACACTAAGGTGAATTATTTTATAAAGCAATAGTTAATTATCTAAGTTTATTATTTATTAAAGTTTGGATTTGGAATTGGCAAATAACTGTATTACAGGATCTTTTACTATTTCAATTCAAATGGTGTTTTTACTTCTATAAGGTATAGAAGTGCATATTTGTGTGCACAGCTAATACACATTTTAACTTATGATGCCTGACCAATATTACTACTGAGAAAAAAAGTGAGAACTTTTATGAGCCCATATAAAGACATCCATACATGCAAAGAAGCCCTATACCACTCTGAAAATCTGATGATGTACATAAAGCTGCAAAATTTTTATGGTTTTTTCCTTCATGCCATACGGTGGCATATTGATATAATCAATTCCAAATGCAACATACTATACTTTTGTTTATGTAATGAAGGTTTTCGAAAAGCTCAAGTATAAAGTAAATTTTTACCTATTACATCATATCTTCAATGTACTGGATTGTTCATCCTTTCCTAAATAATTGCTGCAGTTGATCTCATCTATTAAGTTTTAGGTCAGTTTTCTCAAATTTAGTTTTTACTAAGTGTATACAAGAAAGAGATGCTTTTAATATAAACTACCCCCACCCCCTGCATTCAGCCCTACCTGCCCTTGGGCTCAAAGCACTTCCAGGATAATAAATAATGCTTGAAAAAAATTCTTAGGCATCCTCTCTGGCCCCAAACTTTCCTCTAGCATACAGTCTCCAGCTGTTTCACAAGCACTACAACATTGGCACTGATTTAATTTGACCTAGATCTTTGAAATGCTAATATTCTTAAAAAAAAAAAAAGGCAACATTACAGAGAACCCATTGTGCAGACTGAGAAGAATGTGCTACATAGAAATTGGTTTGTTTTTTAATTTGTCTATTTACTTACTGGGCTTCCCAGGTGGGGCAGTTGGTAAAGAATCTGCCTGCCAGTGCAGGAGATGTGAGATTTGTGGGTTCGATCCCTGGAGTAGGAAATGGCAACCCACTCCAGTATTCTTGCCTGGAAAATTTATGGACAGAGGAGCCTGGCCAGGGCTACATTCCATGGGGTCGCAGGGACTCAGATATGACTGAGCACATGCTGGCTATGTACTTACTACTTACTAAAATTTTCAGTTCTAGGATATATTTCTTCTATCAGATCTAAATTAATATCTTATATACTTTAATGAGTAAAAGAATTATATAAACTATGCACTGTTTAAAAAATTAGAAATAAGACTACTAATAACAGCAGCCACCATTAACTGATCTACTACATGCCACAAACTACTTCATGTGCTTCTCACAATAATCCTAGTAGGTATCTTGGTAGTATCACCATTTTAGAGATGGGAAATGGATACAAAGACTAAATAATTGCCAGGTTAAAATCAGTAAGAAGAATCGGAAAGATCTAAGAAAAGCAAGAAGAATTAAATAAAGATGGCGACATTTACAAATCAGAAGAAATGGCAGCATTTAGAACTATGCACAATCTTCACGAGTGTCTACACATGTATATATAGTTACATACCTGGAGTACTAAAGGGCCAGTTTTGTACAAAATAAGAATCTTTCCTATAGGCTCCACATCAAACCCATAACGTATTATTCAACATGTTTTATTGGTGGGGGGAGGGGGAAATCCTCTGATCATTCTCCTACCACTAAATTTTTTCTCTGTAAAATCACCTATTCCTTGCTCTACCCTAGGAAAAACTAAAAATCCTTGTACTTATAAAGAATTAAAGACAAAACACACATAACATACTCCCCTTCTTTCAAAACTACAGACAGCGCACGTGCACGTTGCGTTTCCTAGGTGACCAGATGACCTGTGTGCCTGGGTGGATTCCCACCCATCCTCAGGGTGGGCTCTGGCCCCAGGCCACCTTCCACATGGTCTAAGGACTCTGCCCTCTGAATCCCCCTGCTTTGTTTGAGCAGAAACAAACCTGTCTAAGGATGGACATTCCCGGTCAGCAAGGTCAATGCATTTGGCCAACCTTGTCTTTTCTGACCTTTCTGTAGCATGTGGGACATGAACCCTTCTCACTCCTCAGTGGGATCCATCTTTCCCATGGTTTCCTGTCCCTCTGTGCTCCCCATGCAGGTGCGGGCCCGGGTTCGACCCCTGGTCAGGGAACTAGATCCCACATGTTGCAACCAGACATCCCATGTCACAACTAAGACTCGATGCAGCCACATAAGTAAATAAATATTAAAAACATTTTTTAAAGAGAGGCTTTTGCAGGCGCTCAGGACACTGGAGCCCCCAACAGCCACATTCTCAGCTGCAGTCACACAAGCTGAAGCTGTGCCCTCCGGTTTCACCTCTCATGCTGTAAATACGTGTTCCTCTTATGATGTATCACATTCTTCTTGTTTTTGTGCCTTTTAAAACAGCCTCCATGTGTAGGGTTGAAGTACTGTCTAGTGTTTCTAAAGGCAAGAAGGCTAAAGTATTTCTTACGGAGAAAAATCTTTGATAAGCTTAATCCAGGCATGATTTGTAGAGCTGGTAGTTGTGAGTTACATGTTTAGGGGATCAACAGTATCTATCAAATAATGTGTGTCTGTGTTAGTTGCTCAGTTGTGTCTGACTCTTTGCAATCCCATGGACTGTAGCCCACCAGGCTCCTCTGTCCATGGAATTCTCCAGTCAAGAATACTGGAGTGGGTTGCCATTCCCTCTCCAGAGGACCTTCCCAACCCAGGGATCGAACTTAGGATTATCCAGTAAAAGTGAAGTGAAGTGAAGTCACTAAGTTGTGTCCGACTCTTTGCGACCCCATGGACTGTAGCCTACAAGGCTCCTCTGTCCGTGGAATTTTCTAGGCAAGAGTACAGGAGTGGGTTGCCATTCCCTTCTCCACAGGATCTTCCTAACCCAGGGATCGAACCCAGGGTTATCCAGTAAGGAGTCTTTAAATAGAAAAATGATGCAACCAGGTGATGTGCAGGTCAGTGGATGAAAATGTGGGGACCAGGGGCTTGCAGGAACCTAACCCTGCATTTCCCCTGAATTCACGAATTCAGTATTTGCTGTGACTTCATAGACTATGACACCTGTGAATGTTGAGAGTCCACTGTGTGTTAAGCCCCGCCCTCTCTGGAAGTTCCAGCTTCGTGTGCACAGCTTCCTGCTGGATATCTGGATGTTCCACAGTATTACAAATCCAACATGTGCACAAATGGAGCTGTCATTTTTCACCCCCTCCCCAGATCCCTGCCCTCTGTGACTTCCTCATCCTGAGCCCCTTATCCCCAGAATAATACCATCTTCCTCAAAGCAAATACGCAGAAATCATCCTGGGGTTTTCTCCTTCATGTTCTCCATCCAGTAGAGAAATCCTGACTCTCACCTCTGGATTCCTGCCAGTCTTCTCCTTCCCTCTGTCACTAATTTACAGCTTCTCTTATTCTCTAACCTGAATGATGGATGACAAGTCCCCTAGGTGACCTCCTGTCCAAGTCTTGCCACAACCCAACTCTGCTGAAGGGATACTTCTAAAGGCACCACTTAAAAAAAATCGCAGTATAGTTGCTGTGAAAAGTGAAAGTGAAGTGGAAGTGTCAGCTGCTTAGTCGTGTCTGACTCTTGGCGACCCCATGGACTGTAGCCTGCCAGGCTCTTCTGTCCGTGGGATTCTCCAGGCCAGAATACGGGAATGGGTAGCCATTCCCTTCTCCAGGGCATCTTCCTGACCCAGGGATCGAACCTGGGTCTCCTGCATTGCAGGCAGATTCTTTACCATGGGGTTGCAAAGAGATGGGGAACATGAAGGAGAAAACTCTAGGACAATTTCCGCATTATATAAGGTGCACGGATGTACAACAGGGTGATTCAAGATTATATTCCATTTGTAGTTATAAAATACTGGCTCTAAGGACTTGCCTGGAAGTCCAGTGACTAAGACTCCATGCTCCCAATGCAGGGGGCCTGGGTTTGATCCCTGGTCAGGGAATCAGATCCCACATGTTACAAGTAAGGATCCTGCATGCCATAACCAAGACTGAATATCCAGTGTGCCACAGCTAAGACCCAGTGCAGCCCAGTAAATGAATATTTGAATGTTAGCTCTGTTTCCCATGTTGTACAATACATCCTTGTAGCTTATTTTATACCTAATAGTTTGCACCTCAATCTCCTCCCCTAATCTTGCCTCCACCCTCTGCCCTCTTCCCACTGGTAACTAGTCTGTTCTCTGTATCCCATCAGCTTGTAGAGGCGCCGGTTTCAGTACGTACCTACTCATCTACAGAATGCACTATTTCTCTCTGAAGCTGCTTCGGCAGAACAACAGAATCCTAATTTCCCTCTCACCTCTCTCCTGTCTGTTGCTTTTCCCTTCTCCACATTTGCCATCAGAGATCCTCCTGGAATGTTAGTCACCTTGTGCCACCCCTCTGCTTCCATGCCTCTTCCTATCACATCCACAGTTAAAGGCCTGAGAGTGCGACCCAGTCCGGCCCTCCACCACCTCTCTGATCTCACACCCTCATCATTCCACTCCAGTCATACCGGCTGTCCTGCTCCCTCTTCAGCCCACTGGACATGCTTCTGCCTCAGGACCTTTGCACCTACTCCCCCGCTCTGCCCAGAACTTCTCTCTTCTCTCGGGTAGCTGCCAGGATAAAGAATTCATAACACAAATGATTCTGCTAAAAGGTCACCTCCTCGGAGAGGCCTCTCCTGACTTCCTCACATAAAATCATACCCTCGTCCTCGGCCTACTCTCCACCTGTTGGCCTGTGTCTTTTTCCAGGACTCATCAACCACTGACACGAGTGTTAACTGTCTGCAGCCACATCTAGTAGCTTCTGTCCATATCTTCCCTGTGAAACATGAGCGGGAAGATGTGCTGTCCTTCACATCTGTGTCCTCATGCTCACCCTACTCGTTTCATGGGGAAGATACAGACAGAAGCCCTCAACACAGGGGGCCCGGGTTCGATCCCTGATCCAAGAACAAGATCCCACGTGCTGCACTAAGAATTTCCATGCTGCAGCTAAAAGATTTTGCATGCCAAAATGAAGACTGAAGATTCCTCATGCCATAACTAAGACCCAGTGCAACCAAGTAAATAAATATAAAAAAAAACCCTAATAGTAAGTTACATGTGTAGCAGCCATTAATGCCAAATAGATGGAATAGTTGCCAAAGCCATTTCATTTGATCAAATTAGTACTTGATAATAAACAGGATTCGAACACAAACCTGCAGATGTGTTAACTAAAATCTCCAAATTGTTTTTACAAATGAAACGAAAATGCTGATACTGATATAATTACTGATATAACCCGAGTATGAAGGGATTTGGGGTTATAGCCATCATTTATGGAAGTCGTACTATGTTTACTCTTTCCAGTAATTCCACAAGGTAGCTAGTATCATTCCTCTCTCTCTCTCTTTTTGGGTTTAGATGAAATGACACCATATCCAAGTCCCTGAGTCCTTGTCCTTTGAAATAAAAGACTTTTTTGCTTTAGTCTCCCAGACCTCCCTAAGTCTCAAAAAGCTGGCTTAAGAGTTAATGATTTGGGCAAAAAATGGGCAGAAGCCCTAAATAGACATTTCTCTAAGGAAGACATAAAGATGGCCAAGAGGCACATGAAAAGATGCTCAACATTAGTTGCCGGGAGCCAGCGTGAGGAATCCCACAAGGTCATATGGCAGAGGCCTGATGGGCAAGGCGAGTCAGGCCTCAGGTTTTCCCACTGGTATCTCCTGAGCATGTACCCCTCAAAATAAGAATATGCCTGCCTTCTTGTATTGTACTTTTCCACTCTTCTGACACTCTCTGGAAAAAGTTAACTCAGGGCTTTAGTCTTCTGCATTTAAAAGGGACGTTTCAGTTCAAACCCCCTCTGATAACTCTCTAGCTTGCCTAACAGCTGGACCTCTTACAGCTTGTGAATTGCTTACAGCCCCCCAACCACGAGAGGCACAAAGCTTAAAACATCTTAAAGATACAGAGCCTTTTCTAAAGAGCTAAAAATCATACTGGTGACGGATTTCACTGTTGACTCAATGATTGCTGCCAAGCCTCCATATTCTTTATCTTTTAGGCACCTGGGAGGATGTTAATCAATGTAAATGGGATATGGAAAAAGATATATAATAGTTTTGATGTTAGCAACACTAGACTTTTGAGTTAATTACTTTTGTTATAAATCACTGTACTCCTTTTACTTGTTATAAGTTGCTGTATCTTTGCTATGTAAGAATGTAACTTTAGTGCTTTCTGAGAGTGGCACCAGACTTTGGGAAGAACAACACAGATAAGTCTCCTGGTTGACAAACCCTTATCAGAAAAAAAGGCTGTAAAATGTTAATTGGCCCTTTTGGCCGGAAGATGATATAAATTACCTAAGACAGGTATGCAGAGAGAAAAGCCTGGTTTTGATAAGAGTCTAGGCTGCTAACGCTGCATAACTTTGTATTACCCATTGATCTCTATGTATAATCAAAAGTATAAAAGGCCTTGAAGGACAATAGAGGGGGGGCCAGTCATTGGAAGGACTGGTTTCCCCCGTGTCTTCTCTTTACTCTAATTTCTGGCTGAATTCCCATCTGGGGCGTGGAGGCTTGCCATGTCTACTTACTTGCCCCAGCTTCTAAGATCCACGCGAGAGGGAGCCCAAGGTGGGGCACCCCCCGCTATTCAAGAGGATGCTGGCGGCCTAATGTAGATGGTGCAGGTTCCTTGTCTGGAACTTTATTGGCTTTCCACGTAAACCAAGTTATTCAGCCTCTTTTCTCCACTTAATTTTCCTGCGACACTATTTCTTCCTAATCTAATCTTATATTTATAAATAAATAAATTTTTTCCTCGCCTATGCCGTCCCCGCTTCGAATCACCCTGGATCCACTGGGGCTGGACCCCGGCAATTAGTCATTATGAGAGTAATGCAAATCAAAACTAAAATGAAGTATCAACTCACACCAGTCAAAATGGCTATCATCAAAAACCCACAAACAATAAATGCTGTAGAGGGTGTGGAGAGAAGGGAACCCTCCTACACTGTTGGTGGGAATGTAAATTGGTGCAGCCACTATGGAGAACAGCAAGGAGGTTCCTTTAAGAACTCATAACAGAGCTACCATATGACCCTGCAATCCCGTTCCTGGACACACATGTGGAGATAAACATGGTACAAAAGAATACGTGCACCTCAATATTCATTGCAGCACTGCTTACAACAGCCAAGACATGGAAGCAACCTAAATGTCCATCCACAGAGGAATGGATAAATAAAATGTGGTACATATATACAATGGAATATTACTCAGCCATAAAAAAAGAATGAAATAATGTCATTTGTAGCAACATGGATAGACCTAGAGATTGTCATACTGAGTGAAGTAAGTCAGAGAAGGAGAAATACTGTATGACATCCCTTATACATGGAATCTTAAATGATACATACAAACTTATTTACAAAAGAGACTCACAGACTTAGAGAACAAGTTTATGGGTGCCAGTGGGAAGGGTTGGGAGAAAGGATAGTTAGGGAGTTTGGGATTGACATGTACACACTGCTATATTTAAAATGGAAAAACAACAAGGTCCTACTACATAGCATGGGGAACTCTGTTCAGTGTAATGCGGCAGCCTAGATGGGAGGGGAGTTTGGGAAAGAATGGATACGTGTATATTTACGGCTGAGTTCCTTTGCTTTCCACCTGAAACTATCACAACATTGTTTAAAAAAAAAAGTTAATGATTGAGAAATGTGAAAATGTAGAAGCAAAGAATAGCTGTTGGGCTGGGAAACTAGTAACGATTTAGACTATAAAGCAGCCACATAGCAGAAACAACAAACTCCCAGTTCTTGAAAGATATAAAGGCCAGATACACATTCCTAAATTGTTTTTACAGGAAGCAGACCCCCACCAGATGAAAACTGCTGACCATAAGAACAGAGAAGCTAGACTGATTGAAACCAGAAGGTTGATGATGCTTGAGACTTCATCTTGATGCCAACCAATCCTAGAACTGTGCACGAGCTGATCTTCTCCCCTGCAGCCCCCTCGCTCACACTGCCTTTAAAGCCCCTTCCCTGAAGCCATCAGGGAGTTCAGAGCATTTGAACATGAGCTGCCTGTTCTCCTTGTTTGGCACCTGCAAGAAATGCCCTTTCCTTCACCACAACCTTGCATCAGTAGCCTGGCTTCACTGCCTGCAGGTGAGCAGAGCCGAGTTTGATTCAGTAACAGAAACTGAGCCTTAAAGATATTAATGACTTTGCTTGTGACAACACTGTTGTCAAAGCGAGGAGTTTATTTAGAGTCTATAGACACCAAAGCTCATGTTAGTGAAAACAGACACCATCCAATACATTCATGCTGACAGCCTGTGGAATTTTTAACTCAAAACCTTTCAAAACAAATCCTTCCATACCGTTAAATCACTAAGACAGTAGCAGTGGCTACTGCTGACACCTGTCTCTTTTGCCTATGCACTCTGACACATGGAATTATCATCTAGTCAGATCTGCTCACTGGCAGCCTCAGCAAAAAAGGTTTAAATGGCTTCAGCTCATCGGCGATGGACACACTTACCTAAGCTTGACCTCGTGTTGGATCTTTCTATTATTGCATGCTTACTGGGATTGTTTAAGACAGAGCGTTTGGCCAGTGAGATGTCGGCGGTGACTCTTGTGATGGAAATCCTGTTGGCGAAAAAGAACAGAAGATCTGAGGTTATTCACTGAATAAAAGGGGAGAGAAATGCATACCCCAAACTCATCCAAATATGATATGTGAACTGAAGTGTGAAAGTTACTCAGTCGTGTGTGTCCGACTCTGCGATCTCATGGACTATACAGTCCATGGAATTATCCAAGCCAGAATACTGGAGTGGGTAGCCTTTCCATTCTCCAGGGGATCTTCCCAACCCAGGGATCGAACCCAGGTTTCCCACATTGCGGGTGGATTCTTTTGCCAGCTGAGCCACAATATAGACCATATTTTCAATCAAGAAATGTTAGGGCACTTAATCGTTCATTTTTCTCTTTAAACTTTTTATTTATTTTCTATTGGGGTATAGCTGATCATTCATTTTAATTCTGCACCTACCTAACTTAGCATGTATCGGTTGCTTACCAAGTGCCAGGCATGCCCTTAGCATTATCTCATTACCCGGATTAACTCATTAAATCATTCTAAAAACTTCAGTGGAGAGGATACTCTCCCACTTTTGTTGATGCAAAAAAAAAAAAAGAATCATGGGTAGATTGTTTATCTAAGGCTATATTGTTCCTAAAAGTGATGAAGCTGCAATTTGAACCCAGAACTCCCGAGAGTCTATATTCGTAGCCCCTGTGCGGTAATCCCTCCTGTAAGTATGGTGCTGTGATCAGCATGAGGAATAAATAAGAACAAGACAAACAAGATCCTCTCTAAGAGAGCTGAGCAGCAGAGATGGGTCATAAATAAGAAATTAATGAAGTATTACAGGTTAGGAGGACTGTTCTGAAGAAGACCCAGAGGATGTTGTGGCAGACAATCATGAGTCGAGGAGAGGGGGTCATTTCAAATAGGGTAGACATGGGCACAACAAAATTTGGGAGCTGGGCAGAGTAAATGACTTAGGTTGGAGACTGGGCTGAATGAACAAGCCAGCAGCAGGGAAAATGTGGAGTAAAATGGCTCATCAGACCTCTGAAGAAGAAGGTGAAGGGGGCACCAGAAGTAAGAGATTTGAATAAAAGTCTGTTCCACAGTTAGACCCCTCCACCTCCCCTTTATTACATCAAGCCATGAGGTGGCCGTCCTTTTCCCGTGTGGTGTAAGACCACTGACTGGTCTAGTCTCTCCAGGAAGTAAAATAGGGCATCTGCTACACAGAGCAGGGACAGAGAGAAGAAAAGGGTTCAAAACGCTGAGCCCCCAGTCCTCTTCCACATCCTAGAATTTTGGTAGCCAAGGGTATATCCCCTAGGTGTCAGAATGGAAGATTCTTCTCCGGGGGAATCTGACCAACAAATAGAAAAGACCCAAAGAATAGGCATTGGGGGTTTCCCATGGAGACTGCCCAGTGGGGCTGTCCTACAGGAAACATCGTGTCTTAGGAGCACAGAATCTCCAGTTGATTATTTGATGTTCTATTATTATACTTGAGCACACCAGTCATCCCTGGGCATCTCAGGAGAACTCCTCACATGAGTGACCAAGACAAACAGAAAAACCACCTATGACTAATGCCCAAAGCTGAATGCTAAGAGATGATTATACCTACGAAACTAGAACAAAATTCTATTTAAAGACTCAGACTAAGAAAGCGTTTCTGGAAATTAAAAATATAACAGGAGAAATGAAAATTCAAAAGAGGGGCTGGAAGCCCAAGTTAACGAGATCTTCTAAAGAGTAAACCGGCAAAGACAGAGATGGAAAATAGGAGAATAAAGGCATAAAAACTAGAGAATTGCCCAGGAAGTTCAACTTCCAATAATAAGAGCTCCAGGAAAAAGAGAACAAGGAAAACACAAGACAGGAAGGTAAAAAAAAATTAGAATTGAGAGTCTGAATTTCCAAATGGAAAGGGGGAGCCCAGCAGAAAGGTTGAATCTTCCACATCAAGACATATTCTTGTAAGTGTCATGACACTGGGGACAAAGAAAAGCCTAAAAGCTTCCAGAGGAAAAGGCGGGCCCCATACAAAGGGTCAGGAATGGAAATGCTTGTTCTTCTCAACAGCAACAACGGTTACACAACACTGTAAATCAACTACACTTTCAATAAAAAATATTAAGATTGGAACCCCCCCTCCAAACCCCCCCCCCCACCAAAACACAACAATGGAGACAGAAGGCAATCGAGCAAAAATCCTTATAAATTCTGGGGTGGGGTGGGGCAGGGAATTATTCCAATCAGAATTCCATAAGCATTGTAACCATTTCTCAGTTAAATAGGAGGGCTGATTAAAGGCATTTTAAAAGGCATGCAGGGTCTCAAAAAGTTTTAATGTCCTCTTTCTAAAGAAACTGTCAGAGGATATTGTTGACAAAAAAGATGGAGGTAAATCTTGACAGAGATCAGTTGATCTAGGGAAAAGGGGTTCACACCCCCAAAAGGTGGTGATAGGCATAATGAAGAGAGCTGTCTCATAGTGACATCTATGCACTCAACACAGAGACAAACCATCCAGGCTGGGGCAGGACAGGACATTCCTGGAGAGAGGTTCAGGAAGACACAGCTGAGGGACACCTGGATGTGTGCGAATCTATTGTGAGGAACTTGAAACAACCAGGGGAAGAGTGTGTGGCTGGACTGGCACCAACTATATAGAAAATTAAGCATGTGTAAAAAGCAAAATTATTAATCTCATAGATGCCACAAAGAAAACACATCAGAAAAAGTAATGCAAATATATGACATGGCTCATTGAAATCTTATTTACACGGTCATAACGCATCCGAAATATAGAACCAGCCAAAATTATGATGTAACTGCTGGGAGAGTGAAGGATGAGATGGACGCAGGTGTGCAGATGTGAGAGACACAAACAGGAGGAATTATGCATGAGGCAGCTGAACAGTCTTCATCGTAGGAAGTCCAGAGAGAATGCCTAACCGTGAACGAAGCATGGGATTTAGAGGCAAGGAGTAAAAACTGAAGGAGTTAAGTGGTTGCCTCTGGAGAGCAGGACATTTGGTAAAGTGTGGAAAGGGAATTACTGGCTTCTGCAAAACAAATTAAAAATAAAAATCTGTTGATTTATATACTGTAACCTTTACTGTATACAGTTTCCTGAATTTGGACCAATTCATAAAGTCCTGTCACATTCATGACATGGAACAGTTCCATTAGCTTCCCGACCCCACCCCTGTCAATCATGGGCTCTTTTCTATCCCTATGGTTTTGCCTTTTCCAGAACATGACTGTAGCCTCTTAAGCTGAGCTTCTTTCACTCTGCATAAGGGATCTGAGATTCACTCATGATGTTGTATCAATAGTTCACTCCTTTTTATTGTGGAGTAGGACACCTATTTACAATAATTAAGTGTATTTGATTAAGTTTTTTGTACTATGAGGACAGTTTTACTTTACATGGAAAAAGTGATATAACCAGAAAAGCAATATTAAACCCAGCCACTTAAACAGTTTCATTTTGACTTCCCAAGGCATTCACAAGTTGAGTTCAGATGACAGGTGTTCAGCAATTAGTTAAAAATGTCTTTATTTATTTGGGGGTGGGGGTGGTAGAGTGGAGTGATGTAACAATATTCCTTTCATGTTGAGCACCTACATGGCATGGAGGGTATCGGTCATTCCATGCAGACTTATGAAGTGCCTACTAGGTGCAAATCTTCATTCAGAGCACTATTATGGAAGTCAAATTCTTGTGGGGTGGAGGGAGGCAGGGATATAGACAAAGAGATGTCTGATGTCAGGTGGCATTAAATGCCATCAAAAAAACAGTGCAGGACAAAGGAATGAAGTTGGGTCATTTGTAGAGATGTTGATGGACCTAGATAGAGTCTGTCATACAAAGTGAAGAAAGTCAGAAAGAGAAAAACAAATATTGTATATTAAAGCATGTATGTGGAATATAGAAAAAAGTACAGATGAACCTAGTTCCAGGGCAGGAACAGACACACAAACAGAGAGAACGGATGTGTGGACACAGGGGGAGTGGGAGGGTGGGATGAACTAGATTAGGTTTGACATAAATACACCATGTGGAAAATAGAGAGCTAGTGGGAAGCTGGTGTACCACAAGGAGCTCAGCTCAGTGCTCTGTGATGACCTGGAGGGGTGGGGTGGCGGGGAGGCTCGAAAGGGAGGGGACACACACACACAGCTGATTCATGCTATTGCACAGCAGAAACTAACAGAACATTGTAAAGCAAGTATCCTCCAATAAAAAAATTATGCATGACAATAAGGACATAGAACGGGTTCTGAGGATGGTATATTTTCATGTTCAGGGAAGACTTTTCTGGAAAGGTGACCTTTGGTCGAGCCACGTGGATACTGTGGGTAGGGTTTTGTATGCAGAGGAGGAGTCAAGACCTGAAGTGCTGGTCATTAAATCAGGCCCACTGAGTGGGACCGAAGGCCTGCTGAGGACCAGGATCTAAAGAGCCCTGGACACTCACTGGGAGACAGGCTGCCCCCTGAGGGAGACACCCTGGGGATACAGTGGTGACAAGACATATAAAACCAGGCCGGAAGCCTCTCACAGTCAGCCTGGGGGGATTCAGCCAGGGGACAGGATTTTCTTTAGTGATCCAACTTCCTTTCTGCCTTTCAGCACAGGCTTTGTTTTATCCCCCACTTGGCTGGGCTTCCACTGCCCTGCTTGTGTGGTTTGCTCTATAGGCTGCAGGAGGAGAGCCACCGTCCTGCTGCAACTCCTTACGTGATGCTTCTGGACTGTCACTGCTTGAGGTTCCACCAGAAGACAGACCCTGAAAATCCTAAAGGGGACAATACAGTGTAGAGGAGTGGTCCTCAACACTTGCAGTGTATCAAAGCTGCCTGAGAAGACTTTACAGTTAGATAAAGTCCTATCCTAGACATTGGGCTTCACTTAATCAGGTGGGATACAAGTCTATGACATTTAATTAAAAAATATTTTTTGGCCATGCCACATGGCTTGCAGGATCCTAGCTCCCTGATCCTAGCTCCTTCTCCCAGAGAAGGCAATGGCACCTCACTCCAGTACTCTTGCCTGGAAAATCCCATGGATGGAGGAGCCTGGTAGGCTGCAGTCCATGAGGTCGATAAGAGTCAGACACGACTGAGTGACTTCACTTTCACTTTTCACTTTCATGCACTGGAGAAGGAAATGGCAACCCACTCCAGTGTTCTTGCCTGGAAAATCCCAGGGACGGGGGAGCCTGGTGGGCTGCCGTCTATGGGGTCGCACAGAGTCGGACACGACTGAAGCGACTTGGCAGTAGCAGCAGCTCCCTGACCAGAGATGGAATCCTTGCGCCCTGCAGTGGAAGTGCAGAGTTCTAGCACTGAACCACCAGAAAGTGAAAGTGTGAAAGCACTGTGATCCCACGGACTGTAGCCCGCAGGCTCCTCTGTCCATGGAATTCTCCAGGCAAGAATGCTGGAGTGGGTAGCCATTCCCTTCTCCAGGAGATCTTCCTGACCCAGGGATTGAACCTGGGTCTCCTGCATTGCAGGTGGATTCTTTACTGTCTGAGCCACTAGGGAACTGCCAGGATATCTCCTAAGTCTGCTACATTTTAAAACCTCTGATGGTTTTAAATTGGCAGCCAGGGTAGACAACCACAGGTTCAGAAGAACCTGCCTCACACCTAAGTACATTTTCCACACGACAAAGTGATGTAATGTTTCCCAGCATTGATTTCCAGTAAGACTGCTTAGCACAGGGTTCCCCATGGACCCCTCCCTAAAGAATTCAGTACACATGCCAAATGCTTCTGTGACAAGACCTGACATTTTCAGAATCACTGGAGAGGACAATCGAATTAATCACTGATGGTGGCTTTTCTTTCTTGCCCCCAATTTCCTTGTTAATTTACCTGTCATTGTCCTACTAAGTGAACAGGAAGATTGCTTTGTTCGCGGGGTGACACGGTTGTTTAGGGTGGATCTGACTGAAATGGGCTTGTCTAGTGCACGTAACAGAAAGAACAATAACTCATCATCTCTCTGACATGACACACTTAAGGCTATTTTAGCAATGAGGGTCTTGATTCTGACAGCTCTCCAGGGCATCAACACAAGAACCTAACTGGGTTTTAGAACAGAAAATAATTCCTATCAAGAATCTTTTTATCCTCAATCCTTCCTTTCATATTTTTTCCCTCTTGGGCTTTACATTTTAAAAAAAAAATATACTTTGTTGAGTTTTCCCTGGTGATCCAGTGGTTAAGGCTTCACAGTTCCAATGCAGGGGATGTGGGTCTGATCCTTTATCAGGGAACTGGGATCCCACATGTTGTGTGGCATGGCCAAAAAAAGTATTTTGTTTAATAGATAACACAGGAGTGATCCATCTTCCCCTTCTATAACTGCATGTCTATTTAGAATTAGCCACACTCATACTTGTTATGAGTTTCCACCCTCTATGGCTGTCTGGCCGACCAGAAGCAGACAGCGTGTGATTTACTAACTCTGGATGTCTTGCCTTGAGTGAAAGAGTTAACGTTTTGCATGACTTTTTTGAAATTCTGCTTTACAGACCCTATTCCTTCCTCTGAAAGTGAAAGTGAAAGTCGCTCAGTTGTGTCTGACTCTTTGTGACCCCATGGACTATATAGTCCACGGAATTCTCTGGGCCAGAATACTGGAGTGGGTAGCCGTTCCCTTCTCCAGGGGATCTTCCCAACCCAGGGATCAAACCTAGGTCTCCCACATTGTAGGCAGATTCTTTACCAGCTGTGCCACAAAGGAAGCCCAAGAATACTGGAGTGGCTACCCTATCGCTTCTCCCGTGTATCTTCCTGACCCAGGAATTGAACCAGGGTCTGCTGCATTGCAGGTGGATTCTTTACCAACCGAGCTAACAGGGAAGCCCCTTCCTTCCTCTGAGGATTTTTAATTGGTGATCACAGGCCTACAGTGGTGAATTCCAGTTTTAAGAGTTCAGAGGAACCATGGCAGGTCCATTCATAAAGCCACATGGAAACTACTTTGGGCCAGAAACAGAGGACTGATACAACATTGAAAATACTGTCTTTGTTTCTTAAATGAAATCAATCTGGATGGCTAATACTGTAGAACATGGGTCCATGATGCACCCTGTAGCTGGAGTCTATCTTCCAAGTTCAGAACTTAACTCAGGTTGAAATAGAGGTCAGGGAACCCATCTCATTCCCCCATCTTTGGCATTTAGAAAAGAGTAGTGGGTTAACTCAGTCATAGAGAGTGAAGTGCCTGGTCTAGCAGAATTTTCTGGGTAAGTAGGTTCATGTAGACAATTCCAAATGATGATAAATGACAAAGTCAAGATCACAGAAGTGAAAGCTACATGGGCCCAATTAGAGGTTGGGCCAGAGCCTAGACCAAGCTGAAGGCCCAAAGATCAAGCTGTGATTCCCAGCATGAAATAAATTATATTTTATAAAGTCATGCAAAGCAAAACTATTTAATGAGGAACATCTGATTAGGAAGACTCTGATTCTAAAGTCTTTGTTTTTTTAGTTTTGGCTGTGCTGGGTCTTCATTGTGGGCACAGGCTTTTTTTTTTTTTTTTTTTGAGTGTGGCATGCAGGCTTAGTTGCCTTGTGGTGTGTAGGATCTTAGTTCCCTGACCAGGGATTGAACCTGCATCCCTTGCATTGGAAGGATGATTCTTAACCACTGAACCACCAGGGAAGTTTCATGAAGGCTTTTTTGAAACACAGATTCTAGTTTCCATTTTCTGTCTCTTTCAGTCCTTTGCTTTCAGTTCTATGACTATTCCAGTAGTCATGTATGGATGAGAGTTGGACCATAAAGAAGGCTGAGCTCTGAAGAACTGATGCTTTTGAACTGTGGTGCAGGAGAAGACTCTCGAGAATTCCTCAAACAGTAAGGGGAATCAAACCAGTCAATCCTAAAGGAAATCAATCCAGGATATTCTTTGGAAGGACTGATGCTAAAGCTGAAGCTTCAATACTTTGGCCACCTAATGCAAAAACTGACTCACTGGAAAAGACCCTGATGCTGGGAAAGACTAAGGGCAAGAGGAGAAGGGAGCAGCAGAGGATGAGATGATTGGATGGCATCACTGACTCAATGGACATGAGTTTGAGCGAACTCTGGTAGTTGATGAAGGACAGGGAAGCCTGGTGTGCTGCAGTCCATGGGGTCATAAGGGTCAGAAAAGGCTTAGCAACTGAACTGAACTAACAATATCCTACTATAAAAGCTCCCCTCTTTGCCCTGCCTCCCCTACTGATTCTGGCTATGGAACAGATCTTGGTCCTTGTCTTTGAAGAAAGAGTTCAACAAAGAGACAAAATTTATTAGAAGCACAGTATGCATGGAAAGCACATGGGGGAACCTGGAGTAAGCTTGCACAACAGAAGGTTGCTTATTGGGGCAGTTTTCCAGGTTGTCTCTGGCTAATCATCTCACTTGTGCCCATCTCTGGTCTTTCAAAGGGCAGCAGAAAGCCAGCTTCAGGTGTTCAGCCTGGGGCCTATCTAACTCCTACCTCATGACCAAAGTCAATATAAACAAGAAACAGTCGTGACAGCTGGTGTGTTCAAGGAAGAAAGCGAGAGATCTAAAAGAATAGTGAAATCTACAGATTCCATTTACTGCACTTGTATTGCCAGACAGGAAAAGGAAAGGAATGTGGAGAAGAGAGGCACCCAGTGTGTCTCATTAAAAATATAGAAATACACCCTAGCTCTGTCTGCTCCCAGGTTCCCAATAACCTATGCTTAGTTTACATTTAGAAGCTTCCAGTTTAGACTCCAATCCTATCTTTGATGCTTCAGAAGTTGGCTGAAATGTTACTATGGTGCCTACTGGTTATTTGATTCAAGGCTGCCATTCAATACACCCCCAGTAAACTCTGTGAAGCCAAGGCCCTTGTCTGATTTTGCTCCTCACAATGCCTGGCTCAGCAGAGAAGGGGAAGGCCTGCGACAGCAGTGTGGGTGGAGATGAAGAATGGGATCCAGCACCAGGTAGGGGGTTTGCCATCGCTCACAGTAACAGGAGAAAAGGCAGAACATTCAGGCAAATAAGTAAGGGGGATGGGTGTGTGGCTGTTGGGAACACTTGGATGGTCTCCTCTGCTTGCTTCTGTTTGCTCAAAGCAACAGGAAGCAAGTTCACCAGGAAGCTCAAGAGGAGAAGGGCTCGATGAGAAAGGAAATGCTGTGAAAGCCTTTCAGAGGAGTAGAAAAATGGATGGAAGAGGCACATAGAATATGATCCCTGGGCAGCACTGAGGGCCAGCTCGTCGTGAATTTAGGGTGAGACTCATCAGCAGGGGTTTGACCAAATTCAGCTACAGATGCAGGTGTAGGAACAGAGAGCTGAGGTTGTGTGGAGTAAGTATGATAAATATGTACTGAATCAGATCGAACTGAATGGAACTTACATCCTGTCACCACAGAGGTTTGAGAAGCCAGTGTTCTCTTAGGATCCATCCACCTGTCCCACCCAGGTTTCAGTTTCATCTTTAAGGAAAAGATCCACAAAACCCAGAATTCTGAAATACTTACCGCCCTTCGAATCTGTGTTTTAAAAAATCGAACAGTGCTTTTTGCATCATATCTGTGACCTGCAATTGAGCAAGCAATAAGACATGAAAAAACATTACTAATTATGATAAAACAGTCTTATTCCTCTTAATGTTAAAAATCAAGGCTTCCCATTGGGAAAAAGTAGCATGTGAGGGTCACTCCCTTTTTCTGTGGCTGAGCTTTGATACATTAACAATGAAAAAAGACAAAGTTCCCCAAACTCACTCTTGGAGGGACTGTTAACAACACTGCAAGGGGCCTCCATCATTCTCCATTTGACACTGTCTCCCCAGACTGAGTCAACTGTGGCATGTATACATCTCCAAGGCAACAGCCAAGGAAACAAAATAGAACAGAACTGTAGCAATGTACCCCGTGGCTTGAAAACAACATGCTTTGCTGCCACCAGCTTTTTTCCAAGTTCAAGAGTCGAGAGGGAGGTGTGCAAGGTCAGGTCAGCAAGCAAGGTCAAGGATGTGCCAGAGGGCAGCTACCTACCTCATATCCCTTCAGAGAGGGGCCCACCAGGACCACAGGTCGCATGGAAGGGACCACATCATACGGAGGGGTATGCTCTGTCTGCAGAGAGAGGAGACGCCTTCAGATGGTTAAAAGGCAGAGGGAACTCAAATATGCAATGCACACACTGTTCTTTCTCAACTCTGTGATACCAGGCACTAACTTCCCAGACACTGCCATTCTTTTTGCACTGGCTTTTTTCTAAATAAACCCAACCCAAGACTGGGTGGTTTTATTTCCCTCATGTTTCAAAGTGACTGAGTTGTTTAGTTTTCTGGCTCTCCTCAAATGCTGCTGATGTTCCTAATGCAGGAGGGGCTGCTTCTGAACAAAAAACTAGTTAGAACAGACAAATACATGCCTCATGCAGGAGAGGTGCTTTTAAAAGGCTTGACCGGAGGTTAATACTGCTTTTCAGATGCATTTGAGTTTTCTCAAGAGTTGAATGATCAGACCTCATGTGGTTAATGACAAAGAAAAGAAAGGTCTTTGGGTTTTAGATGTTGGTCTTACCTGGATAAAACCTTGGTCTTTTGTGACCAAATACTTGACAGTTTCTATTTTGCTGTGAGAGTTTGGAGGAGCCTGCATGCTTGTTTCAGTAAATGGAATCATGACCACTCTTCACAGCTGATGGATTTATATTTTTAGATTTTTGGTTTCTGTCTTTTGGAACTTACAACACTTACAATGTCAGGTTTATGGGTCTTGGAGGGAAGATGGTTCTCATGCATTGAATATCCGAGCAGGCCTCCACGGCCTCACAAGCTTCACTGTCATCCTGCAGTTCTCATGTGCTTCTCAAGAACTGGTTAGGAGGTGTTTCTCTTACATAACTACTCATTCCCTCCCACAAGACTGTATTTCTTTTTTAGAAGAGCAGGGGGAGGACCTAACTTTGTAGCCATTTCTAAAACTTGCAACAATTTTCAGCTCTTCTGCTTCTAATATAATAATGACAAGAAAGATTTCCCCCCAAATGAGATAACTTATTTGTTTAAAGATCTTAAAATTGGATATTTTAATAGAAGAAAATGTTAAAGTGACTGGGAAAAAAAATGACTTCTTTAATGTGGAAGACAGAACTATGGCCTGAGACACTGAGATAAACAAATCATGCTGGCAGGAGTCTTCCTGCATTGAGGAGTGTCTGAACAATACATATATGTTAAGAATTACACAGACCAAAAGAAAAATCTTCTCTGAACCGCTGGAAGAATTTAGTCAACTTATTGCAGATGTGAATGCCATTTTTGCATCAGGCTGCCGTTCAAGAACACATTACTGTTGCTGAAGATGGCCCTTCACCAACTTTCTGACTTGGATCCAATTTACTTTGCTTGGGGCATAGCGAGGGGATGAAAAAGCATTTCAAATTCAAAAGTTTCCATTGGAGTTTTGCCCATAGTCATGGACAATAGAATCGGAGGGGAGAAGCTATGACTGTGACTGTGCTGTCTCAAATTTTACTGCTGAAAGCTTTATCTAGTGCTCAAAATGAATTTTAATAGATACAATCAAGGTAGAATACATTTTTAAACAGAAAAAACAAACGAACAAACCAACAAACCCAAGACAAACATAGTACAGTGACAGCACAAATGCCACACAAGCATCACTCTAAAAGCAACCTAAAACATGGAAAACAATCTTATCATTGCATCTCAGGTTGTTGTTTTCTTTTTGGTTTTTGAAAAGTCTATATTGAAGCTGACCACATCATTAATAACAGAAGAAGAATGAATACCAGTGCCGAAGGCATCATAAGCATATTCATGAGATTATGACATGAAATTAATTCAGCAAAATTATTCAGTTATTGCATTTATACCACCTGGGATCAGATTGAAAATATTTAGAAGTCCTTATAACTATGTGGTCTAAGAATACCTTTTCCATCATTATAATTAGGAGTATCAGTTGCATGCATTTTAGCTCCCAAGAAATTTTATTTCAAGTCTTTAATAGTCAGTGGCCCAGTATTAGATGGGTCTTGGGTTCCTTTGATTTGTGACTGCCAACTATTAATAGCAATGCTGCTAATCAATCAGCTTCTTCATCAGTAGGGTAGCTACAGAAATTACCTTATTTGATGGAATATTGGAACTTTATACCCTATGGATCAGTACACCATCCTTTTTATCTATCCTCTCCTGCTAAGTGTAATTTGTTCAAATTATTTAGTGGAAGAATTACAATAAACATTTTTCATGTTTTGGAATTTAGGAGTCAGCAAACTTCAGAAAAACCTATCAATGAACACAGTTTTCATTCATGTTCCCGTTGGGTAAAGCTCAGAGCAGCTGAGCAATGCTGAATTTTTAGGTTTCTGCTGCTCTGAACCCTGTTAAGTCACCTGGCTATAAGTTTTAGTGGTGACAAGAAGAAAGGACCAGAGAAATGGACCCACTGTCGTGGATGGATAGTTGGCTGTGGCTTTTGGTGTTCACACAAAAATCCAGGGGTTTTAATTTTTGCTTGGAGTATCTCAGTCTTCCGCAATGAAAGCAAACACAATTTATTTTTAAAAACAAAACAAAACATAGTTCAGCATCTGACACCTCATTGATGACTCAGAGTTCCTCCACAGGGCAGAATCCTACTGTACAGAAGAGAAGGGCTCAGGGTGTGGAGAGCTGGAGACAGAGGAGATTCTACTCCATGCTCACGTATGTCGTGAGAGGTTGTGCTGGACTTGCTGACATTAGAAAGAATGACTCTAAAGACAGCACAGTGCAACAGGCGGTGGACAGTGGTATATAAAAGAAAGAAAGGGGGATTGTGGACGGGGAGATTATCCTTAAAAAATAATGCTTCAGAGCTACAAAATGTGCGTGGAAGAAACAGATTTTGGAGTCAAGAGAGCTCAGCAGTACCCTAGTTTCCAGTCAGGGAACCAAGAGGATCACTGGGTAGCATCTTGGTTGGCCAGTGGCAAAGGCTCTACGCACAGCCACTGTGTCACCGTCCGACGGGTGGGATGCTGAGATCTGAGTGACGGAGGAGGCAAGAACATGGGGAGAGGATTTATATATGACAATAGGAAAAACTCACAGTAAACCGCCAAAACAAGCCTGCAGTTTTCCACTGGTCTTGTTCATCTGCAGATTTTGCACCTAGTGGATTAGAAGTTTAAATAACTGACTAAATTAAAAATTGAAGAATTGAAAAAAAAATTTTTTTTTTAGTACAAGCTATGTATCTGGATATCATAAATCAGAATCGAATAATGGTTTTTCATATGCTTGATTATTAGTTAAATTTCCGGAGGAAAGAAAGTGATAGAGACAGAAGCATGCCCGAGAGAGGTGCATTACAAATGGAGTCTTCAGCATTGGACGTTCCTAGAATGTTGGAACGAATGCCCTGGGTGGTAGCTGTTATTCCATCAAAAAGGCTAAGTACTGTAATGGTGCTTCTACAGGTCACTCACTGAATTTAGCTGGTCTGAATGGACTCAGTTAGCTGCTTGATACATTCTTTTCTTAGGACAGTAATGATCGTGTTGAATATTAACTGTGGGACTGAATGCTAATGATGCCAGGGGCAGGATAAACACAGCTTATGTCAATGTGAACTTACCGATTTCTGCTTCTGCTTAGCTACAGCAGCATGGAAAAGAAACAAAGAATAACAAAGCATGCATGTTATTGGCTTTATCAAGGACGCAGACAGTCCACAAGACTAGAAATGTGACGCAGTGCAGTTGAGCGCGTGGACAGACGAAGCTTGGAAGT
Source organism: Budorcas taxicolor (assembly GCF_023091745.1). Taxonomy (NCBI): domain Eukaryota; kingdom Metazoa; phylum Chordata; class Mammalia; order Artiodactyla; family Bovidae; genus Budorcas; species Budorcas taxicolor. The sequence goes on along the minus strand of NC_068922.1, from coordinate 32,677,019 downwards.
TCATGTTACCTTCTTAAAGAAGGGCATTCTTTTCTCTTTGGAGTGGGGTGACGTTACACTGTTTGCACTGGGTTTAGGGGAGCGGTGGTTTGCTGGAATATCATTGTCTTCTGCATCTAAGCCAGTAGCATCTATGTCTATAGCTATATACAGACAAACAATTCAAAAATCATCAGGTAGATGGGAGAGGAAAAAATTGGTTATCAAAAAAATAAGATGAAAAGCAAACAAAGCTAATCATAGTCAAAGATCTATCACACAGTGCTAAGCACAGTCAACAAAGTCAAGTTTCAAGGTAAAACACATAAAGACTGTCATCAAATTAAACAAAAATCCTCTCAATCTGTTGAATAAGATTTTGTTTTTCGAGGAACAAGTTTTTAAATTTGTAGTTTCAAATATAATATTGATATTTTCCAAATCAGCCGTCAGGACAGAAAACCTTCGATTCTTCCCATAGCTTAAACCAGCTTTCAGATAATCAGCAACCTTGATCACTTTATGCCTCCAATTTCTTATTGAGCTTAGATGAACATAAGGGCAGTGTGAAATGGTTCACTGAAATTATAAAAGGCATGTGAGGGACAGAGAGAACAGAAAATCCTAAATCCAGTGACATAAAGAAGTTATACACAAGACAAATGACTCTAGAGGGTCCCAGGATGGACCAGATGGAAATGATTTCACCATGATTTGGGCACTCTTGAGGCAGGTCTGATGGAAAACTAATTAAAAGCTACTGGATGCGATGACCTCAAAATGAATCTTATACAACAGCCTAAGTAGCCTCCTGATGATTTTATATAAATTCGCTGGATTTACATGAGAGGCATCGCAGAAGGGCAGTAAAACCCAAGGGATTATACCACTGATCTCCTCATCTGGAGAATGAGGGGTTTAGGTCTGTGGTTTGACATGCTTTCACCTTTCAAACTCATTGGCTCTGAAAACAGCAGTGAAAAATTAAAATCTTCAATGAAAAAGATTCATCATCTCCTTATGAGGTTTATACAGTGTATCCACATGCAATCACTACATAATTTGATCCATGGCAGAAACCAGAGCTGGAAAGTATTTGCATAATCAATGGCAACTCTCTTATTTTTCAAGACTGAAAAGATAAATTCTCAGAGTTGAAGGGACTTGTTTTTGGCAAAAGCTCAGTATCTACTTCTGCCTCTGTGGTGCTATATCCCATCCCTCCACCAGGCTGCCTCTCCAGCTGAGGTCCTGCAACAATCCTGGTGCTCTCATCCAATTCCCTAAGCTTCCCGAGTGGGGTCATGTCCTCAAGAGTCAGGATTCAGGAAGATATTATGGAGTTGAGCCCACTAGAAAATTATTCTGTCCTTTAGATGGGATCAAGTAGAAGAAGAAAAGAAGAAATCAACTTGCCCAGGAAAACCTCATATTACATATGTCACTCTCTCTCTTTTTTCATGTCATTCTCTTAACATAAACCACAGTCCATTCAGATTTAAGGACCAAATTACTCTTGTGAAAGGACAGACAGCTTGGTGTTTCAACACCTTAGCTTCCATGCCCTCTGAAACACTGGCTGCCCTGGCTTGTGACAGGCACCGTGAACCTTTCCAAATGACCAGAGATCATCCGACAGGCGTCACGTTATTTTTCAATGTTGAAGTTATTATGGATGTTAGATGATTCACTCAGCCTTTCGAAAATGAGCTGTCTTGTTGAATTGTTCCTCTTTATTTGATTAGGTTGAAATACTGGGATGGAGCAAACACCTGGCATTGTTAGCACAGTGTTGCAAATATCAGCTCTTGCGTGCATAAAGCTGAGGTCGGATGCTCTTTCTCCATGAGTCATAATGGTCTGAATTAATTCCTGGTAGGTAGTTAGATATGCCCAGTAAATATGTCTTTCTCTTTATCCCATCTGTGCCTTTGGATAAGCTCTAGGATCAGCATGTGTTGTACAATAGAAACATTATGAAATGTGCCCAGTGTTTGAACTAATGCTGACATGTATACCACCCAATGAGGCTCTTCCTTGAATCTCAGTTTAGGGAGCATGTTATTCGTGTCTTCCTGCATAAGATGGAGAGGGTGTGGGTCAGGTTTTCATTAGTCCCACAGTACAGTGGTCTCCCAGCATTTGGGGACCAGGAACCAGTATCGTGGAAGACAATTTTTCCATGGACCTGGTGGGGGACATGGTCTGGGGATAATTCGAGGGCATTGCATTTCTTGTGCACTTTATTTCTATTTTGTGGCAATCTCAAGATATTATGCCTTGACTTTAGGGGTTAGGGTTCACACTCCCATGAGAATCTAACGCCGCTGCTAATCTAACAGGAGGCGGAGCTCAGGTTGTAATGCGAGTGATAGGAAGTAGCTGTAAATACAAATGAAGCTTTGCTGGCTAGCCTGCTGCTCACCTCCCACAGGACAGCCCAGTTCCTAACTGACTAGGAATCCCTGCTAGAGTACGTCTTAATCCAAGTCAAGGACTTCCCAGGTGGCTCAGTGGTAAAGAATCCACCTGCCGATGCAGGAGACACGGGTTCCATCCCTGGGTTGGGAAGATCCCCTAGAGAAGGAAATGGCAACCTGCTCTAGTGTTCTTGCCTGGGAAAGCCCATGGATGGAGAAGTCTGATGGGGTACAGTCCATGGGGTCACAAGAGAGTCTGACACGATTTAGCAACTAAACAACCACCATCCCAATCAGTTTCCCTTTTGGTGGTTAATTCTAATATGCTCTACCTTTCTAATCTGTTATTGGACTTATAAAGGCTACATTCAAGGGATAGTACACTTGACAACCTCTCTGAAATTGAGGATACTCAGTGGTCTTTCAGAGCTGACAGGACCTTGGGATGGTAAAGTTCAGGAACTGAATGTTATGATTGGTCCATTGGGTTTTTTATTTAAAGGAAGAGTGACAGTGCATAAAAAGTTGAGCTGAGCCATAGCCCAGATGTTTGGCTACACACACACACACACACACACACACACACACACACACACACAGCCTGAGTCAGGTTTGCAATTTACCTGCATTTGGACATAAGGGCTCAAAATCTCAAACTGAAGACTTCACAGTTTTCTAGTCTTGACTTTGGTTAACTTAGATCTAAAAGCATCTAAATCATTTGGCTACTTCACATTCAAGAAATTTACTAAAAGTTGAGAAGCATGTTTGACTCTTTAAATGATTCTATATACTTTAATAGGCTCAGATGGTTCTTATTCTGAGAGGTGTGAGATGCTCCTTTTAAATTTCATGCTTGCATCAGCATACCTTGGCAAACGTTAGTATTTACTTGGGAAAACTGTCTCCTTTAAAAATAGTTTATTTTTGTCCTCTTCATGAGCATGCTTTGGTTTTAAAAATTATTATTTGTTTTTGGCAGAGAGCCTTGGAAATGTTTTTTGAACTCTAAATTTAAGCGTAATCTTAGACAGCTGGGTCGAGTTGAGTGATGTGCTAGGGTTGAGCGTGTGGACACACCCGTGTAGGTGTACAGTATGCTTGTGCAACCAGCTACTGCCTCATTCCCCAGGGGTGAGGTGGGACTGTCTCTCTTTTTCTTTTTACAGTTATTTGGTTTCGGCTGTGCTGGATCTTTGCTGCTGTGGCATGGGCTTCCTCTAGCTGTGAGAGCAGGGGCTCCTCTCCAGATGTGGTGTGCGGGCCTCTCGCTGTGGTGGCTTCCCTGGCTGTGGAGCACGGGCTCTTGGTACATCGGCTTCCGTACTTGCAGCCTACAGGCTCAGTGGTTGTGGTGCGTGTGCTTAGTAGGCCTGCAGCAAGTGGGATCTTCCCAGACCAGGGATCAAACCCACGTCCCCTGCATTGGCAGGTGGATTCTTAACCACCGGACCACCATGGACGTCCGAGGTGGAAATTTTTCCTTTCCCAAATCCTGGAGACCCTCCAATTATATTTACTTGGGGCAAGTGCTGCTACTCTTTGGTCTTATAACGGGTGAGCTTACTTGTAGATAGGGCCTTGGGAAACAAAAGATGATGATTAATCATTGGAGGCCAATCCACATTTGATAGGTTCAATAGGTTTCCGTGGAACCTGTCTAAGAAGATTGGGGGAACCTCTCTGTAGAATTTTCTTAGGTTGTCTATTAGGTAAATTGTAGTGTTGATTCAAAAGCATAGCAGGAGCCTAACATACTTACTAGGGCTTCACTGGTGTTTCAGGGGTAAAGAATCCACCTGCCAACGGAGGAGATGCGGGAGACATGGGTTCAATCTCTGGGTCGGGAAGATCCACCTGAGAAGGAAATGGCAACCTGCTCCAGTATTCTTGCCTGGGAAATCCCATGGACAGAGAAGCCTGGAAGGTTACATTCCATGGGGTCGAGAAGAGTCAGACACGACTCGAGAGACTGAGCAGTCACATGCCTACAATGTATCTGTCACATATTTTGTAGGTGGTTAATATTTCTAGTTCACTTACTCACAGGGTGGTTTGCACTTGGTATTCAGAAAAGTAATTCCAAATTATAAAAGTGTCTCTGTATAAAACTTGGGTGAAGTTAAAAATCTCTTTGTTTTCTTTACACAGTTTTTTTTTTAACCAGATGAAAATGTCAGCACTTGCACACTGTAAGGTGATGATGGTGAAGAGATTGTTTTTCAAAAATTATCTATGTTTTAAAGAATATAATTTGTACTTTTCTCTTTTTAAAATTAAAGTATAGTTGATTTAACATATCATGTTAATTTTTCCCATACAGCAAAAAGTGATTCCATAATACATTCTTTTTTATATTCTTTTCCATTATGGGTTATCACAGGATATTGAATAAAAAAATCATCTTTATTGTATGAAACTCTTAATTGAACTTGATGTTCAGGAATGACGAATGAGCATGGCAGTATTCTCCAGTTTTCCTCCCTGAAGAATCTCATGGACAGAGTTCATAGGATTACAGAGTTGGACATGACTGAAGCAACTTAACACATATGCACATAACATCCGCTACAGAAATGAAATGTTACTTTCCAAACACACTCACTTGTTCTTCAAAATGCATGTTGTTAGCTCTCATTATATCGCCAAGATGATGAGAAGGCTACATTTCAATTAAAGGAAACAGAAAACTTCCGGGTTGACAGAAGTGGGGCTGGCAGTCTGAGGGCAAGGATGCTGTTTAACACAAGGAACTGGCATTTTCCTATTTCAGGAGCTAGTGACAATCCTCAGGAGTCTCTAAGACAGTTTTGAAGACACAGAGGAAGAGAATAAGGTTTGCACTATAATCGCTGCAACTCCACCCATTTGACAGGTAGAGAGAAGCCTCCTTTCCATTGGGCACTCAGGGAATATCTAATCACCACCAATCAGAGGAAGACAACCTCACATCATCCCTAAAGGGCTCTGATGTTTCATTTCAAACATACTATTTTACTTAACTTAGAATTATAGCTAGTTGTAAGTACTTGACTTTGGAAATCAATATACATTCTAATACAGTTGATTTCTTATTGTGCTCAGACTTTGCTCACTTAACAAATCCTCCAGTTTTAACAAAGAAGCTAGGATGGGTCTATGAAAGCTGCTAACATCTTGGAACAAGGTACAATCATCAGTAACAAGGGGGACCCTTAAGACCAGGCAGTCATGGTGCAATTATACTGTTCCTTCATTTCTCCACAGGGGCAGAATTCTCTGTCTTTGACCTCTTCCCACTTCTAGCTTCCTAGAAATCACCCAAATGCTCCACTGGCCCATCCTTACCATCTTCCTCTGACTTTCAATTGCATCTCTTAGCAAACTAAGACTCCGATCATAAATTTTCACCCCCATTCAACCAATTTGTCTCCTGTTGATACAGAACTCCAAGTTCAACACAGAATGGTAGAGTTGCCAGGCTGAGCAAATACAAATTCAGTTAATGAATTGCAGATAGACAAGGAATCATTTTTCAAGTAAGTCTTGAACAATACTGACCTATAAATTATTTCTAAAATACTTATTTCTAAAATAATCAGAAATTCACATTCTTCTTCAGGGCTTTGGGGAAAAAACAGTCATTACTCTTCCTGGAAGTGTTTCCATCTTTTGTTCAGTGTTTCTGTACGTCTTCTACCATGTTCCATGGAGCTTCCTGGGTAGAGTTCATGTCAGACCCATCAATCCATCATCACTTGGTCCTTCTTTCTTCACTTTTCTAAACTTTTTTTTTATCCTTCTCTTTTACCTCCCATGGCACTCTGATTGATTGTGAACGTTCATTCATTTACAGACCATGACAATGTGCCAGGGACCACCGTGTAGAGGGGGACTAGAAAGTTAAATCTGCTCATCATCTTGATCTTCTAAACCGTGAACACACTGACACCATTTCTGGGTTTTTTTTCAAAGGCAGAAAGAAAGTTGCCCATATTGTTCCTAACACCATTCTCATTTCTGCTCCCTCTGAACGTCTTGAGGGTTAACTAGTGACTCGGTTTATGGAAACTCCCACAGCTAGGTAAGACGGAGACAAGCATGAAATGCAGTAGGTACTGTTCAGCACTTACTACCTACTTACCAGATGATGGAGGTGTCGATTTTCTGGAACTAGGTACTATGTCACCCAAACTGGATGATGAATTTCCTCCTGATTTACTGGAGTAAAGCAAAAGTTTATATTACAACTGACACTTATTTCAGAGATGAAGACATTTGTACTGCTCAATAAACATGATGATTACTCATTATGTTTTTTATTGAACTTTAAATCTGCCTTGCCTCCAAGGAGGCAAAGAGTAATTTCCCAGTGGGCTCCTGAAGTGCTTGAAACATCTGTGTCAAGGTCTCCGTTTCAGATTCAAGGCTTAATTTGAAAAGGCCCCGAGAGACTGAGGAAAACTAGGGTACCTGCTGCACCCAACAAACCCTCTGCCAGGATCGCAAATGGATTAAGAGGAAAGATTTCCTGTTTCTCATTTTCAAGACTCTTGGAAGCAATGCATAGAACCCGCAGGCTAACACCCAAACTTGTTTCTTTTTCACTGGGTTCCTACTCCTTTTTCTTGTACACCAGAAGCAGCTTGCTTCTTTTTTGTGTACCAAGATGTACAGTATTCAAGTATTCATGAGCAATCTATTAAAAAAAAGCAACCCAGCAACACAGCAATAATAAAATTTGCCAACCTCTAAAACAGTGGTCCTCAACCTTTTTGGCATCAGGGACCAGTTTTGTGGAAGACAATTTCTCCAAGGAACAGAGGGTGTGGATTGGTTTTGGATAATTCAAGTGTGTTACATTTACTGAGCTCTTTGAGCAGGAGATGGAGCTCAGGAGGGAATTCAAGTGATGGGGAGTGGCTGTAAATATAGATGAAACTTCACTTGTGTGCAGCTCACCTTCTGCTATGGGACCTGGCTCCTGACGGGCCGGGGGTACTGGTTCATGGCCTGAGGGTTGGGAATCCCTTCTCTAAAAGACACTTGAGAGAGCATGACAGTGTTCCATGATTTAACTCTCAGAGTATACCTCGAACATTTCTCAAACATGGCTAACATGGAGGGTTCAACTTGGCTCATTTAGGAATGATCTGAACTTCAGAACTACCAAATTCTAAAGTTTGATCTGAGACATGCTTTAGTGTCTTAGAAACTCTGGAGTTAATATAAGATCGGTGGCATTGATGTTTTTACCAGTGACTTGCATGCAAAATGATACACTACATGACCCCCTCACAGAGGTGGAGGGAAAGGAATATTTTAAAAGAGTGACATGGAATTTCAGCGAGACAATCTTATGGCCAAATGTTTATTATCACTGCCAAGCCCAGGTCTAGTGGACATAATCTGCCACAGTGTCTATGTATCCAAGAGTGAGATTTTGTAAATATTTACATATGTTTAATATTTTATGAATATTCATAAGAAAATATAAATTCCACTAAAATACCAGTGACAGGCTGAATTTTGTTGCTACCATCCTGGCATTTTAACGTGTAAAAAAGATAAACATCAAAGCTTTAAGCAACCACCAGAAGGCCTCTATGGCTTTTTAAGGTTCTTAAAAGATACCCTAGCATGTTTAACAAGGACACCAGACACCTTGTAAAAGTAGTAAAAAAGTGGTATTTAGAGAAGCCATTTCTGGCAGTTATTTAAAAATACTCATTAGCAAGACCAAAACATTTTCTTCCAGAAGTTTTTTTTTTTCCCTAAACTATTAAGTCTTTGAATTTTCATAACAATCAAAGTATTATTTGAGTTGTGTAAAACTGGCAAACAGTGCGAAGAGCCAAAATGTTCAGAATGCAAATTTGCCCTTCACGTTCAATTCCATAAAAATGTCATGTTCTTGAGCCAGGCTCCAATTCTACTGCTTTTGATTTCTGTGGATTTTTTTTTAATCACTTATAAATCTGAGTTTTATAATACTGCTGAATTCTAGCTATGCCCTCAAAACAAAAGTATATTTAAAATGTTTGGAGACAAATGTAAAAACCTCTGAATAAGAAAGCAAGAAAACAATATTTTCACCTACTTAGGCAAAAAAAGAAAAAAAAAATACTAGTGAATGAAGATGGATGTTCCAAACCACAAAGCATCTTATATTTGACCTGTGTGTGGGCACTCAAAAAAAAATTCTTGCTGACACTAAAATATGGACTTTGACAAAGGATTTTTTGTCCTCATAGAAACAGATAAAACATAAACTTCAGGAAACAAAAGCTTAGCAGTTTGCATTTAAGAAAAGACTTGCGTATATCATATCCTTTCACTGGAAGAAGCAAATCGTATTCCTGTACTTGTCTGCAAGGGGGTCATTTTCACATTTACTCCATATTCGAGGAGCCCTTCTAATGATTCTAGTGAAGGGCAAACAGCCTTAAGACTCCTAGGAAAAAAGATCATTTGGCTCCAGCTTATTACATAACTCATCTAATTGCCATCTGCAAGGACAGTTTTAACTGCTTTCTTACCGAGTTTCTCTTTAAGTGTTAAGCAGTGGGTAGAACTGAAAATTGAGTTTCTTAAGTGAAAGTGAAACTCAGAGACCACAAGAGCTGCTCTTTGCTGGTCTTTGAGACTGTCATTTCTAAAACATCTTCCTACCATGCCAGGCAGCTCCGGATACTGGGATTAGTTACCATGACTGCTTGATGCCAGAGTATTTTCAGCAAGATTAGGACTTCAGAATCTCCCCTGCACTAAAGCCTGAATTTAATACGCTATGACCCTAGCTCTTTTCTTTCCTTCATGGTAACACTTAATTTGATTCTCTCTCGTAGAGGATGAAAATGAGAGGCTGGGTGATGTTTTTAAAACACAGGATTTGTAATGCTCTCAGTAAACCGTATCACCAGTCTGAACTAAAACAGCCCGAGAGTTATAAAATACTAGTGAATGGAGATGGATGTTCCAAACCACAAAGCACCTTCTATTTGACTTGTTTGTGGGCACTCAAAAGAAATTCTTGCTGACACTAAAATATGGTCATTGACAATGGCTTTTGCATCATTATAGAAACGAATACAATGTAAGTTTTCTAACAAAATAAAGATTGGAGATTACAGTAGCCAACAGTTCATGAATGATAGTACAGTCTGAACTCTGACACAAAAACTTGATGTTTTTCTCCTACCTGGAGTAGAATTTCCCTTGCTTGGCTCTCTGTTCATGCTGTAGCCTCATGTTTTCTAGCTTGACTGGGCTTGGAATGAATCCGATTTCACAGCCTTCTTTAACCAATCGCCCTATCCACCAGTCATTGTTAAATTTCTAAACAAAAAAACCAAAGTTGTTCAGATCAGTGCACAGAAGTTAAATGAATCTTCACATCCTTTATCTTCTCGGTTAACTTTTTTCAATGGAGAGAAATATTATGGCAATTACAGAGAACTCTGCCTCAAATATCACAAGTCAAGAAACCTGTAGGTTCACGTGTTGAGTATGGGAAAAATGAAGTATTTTCAGGATGCTCAACAAGCCATCTCTGGCTTGACTCTGCCTTCACTTTCCTGACTGTGAGATTTTCCTGAATTCACTGCAGCTGCTGGCACCATGAGGAGGGTAAACTCTTCCTATTCAAAGATTAACAGCTCTTCCTGACAAGAGACCACTAGGAACTAGGGAATGTTACAGAAAGTCTTCCTCTTGTATAATCAGAGTAGTTAGAAGTATTATAAGTGAAAAATACTGACATTCACCTGAAATACCTGATGTCAGAGCAAAATGTATCTTTGTTGCAAACAGGTTTATAATGATCACAATCTGGTGTTCACAAATGATTTCTCGACTTATGTGAATGTTGGTAATTTCTCTCTTGTGCCTGGAATATTTATCCTATACCTTTAGGATCTGGTTTGATGTCTCTCAAATGAATAGTATTTTTCAAGCCTGTTCTTGAACATTTCTGTCAACTACACACTGGCACTTGCCATCTACCTCTGCAAAGACTAAATCATGTGCTGCTGCAGCCACTGACCTTCAACACTCCCTGAAAGGCGTTCAGGGTGGAGAGCAGAAATGAGGCACTCTGTGCTTTGAAAAAACTGGCAGACCAGGTCTTCAGATAGATGTTTTCAGGAGCTGATTTTATGAGCCTAATTCTTACATCTTCTCATATCTAGAAAAGCACTAAAGTTCTGCATGATGATGACCGAAACCTTCTGCAAAAATATGTGCTTGATTGCAAATACTCCTCCTTCACCAAAATCACATAGATACTGGCCTTCTCCCCTGCCTCTTTGGAGCAGTTTCTCAGAGCTATCCAAGGTGCTGTCTCCTGGGCTAAAGGCCTCATTTTGGCCCAAACAAAACTTAATTCGGAACTCTTATGTTGTGCTTTTTTTTCTTTCTTTTTTAAAGTCAGCATTTCAAAGAAGAAAATCCATTCTGTTTTTCTTTTCTTTCTCTAAGTATCAGCCCTTGGGATGGGAGCCTGGATTCACCTAACTTTCTGTTGTAAAGTGAAAGTTAAGGCTTGTTGTACTTCTGAGAATTTTTTCTGTTTTTCCTTCTAGCCAAGGGACTTCCTTCCCTGGTGGCTCAGATGGTAAAGAATCTGCCTGCAATGCAGGAGACCCAGGTTCAATCTCTGGGTTGGGAAGATCCCCTGGAGAAGGGAATGGCTACCCACTCCAGTATTCCTGCCTGGAGAATCCCATGAACAGAAGAGCCTGGTGGGCTACAGTCCAATGGGGTCACAAAAAGTTGGATACGACTGAGCGACTGACACTTTAACTTTCAATTTTTCCTAGCTGAATAGAAATAACAGCTCTTTTGAAAAGTTAAAGAAATGGTAGCCTCTATATTCTCTAGGCTCTTTCAATGGCAGTCATCACCTCTTTTGCTCATAGCCTTTAGTGTCTGAGCAGTTACACTGACATATGCTCCCTAGGACATGCTGTTCCCTAGATGGAAGTATTCCAATGGTAAAATTCCTACAGGTTCAAGAGTCTCACGCTTACAGCCTGAGAACATCATGGAGGGGAAATCTCTGGCAGAGCTGGCTTTGATAAATGTTGACTTAAAATAAACCTTAATTAAGAGTGAATTTTTTCCAATTTACAGATTGAGTCATTGTTAACAGAAAGTGGAGGCTTTTGGCGTGGAGGAAAAGGGATGTTCCTGATATCTATTTCTTGTCTCATTGGATCTAATTCCATCCATGTCTCCTTCCCCTACAGCAATTCACCACCAAAGAAGGAGAAAGTGCACCAGCGCTCTGAGTTTAGACCTTGTTAGCAGAGAGAAGAGACCGTGAGTTCTAGATACTATTATTAAACTCTCCCCAGATGCTTCAACTTGGGACATGAGAGGCAAATGACACATGGTCAAGGTTAAACATTAAAAGAAAAAGTACAGGTTAAGTATAAAAAAAGGCCCATCTACTCCAGTGGTTCTCGATTTCTGGGTCACAGAGCCCGGGGGAGCCTTGAGGTTATTCCAAGAAGCCTGTGACTCTTTTCTTCTTTAAAAAGACTATATTTATTTTGGAAAAGGTTGAGAGGCACTGATTTCATGTGTATGTTATATAATCACGGCTATACACGTGCTATTTCATAGCAATGAGAAGTAAGAAATGATGCTTCAAGGTAAACAAAAAAAATCATGCAGCTAGAAATTGCAGTTACTCTCCTTACTTCCTTAACATGCAGAAAATCTTTTGCTTCAAATGAGATGGCCATGCCTGGCACGGGAACATCGTCTTCGTGGGCTGCACTGTAGCTGACATTTGTCCGAACTGCAAATGCAACGGGCTTTGTCTAAAATGGAAAAAGGGGGAAAAAATAAAAAAAGAAACAAGTGTTCCTTCTCTTTTCCCCTCAAAATACAAACATACACAGAATAACGGATGTCACAGTTGTTGTTTTTCCTCGATTTGGTTCTTTATCACAAAACACCATCTTAGTATTTGCAACATGGGAAACCTTTGGGCGCTCAGCCACATACACCCATTTCTGAACTAGAAAAAGGCCATTGTGCTTTATGAAAGCACTCCAAGCAATGAAAGTAAAGATGAACTACTGAAATATGTGTTTGCAACATAAAAACTTGTAACAAATGGAAATCAAGAAACATACACAGGGTTGAAATGCCAAGTTCTTGTGTTTCAGTGAAAAAGACTTGGCCACTGCCATATACACCCCCAAATCTACTTTAATTAATAATAGAAGATGGAACTTCCCTAGTGGCCCAGTGGTTAAGAATCCATCTTCCAATGCAGGGGACTCTGGTTTGATCCCTGGTTGGGGAACTAAGACCCGACATGCCATAGGGCAACTAAGCCCTCACGCCACAACTAAGACCCAATGCAGCCAGAAATTAAAAAAAAAATTTTTTTTTATGACATAATTCCAAAACATACTATGTTTTGCATGAAGAAAGAACCAAGGACTAGATCTTATGACTATTAAAAACTATATTCATGGCTGCTGGGTATCATGAAAGCAATGACTTTCTATTTTAATATTTGTCCTCCTTGAGTTTTCTCAGTCACTAAAGATGATAACATTCAGTAAGTTATTTTTCATTATTTGATGCTTCACAAATTTACAGATACATTTTGTCCTCTATCAAGCAATACCTGCTTAATCACAAGGTTAAAAAAAAAAAACCAGGTAAACTCAGAAATAGTGAAAAGAGGTATTGCTCTAACTAGCACTGGGTTTCTTTCACAATGTGGGCAAGTGGATTTCTTCTGAGCTGTTTCTCCCTATTCAAAGAGCTCTTCATCAGGACTGCTCATGAAGGATGAGGGGCAACTAGAATAGAAAGAACCCATCTTCAGTTCTGAATTTTCCATAGTTAATCTGTTCTAGCTGACTACTGTCTGGGTGAGGACTGAGTTTAGAAGAGCCATGGTTATATAGATTCATCCACAATATGCAGAAAGGAGGTCCAGGTTCTAGATAAAGGCACAGTAGACAGGAAGGGGACTGAAAGACGTGAAATCCAATTCGTGACATCCATTACGAATTTTAATAATAGAAGAGGGCTATTCCTCGTACGGAAATATGAACTTTAAAGAACAGTAAAAGTTGCCTAATAGTTCTACCACTGAAACACAATCCTGTTTTTAAAAAAATTATTTAATTTTACCTGGAGGATAACTGCTTTACAATGTTGTGTTGGTTTCTGCTGTATAACAACTGGAAACAGCCATAGGTATACATATGTCCCCTCCCTCTTGAGCCTCCCTCTCTCCCCACCCACCCCTCTAGGTCATCGCAGAGCACTGAGGTGAGCTCCCTATGCTAAACAGCAGCTTCTCACTAGCTAGCTATCTTACACGTGGTAGTCTATATATGTCAATGTGTGACAATGTGAACGGTATTTCAGGGGAAAATGGAAATATAATTTTAAATAATATGTAAATTTGTTTCCCATAGCTATAACCATAATTCATATCCAATTCATACCTAATCCATATCCAATTCTTAAAGTAACATAGCAGTTTTTCATGTCATACACTTCTTTTTACTCTACCATTTAAAAAATTACCTCGATAATTCAACCCCTTTTTCGACATATAGGTTTAGAGGTTTTTTTCATTATGATAAATATTCTGCTTTGAAAAATCTTTGTACAGAATGCCTCTTTCTATTTAGGATTCTCTCCTTGGGATGGATTCCCAGAGGTAGCATGAGTAAGCCATGAGTTATCAAGACCTTTTAAAATTCTCTTCCAAACTACTGTCCAAATGGGCCCTGCCATTTTAATCTGCAACCAGCAGTATACGTTGGTGCCCTTTTCTCTAAGATGCAGTTTTAATTAGACTCAGTTTTACTACTAGAAATAGGATTTTCTTGAGTATAATCAATCCACTATTGGAGAGAGTTTCTGATCCCTAAAATATAAATCCAAGATTTTTTTTTTTAATGACACCATCTCTCATCTCTCTCAGGGACTTCTTAAAAATTCCTTGGAGGATACAGAATTTAAGTGTAGCGCATGCAAGCACATACACACATATATATTGAAACCACTGGAAGACCTAAATTTTAAATGTACAACTCTATAAAGGATCCCATGAAAATTTCTTCTCTTTTTCCCAATGACCAACTTTTCAGACACTGGAGTGGTAGGAAGAGGGAACACTGAGAAAAGAAAAATAAAGAGGTGGTGAAGGCTAGCCTATGATTATCAGGGCAACAGATGATGATTTTATGTTCTTAGATTAAGATTACAGTTCAGAGTGTGACTCCCCTACCTGGCTCTCCTACGACCAACGATGCTTCCCTTAGATAAGGAGCTTTACACAGCAAGCCGTATAGGAGCCCAGCTGGCAGGTTCAGGGGGATGGATTGTGGGCAGTTCTGAGGCCACAGGACTTGATTTTTCCCACAACCTAAAGAAGCTCCATTGGCACCTTGGAAGCCTGGCCCATGGAAGCCCCTAAGCGCCGGTCAGAGATACGTTTTAAGTTTACAGCAGGAGCAATTATTATTTTTTCGTAGTCTTCTAGAGTCGCTAGACCTAAGGCTGTCAGAAAATAATTATTGTTAAGTAGGAGATCATTACCTAAAAAATCTCTTTGGATCCAGCAATTCCACTTCTGGGCATATATCCAAAGAAAACAAAACAACTACGTCAAAGAGATATCTAGACTCTTATGTTCATAGCAGCATCATTCACAATAGTCAGGACATGGAACCATCCTAAGTGTCCACCAACAGATGAATGGATAATAAAGATGTGAGATACGCATGCACACACGCAGGAATACTATTCAGCCATGAGAAAGAAGGAGATCCTGCCTTTTGCAACAACATGGATGGACTTGGAGGGCGTTAGGCTAAGTCGCTTCAGCCGTGTCCGACTCTGTGCGACCCCATAGACGGCAGCCCGCCAGGCTCCCCCGTCCCTGGGATTCTCCAGGCAAGAACACTGGAGTGGGGTGCCATCTCCTTCTCCATGGAGGGCACTAGGCTAAGTGAGATAGAGAAAGACGGTCTGCTCTCACTTACACGTGGAAGCTCTAAGACAAAACAAAACCCCCCAATCTCTGGTCATGAAGGAGGATAAAACAAATTATCACAGCTTTATGGCTTTCTTTTGAGCTTGCCTCCCAAACAATAACTTAATGAGTTAAGAGTGAAGCTAATCATTTTAATGGCTACAACAATGTTTACATACAGTTAATTAAAAATGTGCTAATGATGGAATATCTACTGTTAAAAAGCAAAATGAAATTCACTCAAATAAGAATAAAAATAGAATTCTGACAATGATTAATCGTAACTTGAACTTTCAGGCATCAATTTCTTCATTTCTTAATAATTTCTTAATGCATTTTATTAATGTAAATAGCAAATTGTGTTTTTCCATTTTCATTCAGAGACCATTAATAGTTAATAACATATAAGGGTAATCCATAGTTTGTTTTCAAGTCTACAATGGATTTTTCTTAAATAGTAAGGACTTCCAACTTGAGGTATTTTTTAAAGAAACTGAAAAGTGTAAAGAGTTTAAATGACCCAGATGTCTATTATAAGAGACTGCAGAAAAGAGAGCTTAAAATTTTAATGAGTTTCTGATCCATTTTCTTGTACATAATAATTTCCTATAAAACTTGCTATGCTTTTCTGTGATTTTAAATGACTCAGGTAGGACTGTAACCATTGAGTCTTACAATGGAATTACTCAGACAAAGATACGGTGAGGTACTTTCAGAAATAAGATCAGAGCTATCTGCTTTATTAATACTTGCCTATCATTGACCTTTCAAAAAATCTTTGGTAATTTATTATAAAGTATCAAAGGTAGTCTGAGAATTCTTTAATAGCAAACCAAAGCAAACCACAGTGATAAAAAGAATGTAACAACCATTTATGTATCCTGATAACTGAACACTGAATCAGACTGAATAAGCAAATAATCACAGATTTGTCATAAAATAAAATTTACATATGTAGTTAACTGATTTGAGAAATTCAAGTTTCCTGTCTAAAATGGATTAATTTAATGAATATTTATTAAGTACATGCTTACTATCTCAGGTTCTTACCCTCACAAAGATTAACCTATATTCTGGTAGAGGAGATATCATAAGTAAGATAGTTGATGATTTCAAATAAGGAATAGAGTAAAACAAAGTTATATGAATAGAGTGGCCACGAGCAGAAGATGGACTGGCAGTGTGAAATGAGGTGTTTAGGGAAAGCCTCTTTTGAGTTTTCAGTTATCTCTTTATCCATCCACCCACCCACACCACCCATCCATCTATCCATTATTTATGTGCCAGGCACTGTTTTGGACAGTTGGATTATATCAATGACCAACAGAAACTAAGATTCCCGGCCCTCTAAGGGCTTATGTTCTAGAGGGGGAGAGACAGGCTATAAATAATAGACATAATAATCAAATAAAGTATAGAACATGTTAGAGACAAATTCTGTGGAAAACATGGTAGGGAAAGCCAGGGTGCCAGGTGACGGGGCAGGGACAGTTTTCCATGGTAGTATACGTAGCCTGCCTTGAGGAGGTAACATTTGGAGAAAAGCATGAAGAGGTGAGAGAATCCAGGTGCCTGAACTCCAGGCAGAGGGAAGAGCCAGGGCAGAGGCCCTAACGTGGGAGCAGCTCAGACGAGCTCGGACAGGACAAGGGGCTCAGAGTGGCTGAGTGGAGGGGGCCAGGGAAGCTAGCCAAAGATGAAGTCAGAGCTCTCAGGTGATACCTGACTGTGTAGCTCAGAGTCAAGACGCGTGGCTTTTATTCTAAGTGAGATGAAAATCACTGGAGGGTTGTCAGCAGAGGAGTGATGTGGTCTGACAAGTTAAAAGGACTGTGATGGCTATTGAACTGAAAAGAAGATTTGGGGACTTTGAAGTAAAAACAGGGGAAATAAGTTGGAGATGCTCACAGTAACTCATGTGGAGAGATGAAGGTGGTTAAATCAGAGCAGCAGCAATGGAAGTGATTTAAAAAAAAAAGGTCCAATTCTGCATATGTTTTCAAAGTAGAATCAACTAAATCTATCTATCTGCTGATAGAGTTGATAAGGGTGTGAAAGAGAGCCGACAATGATGCCAAAGGCTTTGGGTCTGAGCTATGAGAAGGATAATGTACTCGTCAGGTGATACACAGGGGAGACTAAGTGCACAGGAGGCGAAAATAAAAAATTTTACATTTCCTTTAAATTGAAGTATAGTTGACTTACAACATTATATCAGTTCCAAGTGTGCAATTAGCGATTCAATGTTTTTATAGATTATACCAAAGTTTTACATGTTTTGAATGTGTAAAGCTTGAGCTGATATGAAACATTCAAGTAGAATTTGGAAGAGGGCTCAAGGTCTGAAAGTTTGACAGAAAGATCTGGGCTAAAGATACAAGGTGGCAGGGACTTCTCTGTCAGTCCAGTCGTTAAGACTCTGTGTTTCCACTAAAAGGAGCGTGAGTTCAAGCCCTGCTCAGGGAACTAAGATCCTCCATGTCTTGTAGCACGGTCAAAAAATAAAATAGATACAAGTTGGTAAGTCTGGATGATACTGCCAAGGAAATCAACATACGTGAGGGCACTCCAACTACAAGAGTGCCTCAGCTTCCAAAGAGTGGATAACTGCAAAGTGGAGAATGACTCCTGGTTTCCAGGAGGTGAGTGTCTCGAGGAGTGGGAAGTGGTCAACTGGGTCAGATACTGCTCATCAGTCAAATACTGAATGCTGGCACCTGCCACATGGATTCACAACCTGGAGGTCGTTGTTGACAAGAGCCCACTTGGCTGCTTGCTGGACATAAAGTCATATTGGAGTTAAAAGAGATTAAAAGGAGAGGAACTGGATACAGTAAGTATAGACAATTCTTTTAAGGAATTTTTCAACAAAGGGAAGAAATAAATGGGGTGACTCGTAGGAAAAGTGAGTCGATTTTTTTTTTCATTTAAAGTAGGAGAAATAACAAAAATCAATACTGATGGGAATGAGTCAGTAGAGAGGGAGAAAAAAAATGTGATGATCTATGAACCAGAGGACAGAAGTGCTAGAACACTGTTTTCGCTTTGGCAGAGGAGGCAGTGAGATCCAGTCTATAAGTGGAGGACGGGCCCCCAACAGAGGCAAGGAGGCAGCATGATCAAGGGCAAATTCTGGCCACAGAGGTGATGTGATGTCCTCTCTAATTGTTTTCCTTTCCCAGTGGAAAAGGAAGGTGGGAGTAAAGACAGGGCAGAAGGTATTGGAGGTTTTAGAAGGGAAGAAAAAACTCAGTGAAGTAATCCAGAGTGTGGAAGACTAAATGAACAAGGGAAGTAACTATGGTGGGACCGCCAAGCAGGACTAAAGCCCACTTGAGAGTCAAGGTCATGGATTTATAGGAAGCTAGCCATGCCATGTGGGAATGTCATGAGCACCATCACAGAGATAACAGATTTAAAACCACTGTCCCTCAGCTTTAAAAGATCATGGCCTTAATGACCTACTGCATAGCACAGGGAACTCTGCTCTATGTTATGTGACAGCCTGGATAGGAGGGGAGTTTAGGGGAGACTCAGTTCAGTTCAGTTCAGTCGCTCAGTTGTGTCCGACTCTCTGCGACCCCATGAATTGCAGCATTCCAGGCCTCCCTGTCCATCACCAACTCCTGGAGTTCACTCAGACTCGCGTCCATCGAGTCAGTGATGCCATTCAGCCATCTCATCCTCTGTCGTCCCCTTCTTCTCCTGCCCCCAATCCCTCCCAGCATCAGAGTCTTTTCCAATGAGTCAACTCTTCACATGAGGTGGCGAAAGTACTGGAGTTTCAGCTTTAGCATCATTCTTTCCAAAGAAATCCCAGGGTTGATCTCCTTCAGAATGGACTGGTTGGATCTCCTTGCAGTCCAAGGGACTCTCAAGAGTCTTCTCCAACACCACAGTTCAAAAGCATCAATTCTTCGGCACTCAGCCTTCTTCACAGTCCAACTCTCACATCCATACATGACTAGACAGAATATTATATGTATGGCTGAGTCCCTGTACTGTCCCCCTGAAACTATCACAACACTGTTAACTGGCTATATTCCAATATAAAATAAAAAGTTAAAAAAAGATAATGGCCTTAAAACTACCATTCTCCATCTTGTTTTGAATGTTCTACAGCAATTTCATAGATGTGTCTAGTACAGTATATATACAAATAAAGTTTATATATTTGGGAACATTTTAACCTACTTTCCCGAGATGATCTTTCAACTAGGTTATAACCCTTTTCAGGTAAATGATTTATATTCCTATTTATTTTTTATGCCAGCCTCCAAGCCTTTACCAAAGTGCTAGGTACACATTAATAATGGTTAAAGGACTGAACTCAAGGATTGATTCCTTTCTGTTAGAGGAATCAATCATCAGGAGCTTATCCAGCACCTACTCCAGGCAGAGTTCTGTTACCATGGTTCCAGGGCCCACAAAAATCGAACGGATGAATCATTATGGAACTAAGGCTGGTCTCATTAGGATTTTGTTTTATATGATTAATATGCATATATATAAGTGCAAGTGTACATATATATTTATGAAATTGAAAACAGCTATCTTAACTAAGAATCAAGCAAAGAAGCAAATATTTAAAACAAAATTTGAAATTGTATCTCCTTAAACACCACTGAAATGAGTTACAATCCTGATATGTTAAATTTATTTATAAAGAAAAAGATAAGGAATATCTGATTTTTCCCTTTTTCATAGTTGATTAAAAAGTAGATAAGCTCTTGCAAAAGTGTTTTGGGGAGTGAATAATGGTAATCCTTAAAATATTATATTCACCTTAAAAAACTGAATTGAAATACATTATTTCTGAATGCTGAAATCAGGCAGTACTCAAAGTTAGAAAATCAATATACGTGGTGAAGATCAGAATAATAATGATACATAGATCTATCTTTCTAGGTAGGAAGATGTATAGCACCTTTCCCATTTGTTTATCAGAGAGCTCATCACTTTGGATCTGAGGTCATATAAAAGATTAATTACCAGTTACCAGGAAAAGCAACCATCCAATAGATAAGCTTACCAAAGGAGAAAGTGAAAGTGAAGTTGCTCAGTCGTGTCCGACTCTCTGTGACCCCATGGACTGCAGCCTACCACGCTCCTCCATCCATGGGATTTTCCAGGCAAGAGTACTGGAGTGGGTTGCCATTTCCTTCTCCAGGGGATCTTCCCAACCCAGGGATCAAACCTGGGTCTCCTGCATTGTAGGCAGACGCTTTACCGTCTGAGCCCCCAGGGAAGTCATCAAAGGAGAAATTCTATACAAAGAAGAGAGATAATGTCTGCAATTTTGGTGCAGTCTGCCATCATTCAGTATTAGTAAAGCCTCCTCTGGACCTCCCTGGTAGAGCAGTAGGTAAGAATCCACCTGCCAATGCAGAAGACATGGGTTCCATCCCCGGGCCGGGATGATTCCATATGCCACGGGGCAACTAAGTCTCATGCCACAGCTACTGGGCCCGTGCTCTAGAGCTGGGGAGCCAGAGCTACTGAGCCCCTCCACCACAACTACTGAAACTCACACGCCCTGTAGTCTGTGATCTGTAAAAAGACAAGCTACAACAATGAGAAGCCCAGGCACCACAACTAGAGGGTAGCTCCAGCCTGCCCCACTAGAGAAAAACCTGCGTGCAGCAATGAAGACCAGCGCAGCCATAAAGATAAAACTCCGCTTTCAATAAAAGTGTACTGGCTTCATTTCCCCCGTGGAGCTGTCTCTCCCGAGAACGGCATCTTCAAAAGGCAGTGCAGCTCCTCCAGGTCACCGGGGAAGACACCAATATGGCGAAAAAGTGCTGCACTTTATTCTGGATTATAAAATAGCTGTCTCCCGGCCTGAGAAGAAAGGTGAAGTTGTTTTCAATTAAGCCAGCCTCTTAAGAAGAACAGAACTGTCTATATTCAATTTTACTATTGATTAGTCTTACCAAGCAGGAGAACTATAGTTCTTAAGTTATTTAGAATCCCATGGTATAAATTCAGGAGCAAGCAAGTTTTATTTTAGGCGTGCTGTACAGAAAAAAAGAAAAGAAGAAGAAGAAAAAGTAAAATGCCTAAATTTGTTTTCTCTTCAGTTGTTATGGACTCATGTTTGCTTAGAGATGGTCATAAGGGTGTGGCCCTAATCCGATGGGACTGCTATCCTTAGAGGAGAAAGAGGACACCCCAGAGGCTGAGAGGAAAAGCCATGTGAAGACACAGGGAGAAGGAGGCCGCCTACAAGCCAAAGAGAGTGGCCTCACCAGAAACAGTGTGATCAGAACTCTGAGAAAACCCATTTCTGCTGCTGAAGCCATGCAGACGATGCCATTTTGTTATGGGAGCCCAAGAAGACTAAACAGTTGCCTTAAGCAAATCAAAATGGGGGGGGTGTCTATATTGCTAATGAAAAACACAAGTTTAATCTACATTATTTTGATATCAAAGTCATTTGCAACCAAAGATTACTTCATTATCCAAAATTTCTATATACTTTTCAGAGAAAACTAGGAAAATGTCAAGTCAATCAAAATTCACTCCTTGGGACTTCCGTGGTGGTCCAGTGAAGAATCTCTCCCTTGCAACACAGGGTACGTGGGTTCAATCCCTGGTCGGGGAACGAAGATCCCACATGCCATGGAGCAAGTAAGCCCGTGCACCACAACTACTGAGTCTGTGTGTCACAACCTGAGCGTCTGTGCACTGCAAGGAAGGATCCTGCAGGATGCCATGAAGATTCCAGGTGCTGCCACTAAGACCCAGACCAGCCAAACAGATAAATACTAAAAAAAAAAATTCACTCCTTTTTTCCTAACACATCTTAGCATCTATCTCGTTTAAAATCCAACACTGCAAACTTCACAGGGCAGGATGCTACAGGGTACAGGGTTCCTTCCTTAAGCCCATCGAGATCCTAGCCAGGACTTGTGTCTACAGCAGACCCAGCAGCTTCAGCTAAGGTAGCTGATAAGAGGCTGGGTTCAAACATACCTGCTCACTCTCTTTAGCTCTTGGTTGGCTACATTTTTGGTACAGCTGCTACCTCCAACTCCCGAATAACAACCTGACATCTCCATTCATTCTCTTTGCTTACCTGTTAAAATTTCACCCATGTGGCTGTCCCATTTTTTAGTTGGTTTTTCCTAAGTTATACTATTTCTATTTTTCTGGAAGAGTAAAAACTTAAAAAACAAAATAAAAAGTATGGTGGTGGAAGACCATCTCGACAGGGACCAGGCACAATGCTCTATGAAACAACTCAGTCCACGATGGGCAGCTCAGAATCATCCAGAATCTCTAACTCCAAGTGGTTTTTTTTTTTTTAACGTGTCGCCACCCTGGTTCTCCTTACTATTTTTATTCCAAGACAAGGAAAGGACTGAAAGAATTAAGAGGAATCAACAGGGGTATCCCTTCCAAACTACTGCTTTGCATTTAAAACTGTTATAAAAATGTCTATTCTGTACTGATTTAGAAAATTATACACTACAAAGAATACCCCAGGGAGCATTCTAAACAAGTGCAAGGGAAGCCTTTACAAAGTACAGGCTGACAAATAGGGAGAGACACATGATATTTTGTTTTAATTCTGTGATCTTCACTTTCTTCTTCCCTCCAACAGCTGTGATTTCAGTTAAGGCCACACAGTTCTAGGGATCCAAACTTAGGCAAGTCTGTTGTGTACTGACTTTGTTATTGTTTATTTCACACTGAGTGTTCTGTTTTTCTTCAATAGGAAAAAAAAAAAAAAACAACCTTCAAAAAACCAGAGCAGAGTATCTCCAGGACCAAAACCAAATGTTTTGGCAGGGAATGAATCAGTGCAGAGAGCTGTGGGTGGCAAGTTCTGAACATGAGACCGTGTCTGGTCACTCTCTGGACACTTTAAAAATGTATGTTGCTACACGTACTTATTGGTGTCAGATTTTCCCAAGCTTTGTGACTAACTAGCGCTGTGCTGGAGAGGGCAGAACAGCATCCTGAAGGGATCCAAACTGAAAGAAGGCAGAAATCAGCTTAAAGGATGAATACTCTTCTAATCATGACAAATGCTGAATATTAACTGGGTTGTATTTTTAGATGCAAAGTTATCATTCGAACACCTACCATTAAACTCTGACAATATCTATGTTACAGGATAAACTGAGGCACATAAAAATTTCCAAGGTTTTAAAATTATTTATTTATTTTTGCCTCGCTGTGTACCAGGTGGGATCTTAGTTTTGCCGATCAGGAATTTGATCCGCATCCCCTGCAGTGGAAATGCAGAGTCTTAACCACCAGATCGCCAGGGAAATTCCTCAAGGCTTTATTCGAGCAAGCATCGAAACAAATCAGGTAGCACCAAACCAAAAGTGCTGAGGGGCGTTCCAGCCAATAGGAGCCAGGCGTTCACAGAGAAAATACAGCAGCAAAGCAAGGAATCATGTGATTGGCTACAGCTTTAGTGGTCGTCTTGTTTGGGAAAACCCGCTTGGCTGTTTATGATTGATTGTACTTATATTTTATTTTCTGGCTGAGCATGCACTTAGAAGTACAAGGGGCTTGTGTGCTTACTGAGGTTATCAAGTCATTAGAGACACCCGCCTAATGGCCTCCTGGTTTAATTACTTTAACACTTGTAGTTACTCTAAAGATTGTTGGTAAAGGCAGCTCAAAGGTCTGCTCAAGACATCTTCAGTCAAGTTCGGGATATATCCAACTTCCCCATGACTTTGTGAGTCAAGGTTTCAGAGAAAGCAGATGGTTACTGAGTACAAATAATGTATTAACTGTGACTTACTTGAGCATATCCGTGGCAATAGAAAGACATGGCTTAGCTTGGTAAACAGACTTATTTTCTCAAATATTATTAGACCACAAGAACTAAGAAATGCTTAATTCATTGTGTACTTACTACACAGAAACAATCGAGTTTAAAAGCCTTTTAATCTCCATAAAAATCTTATACTCGTGAGTCTAATCAGTAAGAATCAGGATTCAAATCAAGGTATTTGGGGGCTACAAAAGCACATGTTCTTATAGACACTGTATTGTTATCAAGACAGACTACAGCCTCTTCTGTAACACTTTCATTTTCAGTTATTTGTACTCATTCTTAAATTTTCCCACAATTCCTATTACATGTCATAATATCCCATGACAATACTGTACAGCTGACTTATTTCATAACTTCTCATAGTTTCACTTATTCATATTTGCACTAACTTTTCAAATAATTTAAATTCAGTGTTCCTTCATAATAGCTTTTACACTTGTTTATAGTTTTTCATTGAAATTCTTATCCCCCACCAAATATACCCAGCTGAATTGTCCCTTTAAAAAATTTTACTGCAAAATAGTGAATCAGAGAAAGAAAAGGTCATCTATAATTCAATCGCTTAACATTTTAGAGATGATACACAAGCTTTTTAGAAAACAAAAATACTAGTACATCTCCAGTAGTCCCTTTGATTCGGGCACTATTCCCATTCAGGAATGCGCCACCCTCATGACCTCATCACCTCCCAAAGGCCTGCCTCTTAATAACTTCACTGAGCAGGGCTAGGATTTCAACATATGAATTTGGGGTCAGAGGACAAAAACAGTCTATTGCACACATCTAAAGTACTGGGCTTCCTTTGTGGCTCAGCTGGTAAAGAATCTGCCTGCAATGTGGAGACCTGGGTTCGATCCCTGGCTTGGGAAGATCCCCTGGAGAAGGGAAAGGCTACCCACTCCAATATTCTGGCCTGGAGAATTCCATGGACTGTATAGTCCATGGGGGTCACAAGGAGTCAGACACAACTGAGCAACTTTCATATGATGACATGAAAGTATTCCATCCTGGGAGGAGAGTTTGGGGAGAATGAATATAAATATGGATGGGTCCCTTTGCTGTCTACCTAAAACTATCACAACATTGCTAATCAGCTATACTCCAATATAAAATAAAAAGTTAAAAAAATTTAAAAATAAACAAGTAAAAAATATTCTATCCTTAATCATTTCCTTACATACATTTTTTAGATCAAAGGGCATTTATATCTGCAAAGATTTGATACATATTAACAAATTTTCCTCCAGAACAATGTGCTAATTCTCTTGTCCACAAACGGTATGATTACTCACTGTCTCTTAACCCTGACTATAGATCCTAAGCTCTAGGAATCTAGATGATAGTGCTCCATTACTTCAGCTGTGTCTGACTCTTTGTGACCCCAAGGACTGTAGCCCACCAGACTCCTCTGTCCATGGAATTTCCCAGGCAAGAATACTGGAATGGGTTGCCATGCCCTCCTCCAGGGGATCTTCCTGATCCAGGGATTGAACTTGTCTCCTGCATTGCAGGCAGATTCTTTACTGCTGAGCCACTGGGAGAGCCCTCTAGATGATATGCTAGTGATATAAAAATTCTGAATTCTGTTATCTGCAGCTGAGCTGGGCTTCCCTGGTAGCTTGGCTGGTAAAGAATCCACCTGCAATGCAGGAGACCCCAGTTCGATTTCTGGGTCAGGAAGATCCACTGGAGAAGGGATAGGCTACCCATTCCAGTATTCTTGAGTTTCCCTGGTGGCTCAGCTAGTAAAGAATCTGCCTGCAATGTGGGAGACTTGGGTTCGATCCCTGGGTCGGGAAGATCCCCTGGAGAAGGGAGCAGCTACCCCCTCCAGTATTCTGGCCTGGAGAATTCCACAGACTGTATAATCCATGGAGTCGCAAACAGTCAGCTACTTACATTTGGTAGAATTAGCTCACTAATCAAATCATTTCCTCTTTAATTGATTGTGTAGTTATTGAGTTCTTCTGAATGCAGTATGTCCTCTTTATGGGAGCTCAAGAGAGAGAAAGTGTTTGCTCTATGAAGCTGATACCCTAGCAGGAGAGCAATAGTGAAGCAACAATAGTATTCATGGCACTTGTGATATGTTCTAGAAAGGAGTTGCATTATACGTGATGGTACATACTGTAGTCAGTGTTTAAACAGAAGGACTTATTCTAGAGAGTCCAGGAGAATCAGCCTTTCAGTAATCAGATTGGTAACAAAAAGAGAAAAAAAAATCTCATACCTCTAATACTTAAAATACAAATTAAAGGGAACCTCACTGGTGGTCCTAATACTTCAAGTTCCAAGGCATGGGGTGTGGGTTCAATCCCTGGTTGGGGAGCTAAGATCCCCGGTTGGGGAGCTAGGAGCTTGTCAAATAAACCAGAACATAAAACAGAAACAATACTGTAACAAATTCAATAAAGACTTTAAAAATGGTCCACATCAAAAAATCTTTAAAAAATGCAAATTAAAAAATGAACTGTGATCGTCAAATAACTGGAGTGATTTTTTTCCCTAACAAAGCACATACAAACTTATGCAAGTTAGTTGTGACACCTTCAAGAAGGTATTCTTGGAAAATAAAATGCATGTTTATTCCAGGGTTTCTTCCACTGTTTGAAATTATTTAAAATTCAATTTTTGAAAGCATCAACAAAGTCAAATGTGTACTATTCTGAATGCTCTAAATATTGATAAGTCATTTGCATTTGAGGACAAGTTAGTTTATCTGGAATAGCCCAGAGTCATTCAAAGCCAAGTTGAATGAATCATGATCAACCTGGGAGATAAACTTTTAAAATTAAAAACATTGTTTGACTCTAGAAGTGATGAGCTGTCTTCTTCACGTATTTCCAGTGTTGCCTTGAAAGACAGTCCTAAATAATTTGTCAATGCCTGTTGAGAGAGTCAGTCCCTACCATGGGTCCCTGAAGTTTTCTTAATTATTTATGGTTCTCAAAAGTTGTCTTCTTGGAATTTTTATTAAGAATTTCAGGTATGCCTATAGAAATTTCTCACCCAGGGCATCACAGACTCTGTGGTTCTTTGTGTTTCCTCCTGGCAGAAAAAAATTCAGGTAAAGGGTTTCAGGAATAGATAAATATATAGAGAGATCTCCAGCTATATCTACACCATTATCTATCCATCCAACAAAATTAAATCTTTTTACTTTCAAAAAGAAATGCTAAAAATTAAAACATTTTAAGCATCCAAGTAGCCCTAGATTTATAGGATTTTTCCCCCTTCCCACGTGTAATAGAAGAATTTGGAAGAAATGAATTACAATGTACATACTTTCTCCTGTGTATCTTAGTCATTTTATTAAAATTCAGGTGTGCTGGGTTTCGCATAATTGTTCAGGCTATGAGTAATTTGCAGTGCACCCATGGAGGGAGCAGATTCCATATCTTCAATCCCATACCTCTAATATTTAAAATACAAGCTAAAAAATGAACTGTGATCCTCAAATGATCTGAGTACTTTTTTTTTTTCCAATCAAGTATATATAAACTTATCCAAGTTAGTTGTGACACCTTCGAGAAGGTATTCTTGGAAACAAAGTACATTTATTCCAGGGTTCCTTTCATGTGTGAAATTATTTAAAATTCA
The DNA here is from genome assembly GCF_023091745.1 of Budorcas taxicolor. NCBI lineage: Eukaryota > Metazoa > Chordata > Mammalia > Artiodactyla > Bovidae > Budorcas > Budorcas taxicolor. Next base: position 32,649,214 of record NC_068922.1, on the reverse strand, counting down.
ATTTTTGAAAGTGTCAACAAAATAGAAACATACAGCATGTTGTATACCTTAAATATTGATAATTCATTTTCCTTTGAGGACAAGTTAGTTTATCTAGAATAGCCCAGAGTCATTCAAAGCCAAGAGAATTTGAAGAGAGTTTTCTTTTCTAAGTACCTCCTTAAATGAAAATTCCAGCTTTATCAACAATAGCTACGGATAGTCCTGTGTGTGTGAAAGTCGCTCAGTCATGTCTGACTCTTTGCAACCCCATGGACTATACAGTCCATGGAAATCTCCAGGCCAGAATATTGGAGTGGATAGCCTTTCCCTTCTCCGGGGATCTTCCCAATCCAGGGACTGAACCCAGGTCTCCCGCATTGCAGGTAGATTCTTTACCAGCTGAGCCACGAGGATAGTCCTAGAGAGAACTTTCAATCTAGATCTTTTCATAGACAACAGAAGAATTAAGAAAAATGGAACCTCCATTATGGAATGAAAACTATGCCCAACATATCTTGTTGCAACAGAAGCATGATTATAAGTAAGAAAATTACAAATCACTCCAAAATTGTTGTGGATGGTGACTGTAGCCACGAAATTAAAAGACGTTTGCACCTTGGAAGAAAAGTTAGAGAACAAATTAAGAAGCAAAGCCATCACTTTGCTGACATGGGTCCATATAGTTAAAGCTATGGTTTTTCCAATAGTCATGTATGGATGTGAGAGCTGGACCATAAAGAAGGCTGAGCACTGAAGAATTGATACTTTTGAATTGGGGTGCTGGAAAAGACTCTGGAGAGCCCCTTGGACTGCAAGGAGATCAAATCCATCAATCCTAAAGGAAATCAGCCCTATTCATTGGAAGGACTGATGCTGAAGCTTCAATACTTTGGCCACCTGGTACAAAGAGCTGACTCACTAGAAAAAACCTGAATGCTGGGAAAGACTGAGGGCAGGAGGAGAAGGGGACCACAGAGGAGGAGATGGTTGGATGGCATCACCGACTCAAGGGACATGAGTTTGAGCAAATTCTGGGAAGATAGCGAAGGACAGGGAAGACTGGCGTGTGTAGTCCATGGAGTTGCAAAGAGTCAGACACAACTGAGCAACTGAACAACAACAAATGACACATGGTGCATTTCAGGGTTTTATATTAATGCCACTTATTCTTTCTATGGGTGAGTGGCTCAGAAATCTGCTATACAATGTAACATAACGCCTCCTTTTCTCACAAGTCTAGGCTAAACTGATATATCTCTGCCCAGGGTGGCAGCTTGTTTGTCTCTAAGGCCCCTTAATACAATAGCAGCCTGTCTGCAATTGTCTGAAGTTTGCTATAAATATACACTTAAGAAAGTTTATCCAAAAATTTGTTTTTTTCCTAAGGTTCTCTCTTAAAATACAATACCACCCTACGCCAATTATTCAGAAATCGGAGAACGTTTTTCTTTTCTACTGTGTGGTCCTTATTGCTTCTTTTTCTCTGTGCTCTTTCCATATTGAGGTCTGCCTCAAGCTTAAAAATAGCCTGGTTTGTCATGTTGATGTTTGGTAGAAACCAACACAATACTGTAAAACAACTATTAAAAATAATGAATTTTAAAAATAACCTGGTTTGTATCTGTATTCTGTTCTTGGTGAAAGAGGAGCTTACCAAGTGGGTCACACATGGATTAATATGGAGGCCGCCAACACTGGGCTCCCTCCTAACAGCCTCCCCTTATAAGAGCAAAAAGAAAATCTACTACTCATGAATTTCATGATCTAAATCAAGTGGCTGTGCTAATGGGCTACCTATTTTTCACTGTATACATTTCAAATATCTTAATGGACACATTAAAATACATCTAACAATCTCACTCATGGGCATGCATCCAGAGAAAACAGTAATTTGAAAAGATTCATGCAACCCTATGTTCATAACAGCACTATTTACAACAGCCAAGACATGGAAGCACCAAAACGTCCACTGACAGATGTGTAAAGAACATGTGGTGTGTGTGTGTGTGTGTGTGTAAAACAGTATCATTCAACCAGTAAAAAGAATGAAATAATGCCATTTGTGGCAACATGGATGAACCTAGAGATTATCACACTAAGTGACATAAGTCAGAGACAAATACCATATGATATCACTTATATGTGGAATCTAAAAAAAAAAAAATGATACAAATGAACTTATTTACAAAACAGGAACAGACTCACAGACTTTGAAAACAAATTTATGGTTACCAAAGAAGAAAGGTTGCAGGGAGGGATAAATTAGGAGTTTGGGATTATCATATATCCAGCTCAGTTCAGTTCAGCCTCTCAGTTGTGTCTGACTCTTTGCGACCCCATGAATCGCAGCACGCCAGGCCTCCCTGTCCATCACCAACTCCCGGAGTTCACTCAGACTCACGTCCATCGAGTCCGTGATGCCATCCAGCCATCTCATTCTCTGTCGTCCCCTTCCCCTCCCGCCCCCAATCCCTCCTAGCATCAGAGTCTTTTCCAATGAGTCAACTCTTCTCATGAGGTGGCCAAAGTACTGGAGTTTCAGCTTCAGTATTATTCCCTCCAGAGAAATCCCAGGGCTGATCTCCTTCAGAATGGACTGGTTGGATCTCCTTGCAGTCCAAGGGACTCTCAAGAGTCTTCTCCAACACCACAATTCAAGAACATCAATTCTTCGGCACTCAGCTTTCTTCACAGTCCAACTCTCACATCCATACATGACCACTGGAGAAACCATATCCTTGACTAGATGGACCTTTGTTGGCAAAATAATGTCTCTGCTTTTAATAAATATACACTTTGGAAAATTTATGCAAAAAGTTGTTTTTTTGGCATAAAAAACAGCCATCAACTTTTCTAAACCTAACCCCCACATCTTAATCAGTAAACTGATTCAGTTAGAAAGGTCCAACACCACAGTTCAAAAACATCAATTCTTCAGCACTCAGCTTCCTTTATAGTCCAACTCTCACATCCACACATGACTACTGGAAAAACCATAGCCTTGACTAGACGGACCTTTCTAACTGAATCAGTTTACTGATTAAGACATGGGGGTTAGGTTTAGAAAAGTTGATGGCTGTTTTTTATGCAAAAAAACAACTTTTTGCATAAATTTGCCAAAGTGAATATTTACTGTGAACTTCAGACAATTGCAGACAGGCTGCTATTGTATTAAGGGGCCTTACAGACAAACAGAAGTTGTCATCCTGGGCAGATATGTATCACCTAAGCCTAGACTTATAACCAACACTTGAAACTAACACAACATTGTAAATTAACTATACTCCAATATAAAATAAAAAGTAAATTAAAACAAAAAATATCTTCAACAAGTTCTAGAGAACATTAGAATTGGAAACTATCTGAAAAGGAATATTGAGATCACAAAATTCCAAGAATACTGAGCTATGGTTCATTACAGGTCAGGGCTCTTCCCAGTGGTTCTGTGGGAAACAAGACATAGTCATTATATTACAGGGAAAGCCTGGACAGTCCATCCTTGGCCATGAACGGTCTGTGTGACCCAGTGTCCATCAACTTTTCTAAACCTAACCCCCACATCTTAAAAGAGCAAGACTGGCTTATCTGGGAGCTGGGAGGCAGGGTCAGGGGAAATACCAGTGAAGTGCTTCTTGAGCCAAAAATCAGTAATTACTGGTTTAATTAATCAACAAGGACCTACTGTATACCACAGGGAACTCTACTCAATACTCTGTAATAACCTATATGGGGAAAGAATCTGACAAAGAGTTGATATATGTGTATGTATAACTGAATTATTTTGCTATTTACCTGAAACTAACATTGTAAATCAACTAAACTCCAACATAAAATAAACACATAAAAATTACAGCCCTACTCCTAGAATGAGGTTCAGGGCTGAGCAGGCGCCACAACACTGAGCAGGCATAGGTTACCAAAGCAACAGTGAGTCTGATCTTTCAAAGCGCAAACTGGAGGTTTCCCTGTTGCTTCGCAGCTACAAGCTCATCCCTGCACCGCTCCCCTCCCCCCAACCAGGCCTCCTCTCTCGGGAAAGCGGGACAGTCCCCTGAGTAACAGCGCACGGAGGAAAACGGGGTGAGCTGGCATCTTCACTTTCGTACAGCTTGATCACGCCGCCTCAGTTCATGAACCTGACTAAGCCCCTGGCCTGGTTCCAGGAACCTATGACAGAACAGAGTCCCCAGTTCCTGGATGTCACCCTGCCTCTCTGTCCCTCGCGCCCTTGTATGTAAGGTAACAGATTTGTGGGTGCCTCTGAATTCTAACACGAGCTGATCCTTCAAGCTGTGGCCAGGTCTAGACTCAAAAGGTTCCCCTCCCTCACTGTGAGAGCCCATTCCTTTCCCCAAAGTCTCATTATATATTTTCCAGAGGCCCTTTACCTAGGTGAGAAATTTCAGTGAAATATGCTGAAACATAACATTTCATCATCTTGACGTTGAGAGCTAAAACAGCCTTTCATGAGCCTCATTTCCATGCCTCTCATTTTCAAAATGAAAAAGATGAAGCCCAGTAACTTGGGGTCTCATTCAAGGTCATGGACAGTCGCGTGGCAGGAAGCAGCATCTGAGGGTCCGAGCCCCTTGTCCAGTGACACCCTGGCTCAGGCTATGGCACATTAAAAACACAGGAGAAACCTTAGAAGATGATTTTTAATTTGCCATTGCTATTGTATGGTCAGCAAAAGACAAGTATTTTGAAGAAGCAGGAACAATTGAGAAGTCAATCTCCTTCCTCACTTTGGCTAATTAAAGCAGGCGACATTAATTCTCTGTGTGGCTGTGTACCTGACAGCAAGAAGCACACACTGCTGGCACCACTTCCTAACACGCCCATGCACCAGATGAGTATTGATGGATGGCTTCAGACACTATTAAGTCCAGAGTCTGTTCCTAGGAAAATGCTTTGCATGCGTCATTAAGGCTATTTTAAGGCTTGCTGTCTTGAGCTGAATGTAAACTAGCACTGGTGACTCTGAATTTAAATGTGATTTCATTGAGGGAAGAAACAGCATCATATTATTTTCAGGGTTTGGTCGTAGCAATATCTTAAAAAAAAGAACTGGTAGCAAATCTGTAGACTTATGAGATTTTACATCTATAAATTCACTTTTTCCCAGAGATCTCAATTACAATTTTATTTGGGTGAATTGAACTGAAGTTTAATCTCTATTCTGTATGAATTACACAGTTGCAATATCTTAAGTCAAATTTTATATGCTGCTTTCACTTATGAGTGGTCTTCCCAGCTATGCATGTAACAAGCTTAATATTCAATCACTACATAATATTTAACAACATGGATGCATCATTAACATAACCACTTACTTAACCATTTTAGTTGTTTTCATTGTTCACTATTATAAACACTCCTGTAAGATGTACAAAGCATGCAACAAAGATTGCACAAAACATTATCCAGAAGACACCCCTTAATAGTCCTCTAAAACCCATACTCTGAACAGGAATGTTACACCTATAAATTCTTTAAACAACTCCAATATCGCCCTTATATTTAATACATTACTAACTTAAACTGGAATACTGCTATCCCCAGCATGCATTTATTTCCACTGCAGATGTATCAGACCATAGTATACCAAAGAGAATGGCCTGTTGGTGATACTTTTTTTAAAAAAGGGTTCTGGGCCCCACCTGAAAAGTATTGCACTGAAATGCCAGCAGGTGGAGCCAAACCACAGATTTTTTTTTTTTTTTAAATCACCATGATTGACACACATCTTCAATTAAGAATCACTGATCCTTAGAACACAATGCAAATTTTCCTTTATCTCATTAACAACTCCTCATACTCAGGAATGGGAATCTCCACTTGAGTGTATTCTATGGCGGTGATGCTCAAATGTTGTTTTGCATCAGATTCAGTTGCTGGGGGTGGGGCTTAGTAATAACACAAATGGCCAGTCTGATCCAAATCTAAACTGCTGCATTTTTATTTAGGACTTCCCTGGTTGTCTGGTGGTTAAGACTCAGTGCTTCCACTGCAGGAGGCACAGGTTCGTTCCCTGGCCAGGGAAGTTCTGCATGCTGTGTGGTATGGCCAAAAAACACCTCCCATCCCACGCATTTTTAACAAAGCTATACAGAATACTCAGAAATACAGAGTTGAAGAATTAAAACCTTCTGGAAGATTTGCTAAAAGGCCACATGGTTTCTAAAAATTGAGCTGAAAATAGTAAACCGAGAAGTTATTACGAAGATATAACTGTGTCAGACACAATTTGAAACCAGACCTAATTGACACCAAGGCACTAAAGCTCTTATATCAACTCCCTACAGCTTCCCACTGTTACCATGAGGTTAGGGAAGTGGCTGACAGCACAGAAGCAAGCAGGAAGGGCAGGTGGAATGGAAGGATGGCTCAAGTGTCACTGAAACTGAAATTCCCTATTCAGAAATGACTCCGATGGCCAATCATGGGGTTTAAGAAGATAGAAAGGGAAATGAAGGAAGGCATGTTCCACCAAAGAAATTTAGGAACCTAGACTTCTGAAGTGCATCTGAAAAAGAATAGATATCTGTGTATGTATAACTGAATCACTTTGCTGTATATTTGAAATTAACACAACACTGTAAATCAACTATACTACAATATAAAATAAAAATTAAAAAATACAGAAGAAGTAAAAAGGAAAAAAGTATATCTGAGATCAAAGAGCTGATGGAGGGAACTCCCTGGCAGTCCAGTGGTTAAGACTCCATGCTTCCACTTCAGGCAGCACGGTTTGATCCCCGGTCAGGGAACTAAGATCCCTCATGCCAAATGGTGTTGCCAAAGGGGAAAAAAAAAAAGCTGATGTAGCTGATGGGTGTGAAGGAGCCATACAGAGACAAGACTGTAGCTAAACAGGGAGATTCTGGGTTTAACACATCTGCGGTGGGGGTGCAAATTTCTACCTTACCGAAAGCAGTGGTGGAGGTACTCCAAAGGCAGTTAAGCAGAAAGCAAATGTGTAGCGCGTCATGATGCTGATGGCTGGGGCACGACGTCTGCAGAGGAATTGCCATGCCTAAGACATCTTTCCAAGTTCCTCTTTTACGACACACATCTCTTCCCCCAGCCATTTCTTCTGTGCCTCCAGTGAATTACAGATTTCAAGATCCCTTCTGAGTCAGAATGTCAACAGCTTTTGGTGTGTAAATGAAGTATAATTACTTCTACTTCGCATATGAAGAAAATCAGAGGGCAGGCCTCAAATCGCATGACTCTATGTGGCAAAGACTGGAGTCTAACCCATAATTCCAACTGCACTGCACCATAATTTCTGCTAACTAGTGCTCCAGAGGAAGTGGAAAATCCAGAGGCTTAAACTAAGGACAGTTTAATAAAGACTGGAGGTACCCAGAAAATAACTTCCTCTCCTAAAGCAAACAGAATTCCTATTCTAGGGCTACTTAATTTTCTTTATTTTTGATGACTACATGCTGATAGGTCTCTGGGTTATTTAAAAATGCAAGGGACTTCCTTGGTGGTCCAGTGGCTGAGACTCCATACTCCTAATGCAGAGGACCTGGGTTCAATCCCTGGTCAAGGATCTAGGTCCCAGGTGCTGCATGCCACAGTTAGAGCTCCCACACGCTGCAAATAAACAAGATCCTGAGGATTCCATGTGCCACAACTAAGACCCGACACAGCCAAATAAATATTTTAAAAGATGCAATGTTGTAACCTCTCCTAAGGGATCAACTTGTGCCTGGAAAATTCATTCATTCCTCTATTCACTCATGCAGTGAACACTTTTCGGGGGGTGGGGTCGCGGGGGGACACTCACAACATTCTAGGTACTATATGGGGCAGGAGGGATTCAAAGATAAACAAGACAAAACCTATTGTCTCCACGAGTCAGAACCTCCAAGGAGAGACAGACATGCCAACAACTGCACTGCGCCCCAGGTACTTCAGCAGAGGAAAAGAGAAAGAACAGAAGTGTTAGGGTTGCCAAGGAGGGACTGATCAACTGCCTGGCGAGGCGTGTAGGCTGATAGAAAAGCTCCATTAGGTGAAGCCACCTGAATGGGGCGAGAAGCCAAATAAGCACACCTTCAGGTTCCTGGTTGCTGCTGCTGGATGGAATAAATGATTCCCCAACCACTCTTACGAAGCTCACCAGATTCTCCCCTGAGAAACCCTGTAGCATTTACTATGTATGTCACTTCATAAGGAGTTGACACTGACCTTTTCATAATGCTCTGTATCTTCTATGCAGGTCTTATTTTACACACCAAACAGTAAAGTTGTAGAGGTAGAAACCACCTCTTATATCATTGTGTTTCCAATGCCTGCCATAGGCTGGGCACTCAGTGAATATTTCTTGACCTCAAGGTTAGATTTTATGCTTCCAGAGAAGACAGATGGTCTTCAAGGGGATCTTCCTGACATAGGTGTTGAACCCAGGTCTCCCGCATTGCAGGCAGATTCTTTACCCTCTGAGGCACCAGGGAAGTCCAAATTATCTAACGCTGAAGTTTAAATACGAGTGCTGACCATCATCGGTAAAGATTTGATGTCTGTGACACAAGGAGATGGCAATGTGAATTTGTCATTTCAATAGAATGGCTTTAGGATGGCTGATCTGGGACTCTCAAAAAAATGATAATGACTTTTTCTATCATCTCACTTAAAACATTAACATTTGCAACAACATGAATGGACCTTAAAGGCATTATGCGAAATGAAATAAGTCAGAGAGAAAAAGATAAATACTGTTTATTACTGCTATTACTTATATGTGGAATCTAAACAAAGAACTGCCCCCCAAAAACAAACTCATAGAAAAACAGATTAGACTTGTGGTTATCAGAGGTGGGGGGTGGGGAAGGGGAACTGTAGGAAGGTGGTCAAAAGGTACAAACTTCTGCTTATAAAATAAATAACTACAAGGGATGTAACGTACACCATGAGGACTATTGCTAACACTGCTGTATGATATACAGGTAAATTGTTAAGAGAGTAGATTCTAGGAGTTCTCATCACAAAGAGAACAGTTTATTTTTCCCTTTTTTCTTTTCTTTTTATTGTTTCTGTATGAGAAAATGGACGTTAGCTGAACTTATGTGGTAATGATTTCACAACATGTATCAATGAAATCATCATGCTATATGCCTTAAAAAGAAACATTAAGTCAGAATTATTTGGACATTACATGAATTTCACATTTTGTTTAGATTTATTTAAGCCTGTGGTGCTTCCTTGGTCAGCCTTCCCTGGTAGCTCAGCAGTAAAGAATCCTCCTACCAACGCAGGGGATGTGAGTTTGATCCCTGGGTTCGGGAAGATCTCCTTGAAAAGGAAATGGCAGCCCACTCTAGTATTCTTGCCTGGGAAATCCCATGGACAGAGGAGCCTGCTGAGCTATATAGTCCATGGTGTCAAGAAGAGTCGGACATAGCGACTTAACAACAATAAAACCTGTGGTCCAGTTTATGAATGCGTGTTTCTAATAGTTGGTCTAGAAGTTGTCCTACCACCAGTGAACCAGACTTTTTACATAAAGATTGTGCTGGGCTTAGTTGCTCAGTTATGTCAGACTCTTTGTGACCCCATGGACTGTAGCCCACCAGGCTCCTCTGTCCACAGGGATTTTCCAGGCAAGAATACTGGAGTGGGTTGCCATGTCCTCCACCAGGGGATCTTCCGAACCCAGGGATCAAACCCAGGTTTCCCCCATTGCAGGCAGATTCTTCACCAGATGAGCCACCAGGGAAACCCAGGGAAGATTGTCACATTAAAGAGGTCCATTAAAGTGAGAGTCTCTTATTCCTTCAACAATTGCTGACACCCATAATAGATGATTGGAGACGGCAGTGGCACCCCACTCCAGTACTCTTGCCTGGAAAATCCCACGGATGGAGGAGCCTGGTAGGCTGTAGTCCATGGGGTCACTAAGAGTCGGGCACAACTGAGCGACTTCACTTTCACTTTTCACTTTCATGCACTGGAGAAGGAAATGGTAACCCACTCCAGTGTTCTTGCCTGGAGAATCCCAGGAACGGGGGAGCCTGGTGGGCTGCCATCTATGGGGTCACACAGAGTCGGACACAACTGAAGTGACTTAGCAGTAGCATGATAGATGATCAAATTAAGTGGCTACAAAGAATCTGATTTTCTTCCTTTTGTCAAAATTTCAAGATAGAACCTGCCATGTGGGACTTTCATACAATTCAAAAATTAACAGCCATATTCATAAAAACAAGCCCATTGGGAGTACAGGTAAAATTGTTAGTCTCTCAGTCATGTTTGATCTTTGCAACCCATGGACTGTAGCTCACCGGGCTCCTCTGTCCACAGAATTCTCCAGGCAAGAATACTGGAGTGGGTTGCTATGCCCTCCTCCAGGGGATCTTCCTGTCTCCTGCATTGCAGGCAGATTCTTTACCATCTGAGCCACCAGGAAAGCCCTTCTAGGTAAAAGAGATGAAAACAGACCCCACTTTTAGTGCCTAGATGTTACAATCACTCTGACAGCCAAGAGGTTTTGTGTGCTACTCTGAGATTCTTGGCTTTGTGCACCAAAACTGGAATGTCAGATAAGCCATCCCCCAGGACAGGAGGTGTAACTGTATTTGTTTGTCAAGTGTTGTCACTCTCCTCCAAGGTCTAGATAATTGAAGATTGTTGAGTGCCAAAATGTTCAGCAGCAAAACCCTTATAAAGAAAGAGGACCTATGTGCTTATCTTTGTGAATAACAAGCCTGAAAAGGTACAGGGGACACGGTGTATGCATGTATCCTGGGGAGGAGACAGCCAGGGGTAAATGGAGGGGCCGGGCAGCTGGAAGGAGACGAGACAGGCAGACTTAGATCTGAAGGAAGAAACAGAGGGGAGATACAAGGAGTCAACCAGAGGCTCAGAAGCAGGACTGACATGGTTACTTTCTCATCTATACATTTTCCCCAGGGGATTTCATCCACTTCCATGCCTTCAGGTATAAACAGTCATGTTGATTCTTATATCTATATATTCAATCCTGAAAGCTTGGTTTTACTTGTCTATATCCAATTGCTTCAAGAATATCCATCAGCTTATCCACAATTCAGCGGGTCCAAGAATCAAGTCATCGAGTCAAAACCTTCAGAACTTCCCCATTTTCTTTCTTAGACTGCTTCCTCTTAGTTCTCTCCTACTGGCTTACTGTAGTGTGACTGTCCTACCTGTTAAATATATATAAATATATATATGTAATGTATTCCTGGGGACGACAGAGGATGAGAGGGTTGGATGGCATCACCAACTCAATGGACATGAGTTTGAGCAAGCTTCGGGAGATGGTGGAGGACAGGGAAGCCTGGTGTGCTGCAGTCCATGGGGTCGCAAAGAGCTGGACATGACTGAGCGACTGAACACCAACAACTCCTCTCCTATTTCAGTGTCCCTGCTGAAATACAGATTTCGCTAATTGTCTCTAATTTTTCTTTTTTTCAAGATTTTTAAAAATCTTTTTAAAAGAGACTACTGACCATGGACCATTTTTAAAGTCTTTATTGAATCTGTTACAATATTGCTTCTGTTAAAAAATTTTTTTTCTCTTTTTGGCCCACAAGGCAAGTGGGATCTTAACTCCTCGACCAAGGATAGAACCTTTATCCCTTGCCTTAGAAGCCTAAGTCTTAACCACTGGACTACCAGTGGTTAAGTAAAGAATTTTTTTAAAAATAAAATAATGAAAAATAACAAAGTAAAGAATTTTACTTCTTTAACAAGCTGGAAAGGAGCAAGAGTAGGACAGAACCCAGATGAGAGATGACAGTGGTTTGGATCTGTGTGGCAGTGGTAAAGCTGGGTACTTTTTGGAGGTGGAAATAAGAGGACTTATTGGTGGCTGAGACCATTCCCGAGATGGAGAACCTGAGAAAGGAATACATTGGGCCACAGTGGTAGGCAATCAAGTTGACTTTGACATCTGTGTGGACAGGTAAGTGAAAAGCTCTAGAGAAAGTTGGAAATATCAACTGGAATTCAGAGTGGGGTGAAAAGAAACAGCCAAGTTCTGGGTGCTGTAGAATTCCAACTCTGGGAGGCTCGGAAGAGAGGTAGGAGCCCCATGCTAACTCTCCTCCCACCCACCAAAAATACTGTCAAGGGATGGCCAAAAACACATGGTGTCACAGAAGCCCAGAGCAGACATTTCAAGTTGGAGGGTGATCAACCACGTGGAATGCTGCTGACAGCCTGAGAACGGCAGCACAAAGCTTATGACTTCTTTGACAAAACAGAGATTGATGACTGGGCTTGGAGCCATTTGTTGGGGTTGCTGAGATTCTGAGGGGTAAAGTCTGGACCAGTGAGGGGTGGGAAGGGGAGAGGTTAAGTGCAAATGATTCGTGCAGACTTTGAGAAAGTCTGCTGGGAAGCAGGGTGGAGATATGAACCTGTACCTGGAGGACAGGCAACCCAGGGTTTGGGGGCTTTTAGGATGGACTCCTTTTTCCTCCATACTATGTCATATATGAATGGTCCAGTAGAGAGGAAAGGCTGGATGCTGTAGGAAAGAGATGATGACTGGAGGCAGGAAGTTCTTGGAAGGGGAGAAGCTAAACAAGAGGGTTCCCACAGCAGGAGACATGCCTCTTCTATTCTCACATGAAGGGAGGAAGAAAACACAGATACAGATGAAGACTGGTGGTAGTAGGATGATTGTGGCACCATCCGCAAACTTGTTTTCTCAGTGGGGTGTGCAGCAAGGGGTGATGAACTGAATCAGTGAAAAGTATTAAAAAAATAACTAAAAGTGAAGGAGGATAAGAAGACTGAGGAGAGAGGAAAGGAGGGAAAATTATCTTGGATTAAATGAAAATGAACTATCTTGCTTAAATTAATAAATAGCTTGTGGGGCCTCCCTGGTGGCTCAGTGGCAGAGAATCCTCCTGCCAGTGCAGGAGACAAGGGTTTGATCCCCAGTCCAGGAGATCACACATTGCATGGAACAACTAAGCCTGTGTGCCGCAACTATTGAGCCTGCGCTCTAGAGCCTGGGAGCCACAACTACTGAGCCGGTGTGTTGCAACTGCTGAAGCCTGTGCTACACAATCGAAGCAAACATGATGAGAATCCTGTGCACTGCAGCTAGAGAGTGGCTCCTGACACCTGCAAAGCAACAAAGACTCAGCACTGCCAAAACAAACAAACCAACCATCTCATTTGTTGTCTTACGGGCAGCAAAGAGAACTATTTCTACTTTCATATGTCCTCATAGTTTTCTATTGAGACTCTTCTGTCCCAGGATCCTTAGACATCCTGCAAGTTCTGGAAAAATTTGCCATTAAGAGGAGCTGGGAATCTCACACTACTGGTTTCTGCTCAAGAGAAATGGCCAAGATGGAGTATTAATTTCCCAGAACTGGATGAGTTCTGGACCATGAGGGTGGAGAGGTATTCCTGGAATAAGTAAACATCCCAGATGGAAAAAAGAAAAAAAAGAAACCTGAGCCTTAAGTCCAGGGCTCCAGGAAGATTTCAGTACTCTGAGACAGCAATGCCTACACTCCCTCCTGGGGTGACACTGGCTAGACTGAGGCCATTGGTTTTTCCCTACCCATACTATCTGAGGAGTTCCAGCCTTTGGTAGATGTATGTTGTTCAGCTGCCAAGTCGTGTCTGATTCTGTGACCCCATGGACTGCAGCATGCCAGGCTTCCTTGTCCCTCACCATCTCCTGAAGTTTCCCCAAGGTCATGTCCAATGAATTGGTGATGCCATCCAACCGGTTCATCCTCTGTCACCCTCTTCTCCTTCTGCCTTCAATATTTCCTAGCATCAGGGTCTTTTCCAATGAGTTGGCTGTTCGCATCAGGTGGCCAGAAGTATAATGGCCTCCAGATAAAGACCTTTATCAATATGCTGAAAACAAAGGACATACAGTCTGAAGATCTAAATTTATCTAAATAGAATTAAAGGGGAAAAACATGGACACTGAATTCAAAGGGAACTAGACAGGGGAAATGATCTCAAACAACAAGTAAAATTAAAAAGGAGTCAATCCAGGCAGGAATATGTCCATAGACACAAAATCATTCTGGACAAAGGTCAGAAGACAGGGCTGTACCATCACTACTGCCCCAAGGACTGCGGTTTGCAGAAATGAGGGTCACTGAAGAAGGGACACTAGGTTGAGAAATAACAACCACAGGGATCCCATCTCAGGAGAGGGTTTCAACACACGGTCCTCTGCCGAAAACAGAATTTTACTCCAAATGATAGCTCAACCTCCATACAACTCAACCCCACACAAGTGTACATCAGAACTCCCACAGGGAAAAAAAAGATGAATAATTTGAAATATTCCTACAGCTATTAAAAAAAAAAAGTCCTATTTAAACATCAGAGCTGTGACTGTATAAATCCTGTACAGCAATGAAGATGGGAAAGCCTTCCATCAGAACTAATTTCTACCCAACCTCTGAGAAGTCATCACTAAGATGAAGACTGAAAATGTGGAAGCAGAGTCCAGTCCATTAAGCTAGAAGTAGATCTCAGTTCTTCCCAATCTGCTTTATGTTAATATTTTGAGAGCCACAAACAGAGAAGTAAAACACGAATTAACATAAGACTCCAGTGGGATGAACTAAGACAGTAGCAGTGACATATATACACTACCATGTGTAAAACAAATAGCTAGTGGGAAGCTGCTGTATACAAACACACACACACACATACACACAGACATGATAAAATGTGATCTTCTTAAGAGAGTCCCTGAATATCTTAGTATTCTGCTTTTACAAAATGCTGGAAAGTAAGAACTGCCCAGTTTCATCATGCACACTGTCTAGAATATTATGGATATTAAGAAAATTAATCTAATCTATTTTCTCCAGGCCAGGGACATCAATTTTTTTAAAGTCTCTATTAAATTCATTACAACACTGCGTCTGTTTCATGTTTTGGTTTTTTGGCCATGAGGCATGCGGGATCTTAGCTCTCTGACCAGGGTCTGAACCCACGCCCTTCTGCATTGGAGGGTGAAGTCTTAACTGATGGACTACCAGGGAAGTACCTGGATATTTTAAGGAATAAATGGATAACAAAATTAAGTGGAGAAAAGATTATTGGCTATGTTGGTGAATTTCAGCATTGATTACATCATGAAACACTGCCCAGGTGAAGAGTTTTTGGCTCCTGACTGGCAGCATCACTGCGTGGCCCTTCAAAACCTGAAGCATTTGGTGTTTTACAGAGGTGATCTGTCAGCTGGGGCCACCCTCCTTCAAGTAAAATAATCAGAGTCCAGGAAAAAACATGTCGAAGTACATGATCTGGGCCACCTCTTTCCTCTAAGAACTGTTCCAGAGGACGGTGACATTTCTGCAGAAGGAAGAGCCCATCAGTTAGGGTGGGGGGTTGCGGTTAGGGTTAAGGTTAGTCAGTTGGGAGGGGCAAATGACAATTCATCTCAAATTCCTAATGTTATCAATGCATGTGACATTTTTATATCCACAGGCACAGTTGTAAATTTCAGGGCAATCAGCCCTCTTTTTTTCTTTGGCTTTTTTACAAAAGCCAAGAACTATAGATTTTTTTAATAAAAGTCATAAAAATTCATAAAGAGAATCAGTCCTCAATGCTGAGTAACTACTATCAAGAGCAAAATATTTTAAAGAGCTTACTAGAAGTTGGCCTTCTTAATTTGCTTCATACTAGCATGAGCAGACAGTGAATTAGTTGGTAATCAAAGTTGGGATGACAATAAAAAAGAAAAATCTCGATTTTATAGATATTATTACTTATGTCCTTTATTATTTTTTGGTCTTCTATAGGACATTTCTTAAAATTCTGTTTATTAATTTTACTTTAAGGAACAAAAGAAGTCTACTGAAGAGCTTCCAAATGACACTGTTGGGATAAATCATTTGTTTTAGCCAATAAGTGTCGTCTGTATACAATAAACAAAACAGACAAGATTCCCACTTCGTGCAGTTTATACACTGGAATCAATACAAGGCGAAATTCACTACATTTTAATCAATTGTGGAACATGAAAGTGAATAAGGATAGTTTCCACGTGTTTTCTAGACTGACACAGTATTTGTTTTGTTAAATATATTTTCCCAATAGGAGTTCAATATTTTATCTTGAATTGCTACTGTCTAGGAGGATATGAATTTGCTTGCAACTGAACACTTTAAAGGACTTTTTAAACTTAAATGTTTGCACAGCTTCAAATGCTTATATACATTTAAAGGGAATATTTCATAAAAGGCAAGAAAGTTACAGAATTGGTAAAATGGTTCCCTTTGGCATCATTAAAATAATTGAAAAATAGTTTGCTGACTTAAGTGAAATGCATTTGTAGTCTAAGAATGGTGATTATTTAAACCAATTAGCCATGTTGAGAACAATATAATCAACTAAAATTAAGCTGATTTTTATTTTTAGTTCTCCAAACATTTCCCCCTAATCTTCTTCTACTCTATAAAGAAGCTACTGAAAAAGAACATTATTCTACCAAGGGAAGCTGGTATATATTTAAATTTAAATTTAAAAGTACTATTACCTAGCAGCAGTTTCAAATGAAGTATTATATTGTGTAGGAGGATGTCAATTTATGCCATATAGTATAAGGTAATAGCCTAAGTTTTCTGAATATAATTAATAGTGTTTCCTTTAAAAGTTCCTGGAAGTATATTGTACATCTATGTTCATAGCAGCGTTATTTACAATAGCCTAAAAATATACAGAAATAACCCAACTGTCCACTGACAGATGAAAGGATAAACAAAATGTGGCAGATACATACACTGGAATATTATTCAGCTTTAGACAGGAAGGGATGACTTTGCTGGTGGTCAATGGTTAAGACTCTGCTTCCACTGCTGGGGGGCATGGGTTCAAGCCCTGGTTGGGAACTGAGATTCCACATACCTTGTGACTTTGCCAAAAAAAAAAAAAAAAGAAAGAAAGAAATTCTGACACATGATCCAACATGGATGAGTCTTGAAGACATTATGTTAAGTGAAGTGTGCTGGTCACAAAAGAGTAAACACTGTATAATTCCACTTACATGAGGTACCTAGAACACCCAAATTTATAGAAACAGAAAAGAGAATGGTGATTATGGGTGGGGGAGAGGGGAGGAGGAGTGTGGAGAGTCAGCGTCTACTGGGTACAGGGTTTTAGCTGGAGAACATGAGAAAGAAAGTTCTGGAGATGGATGGTGGAGATGGTTGTATAACCATGTGAATATATTCAACAACACTAAACAGTATACTTAAAATGGTTAAAAACATTAATTTTGTTATACATATTTATATACTTTACCACAATAAAAAACTGCACCCCCTCCAACATTATACAAAAATGAAAAAAAAGAAACTTCTTTTTTGGGGCCATGCCACATAACTTGTGGGATCTTAGTTCCCTAACCAGGGATCGAATTCGTGCCCCCTACAGTGGAAGCATGAAGCCCTAACCACTGGATAGCCAGGGAATCTCGCCCCCTCCCCACTACCCTATGCTCCCCCACTTCAAAAAAAAAAAAAAAACAAAAACAAAACTCCTTAGAGGTGAGTCATCATGTTAATAATCTGTTAATGTGCAAGCAGGGGGAAAAATTTCCTAAGGGACAAAGTGTCTATAGTTCATACAAACAACTGTCATCCAATATTGTTTCTCATTTGTTAGTTAAGTGCTCAAGTAACAAGTGAAATTCACATAACGTCCAATTATTTGGTGCAGTCAAGATGACATGTGTCTAGCGTGTCCACGCAAACAGTGGTAAGCCATCTCAAGGACTGGAACACTGGTTGTATAAAAACAAGCTAAATCTTGAATGAACTCAGGAGGTAACTTGATACAATACCAAAGGAGGGCTAAAATAGGGTGACAACCACAAATTCAAGCCCTGCTAGGACTCAGAGTAAGGGGTGGTCACCTTGTTTTGAAGTTAGTATGACAGGATTTATTATATATTTCAGCCCAGATCTGTACACAGAATATGCCTAATAATAGAAGGCAGAGGTTGGGGCACTAGAAGAAAACAGTAGGAAGCCTGTAAGCTTGTGAAAGGGGAGTTGTGGAGAAAAAGGAACAGATTAGATCTTAGAGTTTGCACTTGGAAAGAATAATGAAAAAGAAAAGCTTCAGTATAGAGTGACATGGGTCAGCCACTTAATGAGTTTAGCAGTCTGCAGGGAATATTACAGATTGGCAGAAAGTTCCTTAAGGGTGATGCATCATCCAAGGGATGATTTACATTCATCTGTCAAGAAAATGGGCTTCCTGGGTAGCTCAAACCATAAAGAATCTGCCTGCAATTTGGAAGGCCTAGGTTTGATCCCTGGGTTGGCAAGATCCCCTGGAGAAGGAAAAGGCAACCCACTCCTGTATGCTTGCCTGGAGAATCCCATGGACAGAGGAAAGTGAAGATGGCACTAAATAGATGAAGAACTGTCAAGAAGGAAGCTGAGGAAGTGGGATACGGAATAAAAGTCAAGGATATAGGAACCCTCCTACACTGTGGATGGGAACCTAAGTTGGTGCAGCCACACTATGGAGAACTGTATGAAGGTTTCTCAGAAAACTAAAAACAGAATTACCATATGATCCAGCAATCCCACTACTGGGCATATATCCAGATAAAATAATTCAAAAACATACACGCATCCTTAGGTTCATAGCAGCACTATTCACAGTAGCCAAGACATGGAAGCAACCTAAATACCCATCAACAGATAAATGAATAAAGGAGATGTGGTGCATATACACAATGGAATACTACTCAGCCCCGAAAAAGGACAAAATAACGCGATTTGCAGTAACGTGGGTGCAACTAGAGATTATCATACTAAGTGAAGTCAGTCAGAAGGAGAAATCACATACCACATATCACTTACATGTGGAATCTAAAATATGGCACAAATGAACCAACCTATCTCTGAAACAAAAACATTCACAGACATAGAGAACAGACTTATGTTTGCCAAGGAGGCGGGGAAGTTGGGGGAGGGATGGATCGGAAGTCTGGTTAGCAGATACCAACTATTACATATAGAATGGATGAACAAGGCTCTACTGTATAGCACAGGGACCTCTATTCAATATCCTGGGATAAACCATAATGGAAAAGAATATAAAAAAGAATATATACACGTATAACTGAGTCACTCTGCTGTACAGCAGAAATTAACATGTTACTTCAGTAATAAATAACACAGCTATACTTCAATAAAAGATAAAGGCAAAAACAAGCTAAGGATGTATACATACGTAAAACTAGGAAATATCTTGTCTCTTATATAGCTGCAAAAACACTCCTTGGTATAAATAGGAACATCAACTTTAAAGGAACTAAATGTCACCCTTGCTGAGCATCCTTCATGGACCATCAGGCTAAGTCACGCCTCATTTCACTGCACATCAGGAAAGCTCCATTCCACTTGGCTAATGAAAAGAAATCCTGCTAAAAAGACAGAATTAGAAGCCTGCCACTTGTAGGGGTTATGCCTTTCTTATTATGATATTGAAGCAAAATCCAAAAGTACTTCTCCAAAGTAACAGCTGGAATACACGGTTAAACCATCTAACCAACCTTAATGCATTAACCTTCTTAAAATTCCTGATAGATAAGCTAGTGGAAAGTGTTGAGTGAGATATAATTTGCCCTTGGGCTAACTTCCATGATAAAAACTCCTCCCC
Organism: Budorcas taxicolor; assembly: GCF_023091745.1. Lineage (NCBI taxonomy): Eukaryota > Metazoa > Chordata > Mammalia > Artiodactyla > Bovidae > Budorcas > Budorcas taxicolor. The sequence continues at coordinate 32,629,576 of NC_068922.1, read as the reverse complement.
CAGCTTTCTCCACATCACTTCTATACACTCTTTACTCTCCAAGGAACAGCCACCTGGTATTTACCTGTTTTAATGAACAGAACTGTTGCAAACAGAATTCACCTCCAACCATAGCAGCGGTAGGGTACAAGCCAGATTACTCATTCTTTTTCTGGACATGTTTTCTTATCTCCATGAACTTTCCACACACAGCTCTCCTACCCATAATTCTCCCAGGTAATCTGAGCAGCACTCATTTACCTAATCATTTAATTACCATTTCTAAACCATTTCTTAGACACCACCTAAATCATCTTCCCAATATATCACCAAGGACTCAGAATCAACCAGCCCCCACATGTTCTTTTCCAAACTGTGTAATGATCACTGTGCATTTGTCTGTCACATTTTCCCCTAAAAATACAAGTTCCTCTGCTGCATTCTTTAATGCTCTCGACCATACATCGGTGGATATTATTACGTAAATTCTTGCTATGATTTTAATGGTGACTTTTCACTCAATGAGCACATATATCACATTTAAAAAATTTTCATCACTTTTTCCTCCAATTGGAAAAAAAAAAAAAACTAAAAAAAACCACAGTACCCAGTCCATTTGACATTTAAAGAGCAAGTACTACAAAGACATATCAACTGCATTCATCAAAACTTGGACTTCTGATCTATATTAAATGGTTTAATACATGCATTTTCAATGGGAGAAATTTCATCCCCATCCCCAAGTGGGTAAGAATTTGCTCTTAGAAGATAACAAAGGTTACTCTTTTTATGTAAAAAGCATAGGTCTACATAGAATACATAAACAGATACACAGTATATTTGTGGTATGAACATTTGGAAGAGGAGATGGTGGTTAGGAAAATACTGTCTAGAAAACATTTCCCCTTAAGGGGGTAATAATAATAAAAAAAAAGGTTGAAAAACACGGTTTTGATGTAAAGACGATGAGAAATTAAATGGTAATACTGTCACCTCCAATCTAGTTATTTAATCTAGTTTGAGATCTTTGAAACTTCTAGACATTTCCTCTCAGAAACTTCCTCTCATTCCTAAGTACGTGGTACTATTTCTCCAGGATATTCCTAGGATGTAGAATCCTTCCCACATCATCCCACCATTGTGCTGTATTATCATTGCCCACTAGACCATCCCCTCAACCCTGTTTACTTCAAGAGAAGGGGGACTGAAGACAGTCTACTGAAAGAAAGTGACTGGGCTCAGCCCTGGAAGAACAGCGGCAAACAAGTGACTTTAGAACACTGGCCTCCTGGCACTCACATCCTACCAAGACAGACAAGAGAGAAACACTCATGACAAGATCTATACGCTATTTTGTTACAGTTCTGCGGAGGAAACAAGCAGAGCGGGATGACAGTGATGGAGATGAAATACATTACAGAATACTGTAATGTATTCCACTGCAGAGGACCTTGGAGGTCTTCCTCAGCTCAAGTACTTTGGGCCCAAGACCTAAGGTCTTGGTTGGACCTTTGTTGGACCGAAGGCAAAGGCAGAGAATAAACTGTTGGCAATTACTACCCCAACTAAAAGTAGCAGACATTTGCCTTACTGTGTGCCAGGAGTCCCACGTGACCCTGTGAGATATGGCCCATGTATTAGTCCTGCTCTAGAGACGAAGAAACAGGATTAGAGCGGAAACACAGCAGGATGGCTAAGACCATGGACTCTGGCATCACACCGTCTTTGACTGCTGACTCACTGGCAGTGACTCTGGGCAAGTTACTTCACCGCTCTGTTCCTGTTTCCTCACCTGTAAGATATGGATGATAGCGTATCTGACTCATGCGATCCTCAGAATGGAGGATGTGAGAGAGTCAGCTGTGTGACGGAGAGGATTCCAAGCCTGAGGGACAGAGTTTGGGGAGCAGACTGCGGAGGCAGCGAAGGGAGACCGCTCACGGGGACGGTGGTGTGGGGAAGTGAGAGGAATGGGCATTGGGCAGTCAGGCCAATGGAAGCCTTGGAAACCATGGTGAGGGGCTATCTTTGAGCAGTGAAAAGTCCTGGCAGAATTTGGGCCGAGCCAGTGATGTTTCTCCAGAGCTGTGAGAAAAACGTCTGTTGTTTTTAAGTCACCCGGACTAGGGTATTCTCTTGTTGTTGCTGTCTAGTCACTAACCTGTGTCCGACTGTGTGGCCCCATGGACTGTAGTCTACTAGGCTCCTCTGTCCGCGGGACTTCCCAGGCAGGAATACTGGAGCAGGTTGCCATTCCTTTCTCCAGGGAATCTTCCAGACCCAAGGATCGAACCCACACCTCATGCACTGGCAGGTAGATTCTTTACTGCTGAGCCCCCAGGGACACCTCTATGGTACTATTCCGTTCAGTTCAGTTGTGTCTGACTCTTTGCGACCCCATGGGCTGTAGCATGCCAGGCCCCCCTGTCCCTTGCCAACTCCCGGAGTTTACTCAAACTCATGTCCATTGAGTCGGTGATGCCATCTAATCATCTTATCCTCTGTCATTCCCTTCTCCTTCTGCCTTCAATCTTTCCCAGCATCAGGGTCTTTTCAAATGAGTCAGTACTGTTGCTGTTGCTGCTGCTGCTAAGTCGCTTCAGCGTCCGACTCTGTGCAACCCCATAGACAGCAGCCCACGAGGCTCCTCTGTCCCTGGGATTCTCCAGGCAAGAATATTGGAGTGGGTTGCCATTTCCTTCTCCAATGCATGAAAGTGAAAAGTGACAGTGAAGTCGCGCAAGTCATGCCCGACTCTTAGTGACTCCATGGACTGCAGCCTACCAGGCTCGTCCATCCATGGAGTTTTCCAGGCAAGAGCACTAGAGTGGGGTGCCATTGCCTTCTCCAGTCAGTACTGTTACAGGAGCCCAAAGAGACAAAGATACAGGGGCTAGCATGGGAGCATTAGTGAAAGATGTTTATGTGGAGGGAGTGGTGATGGGAAGTGGCGGTAAAGCCAGATGTGAGTTTGGACCACCTTTTTTACCCTGGTGACCTGAATTTATACAAATGCTAAAAAGGATCAGGTAAGGGTCATTCTTGCACTATTTGGCTCCCTCCTGCTTATGCTGAAATGCTCTCATGACAGGAAGTGAGGAGGAGCACCTAGATCTTGGGGTTCCCTTGCCACCCACACTCTATCTCCAGCTGCAACCCTGGGTGAGTTACCTCATCATGTGACTCATCACAAGCTCCATGTATTCTTTCCCAATAATCACTAAAAGCACTAGTTTTAAGGTGAGGAGGTAAAATGTATCCAAAAAAAAAAAAAAATTCCAACAAGAGGGAACTTCCCTGGTGGTCCAGTGGTTAAGAATCTGCCTTGTAATGCAGGGGATGTGGGTTCGATCCCTGGTCAGGGAACTAAGATTCCACATGCTGCAGAGCAACTAAGTCTATGCCACAACCACTGAACTAGAGAATCTGTGAACTGCAATGAAAGATCCTGCATGATGCAGCAAAGATCCTGTGTGCTGCAACTAAGACCAGATGCAGCTAAATAAGTAAATAAATATTAAAAGAAATCCAACCAAAAAAAACACCAGAGAACTGAGATGGTGAAAGGATGCTCTCAGTCCCGCTGAACATGTTGCTGGTCCAGGGTAGGAAGAGCATTTTCTTCATTCAAACCATGTGATTCAGTATTGCTGGACTCTCTAAAATTAATTAAAAGACTTATTTTTATTTATTTGGCTGCACTGGGTCTTAGTTGCAGAGCATGGACTTTTTTTTTTTCTTCAGTAGCAACACGCAGGATCTAGTTCCTTGACCAGGGATTGAACCCACTCCCCCCTGCATTGGGAGTGTGGAGTTTTAGCCACTGGACCACTAGGGAAGTCCCTGGACTTTTATCTTTAAAAGAAGAGATATAAAGAGAAATGTAGCACATGTGTTTGTTGTAAATCAATCATTCCTTAGGATTGCTGGAGTTGTGTGTTAACAGTCCAGTTCTGGAGTTTACAGACTTAACTTGAGGACATAGACCCAGGAACAGAGAAAACAACAAATCCTTTTATACCGAAGAGAAACGAAGTCACCGAGTGGATGAAATGCTTTCTGCCTAATGCCCCCACCCTGCCCTTCTATTCTGGTGGGAAGGGGGTCTTTTGAGGGCTCTGAGTCTGTACTATGAGCCATTCCGTCTCATCCTGCCTCCTGCTGCAAAACCTGGCAAAGTGCAACACCACGAGGGGCCTCTTTTCTACTCTGACGGCAGATGTACTTCAATCGTGTTCAAGGAACTGCAGCTCTGGGATAATGCAGTAAGATGGAGCACAGCCCCTAGGATGCACTCCAAGGCCAGTCCCTGGGAGGACAGTCTCCTCATTGGGCACTGGCTCGTGGGGAAGGGACCTGGCAGAAGGGTGATGGAAAATCAAAATGCCAGGTCAGCTTGGTGAGAGCCTGTCAAGCTCCCCAGAGGCTGTGCCTGGATTCCTTTCCTGGCTTCATCATTTACTAGTTGTGTGAACTTGGCAAACTCCTTCCTTTCTCATGACCTCATTTCTTTAACTGTAAAATGGGGTAACAGTACCAACGTCACAGGGTCCCTGTGAGGATGAAAGGAGTTGGTACATGCCAAGGGCTGGGGCAGGGCTTGTGAGTCTCCTTAGATTCCCTCTGACTCTGCCTTAGCTGAAACACTAACTCAGCTTGATTACATCAATTCCCTCATGACTTTCTGTAATAAAGGCTGTGTGTTCTCTTACTCTTTTTAAGTAAATGAACTTGGTGGGCACAGTAGAGGGTAAGGGGAGAGTGGGATGAATTATAAGAGTAGGACTGACATATATACACTACCATGTGTGAAATCCCTGGAGGAGGGCATGGAACCCACTCCAGTATTCTTGCCTGGAGAATCCCCAGGGACAGAGGAGCCTGGCGGGCTGCAGTCCATGGGGTCCTAAGAACCAGACACGACTGAGCGACTAAGCGCAGCACAGCACATGTGTGAAACAGACAGACGGGGGAAGCTGCTGTATAGCACAGGCAGCTCAGTGGTGACCTAGAGCAGTGGGATGAGGCGGTGGGTAGGAGGGAGGTCTAAGAGACGGGGTGTGTGTGTATACACACATATGGCTAATTCACCTTGTTGGACAGCAGAAAAGTAACACAACATTGCTAAGCGATTGTATTCCAATAATAAAATAAAAATGACCGCAGATGTTCTTTGCTGCCCCTGATACAATGTCTAGAGCACAGGACCCCACAGTCATGGCCTGTCTAATATAAGAGACATCCCTTTCGCACATGGCCATTGTAGAGACCAGAATACACCACCCCAAATATGCCACACTGGCATAAGGACTCTTTTAGAGCTGGAGGCACATGAGAATGAAGAGATGCAGAAAGAAACTTTCTTGTAGCTTCCTTTAAGTGATTAAAGGTAGAAACTTTGGAAAAATAGGGACTGTCATAAGTCACTTGTTCTAGGGAGGCTTTATGGCCAGGAAGATGATGGAAAGTTGGTACCAAAAGGACTTTTCCCAACAAACCTTACTTCATTGTTTTTCCCCCATCTATTCACCTTCCCACAACTTGGGAATAAATTCATCCTAGAAACCCAAACTCCTTTTCTTCGGTCTTATCCTTTCCCTGAACATCTATTGTCCTTTTCTTAAGATGCTACTGAAGCCCGAATTCTAAGCATCCCTTGAAGTCACTCTTCACTCAGGTTTCTCCCGTGTGATGTGTGCTGCCCACGTTAATCAACTGTTCTTCTCTTGTGATTTTGTCTTTTGTCAACCTAACGCTATAGGGCCCAAGTGGGAGAACCTAGGAGTGTAGAAGGAATGAGAATTTCCCTCCCCTACAAAGAATTTTCCTTCCTTGATGGTTTCAGCACTGGATTCAGAGCATTTTCTTCAGTCTTGTCCTTTTTTTTTTTTCTTTTTGATGTGGTCTATTTTTAAGGTCTTTATTGAATTTGTTACAATATTCCTTCCTTTTTTCCCCTTGTTTTGATTTTTTGATCACAAGGAGTGTGGGATCCTAACTACCCAACCAGGGATTGAATCCCACTGGGAGGCGAAATTCCAATCATTGAACTTCCAGAAAAGCCCCTATTCTGTCCATCTTCACTGTTGTTAGGGAAATTAAAATGGAGAAACTCTTGTTCAGGCTTCAGAGACAAGAAAGCAGACAGGCCTCTGACCTTGCTTCTGACCTGCCTGGACACTGCCCCAATGATGTGTCTGCTCGCCAGTGTACCAGTTGTTACCAGTAAGCTGAGTGGCATTATAGAAAAGATAGAGAGTGGGTCTTGGAATTCTTGAGCCCCTGGAGGTCTGGCCAACCATGCTTGGGATTTAACAAAAATCCTGTGACTCCCAAGATAAAACAAACAGCATTGTAAAACGGTTAAAGTGAAACTAGAGCTGTGTTTTTGCTCACAAACTGATGATAGTATCAGTTTGCAGGTTAGGATTATAAGCAGGAACCCCCAAAACTGCAATTTAACGTCGAGCTTGTCAGATAGATGCACTGTCCAGGACCTTTTCCCAACTGGGACTTCCCAGCACCGTTTGAATCTGGATGTTAGTTGGCCCAGTTCAGTGAGGTATGTGCTGTTACTCTCCTCTAATGCTTCTCTTTCTCTTTTCTTCTAATGATTGTATATCAAAAGTAAGTTAGATAATTCTCTATTAAGTATTTAAATTGTTTATTTGTGCATAACAAGTGGTTTCTTCTGTTAACAAATCCTTTGAACCTGAGATGAAAATTAAAACTTGTGGCAAAACAACCATCAAAACTTCAGTATCCCCAGTCACAACTTGCTGGCTTCTACTTCGTATTCTTCAATTCCAGAAACTGCCATCACTGTTCTATCCCTGTTTCAAAATTTTATGTGCCTTTATCCACCGTTTCTTCTTTCACTTCTGGTCATTTTCTCATAAACAGGTGTCTTTTCTCTTTCAAAGCTCACCTTTGATCTGCAACCTGGGTTCTGCATTCTCCCTTCTCTAGAGGCTCTCAGATTGTGGTCCCCAGACTGACAGCATCAGGAGCACATGGGAACTTGTTGTATATGTCAGTGGGTTCCAATATGTCACTGGGTTCCCAGACCTACTGGACCCAAAACTCTAGGCATAGGGTGGAGTGGTCTGTATTTTGTTAAAGACTTTTTTTTTTAAACATGGACTACACTTTAAAGTCTTTAGTGAATCTGTTGCAACACTGTTTCTGTTTTATGGTGTTTTTTTTTTTTTTTTGCCACAAGGCAAGTGGGATCTTAGCTCCCAACTAGGGACTGAACCTACACCCACTACACTGGAAGGCAAAGTCTCAAGCTTTGGACTGCCAAGGAAGTCCTGGGGCAGTCTGTGTTTTAACAAGACATCTAGAGATTCTGATGCAGGCCAAAATTTAAGAACTACTGATCCATGAATTTAGTGGTAAAGCAAATATTTCCCTCTCCCCCACTGATCCCTCTTTTCTTCTACTTCATCTTTTGCTTAATCCTTAAAGAAAAGTCTGAGTCCTACTTTTCCTAAAACTTACATTCAATATTTATTTCATTGATAACTTTCTCTATACAAGGAATAAAATATACTTTGCCGTCATGCTTTCTCTTTAAGTCGCTCCAAGATCTCCTAAACAGGGCTTTCATCTCTTTCACATTTTATTCAAACTATTCTTTCCAAGGTCAGTAACTTATCTTCCAAATCTTGAAAGTTCCAACCTTATTTCCTAAAAGAGAAGGATCCCAGTTCTCCTTCTGACCAACCCTTTCTCGGTCTCTGTTGCCATTTCTCTCTCTTTTATCTCACAGATATCCCAGAAAGTTTTCTCTTCTGAACTGATCTTACCTTGGTGGATTCAATGATCATCTCTAGATGATAACTCCAAATGCATCTTTCTACCCAAACCTCTCCTTTTAGCTGAAGTTCCAGGAAATATGCATGCTTCTAGATGTTTCCAACTTACATGGGCTCTGGCATCTAAAATTTAACACCTCCAGAAGGAAATGGCAATCCACTCCAGTGTTCTTGCCTGGAGAACCCCAGGAACAGAGGAGCCTGGTGGGCTGCCGTCTATGGGGTCATAGAGACTCGGACACGACTGAAGTGACTTAGCAGCTTAGCATGTCAGTGTTATCCTTTTAATCCAATCAAATTCTCACTTCAATTTCCAAGTTTTTATTAATCACGTCATCATTCTCCAAACATAGCAGTGTGTGTGTTAGTCGCTCAGTCGTGTCTGACTCTATGCCACTCCATGGACTGTAGCCCGCCAGGCTCCTCTGTCCATGGAATTCTCCAGGCAAGAATACTGGAGTGGGTTCCTATTCCCTTCTCCAGGGGATCTTCCCAACCCAGGGATGGAACCCAGGCCTATTTATTAAGAAAATGAAAAAAGAATTTCTAAAAAGTTTTGCATTTTCAGAAACATTATTATTTTGGGGTATATTTCAAGCATAGTAATATATGTCCTCAAATAATGTTTCGGAAAATGCAGTATTTTTTAGAAATTCATTTTTTAAAAAGATGTTTCTGTGGACAAATAAGTTTAGGGACTGGGACAAGGCCATCTTCTTTAAGGAGAGTCACACTGTATATTAGACAATTAGAGGTTTTTGAGAAATGTATAAATACAGAAGATAACACCACAGAGAGTTGCAACGTGATTTGGGCAAGATCATAATTTCTTTGGTGATGCTAAGTAACGTCATGGAGAACATCTACCAATACACATTCAGGAGCGCTATCTTTATTCTGGCTCATCTCTGCCCCTTACATCTGATTATTAGTCCAGGATGGTTGATCTTTCCTTGCAGAGATCTCATTCCCAGTCCGACAGTCACCTCTCCACACAAGGTCCCTGCAACTTCTTGCCCAATCATTCCAATGCTTTCATCTCACTTTCATCCTCTTGAACTTCTCTTTAATTGCTTTTTAACATGAACATTTTTAAAGTCTTTATTGAATTTGTTTCAATATTGCTTCTGTTTTATGTTTTGGTTTTTGGCTGAGAGGCATGTGGGATCTTAGTTTCCCAACCAAAGACTGAACTTGTATCTCCTGCACTGGAAGATGAAAGGAGGTTCCAGGGATCACCTTGGACATTCCCTGGATCACTAGGGAAGTTCCCAGTCCTCTTGAACATTTCATGCAGCCTAATGTTTTGAGGTCAGATTACTTGGCTTCAAGTAAAGCTTAGGTCATTTCGCTCCTTGGTTCAATATCTTCTCTAAAGAACAATCATCATCATAAAGAAAGTAACATTTAAGGTCATCTCTAACCCAGGATAACGTCTGTTTGCCATCCCTTTCTCTCCCTCCATCCTTCAGTTCCCTGTATTTCATCTCATATGGACACTGACCTTCAACTTTCCTCACATCTATGCTCTGGACCACACTCTTCTCCTGCTGTTTCATGAGAAGTTCTCCCAAAACATCGTGGCTTCTCAAATATGACTTCTCTCCAGTTCAGCACCACCACCACCAATTCCAGGAAGGTTCCTGATGTTCCAGTTATCAATTGTCACCACTCCTAAAATCCCATAGTGCTGTGCTCACCTCACTTGCTGTATCTGGTCTATGGTCTTCAGAATAAGACATGGTAAGGACATCTCAACCCTTTCTCATGTGTATTCATCTCTCCAGTGTATTAATCAGAGAGCTCTAGAAATAACTGAATAAGGATCAAAACACATTGATCTGCACACAGAAAAGGAAAGGAATGCTCTTAAATTTGAAACCAATGACACTGGAAACTCTTTTACCAAAAGAACATAGGTGATGGAAAAGAAAACTCTCTCTGTTCTTCCCTCAAGTGCAAGCCTCTTTTAAATACTAAGTGCTGCAATTTTGTTAAATTGAGGCTCTGTGGCTAGCTGTAAATACCCTAGTTCAAGATAAACTATCAGACACAGCAATTTGCACCAGTTCTCAGAGTGCCAGCTGCTAGACAATGTCCTCTCCTGTCCCTGAGGGAGATCAGATGGGGTCAGTTTCCCAGTGAAACTTGATATGGAACTGAGAAAAAGAGAATAATGTTAAAGGACTTGTTGTTTAGTCACTAAGTCATGTCTGACTCTCTGCAACCCCATGGACTACAGCCCGCCAGGCTCTGTCTGTGGGATTGCCCAGGGAAGAATACTCAAGTGGGTTGCCATGCCCTTCTCCAGAGGGTCTTCCGGGCCCAGGAATCAAACCTGCATCTCCTGTATTGGCAGGTGGATTTGTTTTTTTTTTAAACCACTGAGCCACCTGGGAAGCGCTTATCCTCATTACACAAGACGTTTCTATTAAGGAGAAACCATGATCAACTCAATGTTATATAACCAACAAACTACAGGTACTAGGGTAAAAACGAAACCCCAAACTCTGAATGACTAGTTCAACAACAGTTTTGAATCTTTCCAAAATATAAAGGTCAAACTAGGGAAACTTAGTCAAAGGGTTAGACAAAAGTCCAAAAAAAGCCTGTTTCTTTTGGTCTGTTTCTCACCACATCATTGTTTACACTTGTGCTCTCAATTTACGATTCCAACTGCAGTGAGTTTTCACCAAACTTCAGCCAGTTTATTTGTCATTTTATCCTCTAAATATATATTTACTTAATATTTACATGTTCCCTAATCCTCTAAATATATGTATATTTACAAATATATCTGTTATATAAGATGGACATATGATAATATTTTATATGTATGTATCTATATCTATCTGTATATGAATTGATGAAATAAGAGAACAGGAAACTAACATTTACTGAATTCTCACAACTGTTGTCAAGTTATTATTGTACAGAGTCCAGAAATCCACAGCAGCACAGCAGGGTGGGTTAAATACATTAACCCTGAGAATAATCAGGTGGATTTAAGTTCTGCTTAGTTACTAGCTGTATGATTTTGAGCAAGTTACTTAATGGTCTCCCTTAAGAAAACAAGAATACCAACTGTACCAATTTCCTGGAGTTACAGCAAGGATTAAATAAGGTAATATCTTTAAAGGACTTAGAACAATACTCGGCACTTGTTAAGATCTTTATATAAATATTTGTTGCACAGAAAACACAACTGACGCAGGAACTTGGTTGAGAACTCACAGCTGAGTAAGTGGGAAAGTCCGAATTTTAACCCAGGTCTTTCTGACTCTTTTCACGCCACTGTCCTCTGGAGAAAGCACCGCGTATAAATTAACAGAGGGAAAAACACAAGACTCTAGTCACCATCCTCCGTGCAGTGACCTGTTATGAGTTGAACTATGTCTCTCAAGATTCATGGTGCAGCCCTTCCCTCAGAACATGACCCGATTTGGAGGCAGAGTCTTTACAAAGGGAATCCAGTTAAAATGAGGTCATTATTGTGGGCACTGATTCAATACGACTGGTGTCCTTACAAAAAGGGGGAAATTTAAACACACAGACCCACAAAGAGAGAAGATGACGTGTAGAGAAACAGAAGGAAGACTTATCTATCTACAAGGAAAAGAGAGAGGTCTGGAACAGACCCCTTTCTCCCAGTCATCTGCAGGAACCCCCCCCCCCCCCCCACAGCTTCTGCCCCTGATTTGGCCACCCTAGACATCTCTGCTTATAAGGACACCAGTCATACTGAATTAGGACTTAGGGCCTAGGTTTAACTTATTTTTCTAAAGGCCCCATCTACAAACACTGTCACATTCAGACATATATTGACGTCAGGGCATCTACATAGGAATTTGGGTGTAGGGGGTGTACCATTCAGTCTAGAACGCAGGCAGTGGGTGCCCAAAGACTCGAAGAGGGAAACATGAGTCATTGCCCACCACTGTCCATTTTACTGAAAGAGTTATGGGCAAATGTTATCTACTTTAACTGCTAAGTATCTAAAATATTCCTCTTAAATCACATTTTGAAGTAAAGGTAAATTTTACATGGGGTTTTACTTCTTTATTAAAATTTTAAAACTATTTAATTGAAGTATTGTCATTTACAATGCTCTGTTAATTTCCACTGTAAAGTGACTCAGATATATATACACACACACACATATATATATACACACACACACACACCTATTCTTTTTTAACATCTTCTTTTCCATTATGATTTATCACAGGATATTGAATATAGTTCCTTGTGCTATACAGTAGGACCTTGTAGTTTATCCATCCTGTATATAATATCTTAGCAGATATATAAGATATTATATCAGAGAAGGCAATGGCACCCCACTCCAGTACTCTTGCCTGGAAAATCCCATGGACGGAGGAGCCTGGTGGGCTGCAGTCCATGGGGTCGCAAAGAGTCGGACACGACTGAGCGACTTCACTTTCACTTTCATGCATTGGAGAGGGAAATGGCAACCCACTCCAGTGTTCTTGCCAGGAGAATCCCAGGGACGGGGGAGCCTGGTGGGCATATCTGCTAATCCCAAACTCCCACTCCATTTTTTCCCAACCACCTCCCCTTGGCAACCACCAGTTTGTTCTCTATGTCTCTGAGCCTGTTTCTGTTTTACAGATAGGTTCATATTTTAGGTTTGTATTATAATTTAGATTCCACATATAAGTGAGATGTGATATAGTATTTGTCTCTTTCTGACTTATCTTACTTAGTATGATAATCTCTACTTGCATCCATGTTGCTGCAAATGGCATTTAAATTTTACTTTTTTACTGAAGTACGGTGGATTTACAATGTTGTATTAGTTTCAGATGTATAGCGAAGTGATTCAGTTATACGTATGTCTCCCTGAAGTTGCACGAACTGAACATACTTAAGTTTTGTAGTACTGCCACCCTCCTCCCAGGCGTGAGAAAACTGAGTCTCACATCACCTCACTGAGACAAAAGGAGGAGCCACATTCAAACCAGGAGTGTCTGCACCAAGGGCAGGCCCTTCTGCCCCCTCACATTGGCTCTGTCCACTCATCTCACTCAGAGGACCGGTTTTCCAGTCACGGAATGTTCTAGAAGGAACTGGGAGGAGCCTAGCTTGACGGTACTTAGAAAATAAAGTCACAATTGCTAGGAGTCAGCAAATGCTGATGAACAACAAGCCTCATTAAGCAAGCCGTAGTCTCTTTTTGAATGGTTACTCAACTGGTAGGTCAAGAAACACGGTAAACATGGCTGTCTGGACAATGAATTAGCTGCCTGACTGTTCCCTGCTTTCACATTTTCCCAGTTCCACAGGCTTTCCACAAAACAGCCAGCGCTTCACTTTGCTCTTCTGTTTTCCTCTCTCCCCTTCTCCCTCCCTTCCTTCCAATGTACAATTTAAATCAAATTATGTCTGCTTCTTGCCCAACACCTTCCACTGGGCCCTCAATACTCACAGCAAAGTCCGAACTCTTCCCCATGGTCTGAGTCCCCATGTGACCTGTGACCTGCCTTCCCTTCTCTGAGCTCAGGTGCGCTGGTTTCCAGCTGAACCCAGGAGGTAATTCTGAACTGGTGCCTTTGTCATCCCCTCTGCCCAGAACTCTACCCTCCCGACACCTGCATGTGCACACTCTAACCCCATCTGGGTCCCTGTTCAAGTGCCACCCATTCAAAGAAGCCATTTTTGATCATTCCCCAAACTCTGCATCCTCTTGCTTTTTAAAATTTGATTTCTAGCATGTTCTACCATGTCACACAGAGAAGGCAATGGCACCCCACTCCAGGACTCTTGCCTGGAAAATCCCATGGATGGAGGAGCCTGGTAGGCTGCAGTCCATGGGGTTGCGAAGAGTCGGACACGACTGAGCGACTTCACTTTCACTTTCATGCACTGGAGAAGGAAATGGCAACCTATTCCAGTGTTCTTGCCTGGAGAATCCCAGGGACGGGGGAGCCTGGTGGGCTGCCGCCTATGGGGTCGCACAGAGTCGGACATGACTGAAGTGACTTAGCAGCAGCAGCAGCAACTATGTCACAGCATATATTTATATGTTTGGGTGTGGCCTGCTTGCCTCAACTAAACCATAATCCCCTGGAGGGCATGGGCTTTGTTTAGTTTATGGCTATTCCTAGTGACTGGGACAATCCTTGGCATATACAAAGCTGAATGAATGAATGAAGAATGAGTCTGCGTTTCAGTTAAAGGTCAGATGAGACCTCTTACCCTTGTGGAGAAACTGACAGAAGCTGAATGACTGAATAATCAAGCCAATTTGTAAGTGCAAAGCAAGAGAACCTTGGGACTTTCCTGGTAGTCCAGTTGTTAGGACTCCAAGTTTCCACTGCAGTGCGCACGGGTTCAATCCCTGGGTCAGGGAATTAAGATTCCACATGCTGCAAGGCGTGGCCAAAAATAAAAAACATCCCACAAAACAAGAGAGCCTCAAGAATCCTAGTTCATGATGTGGTCATCTGAAGAGAGATTTGGAGCACGATTTTGAAGGTGGTTATGAGAGGCTGAGGACTTATGCCCCCAGAGGAAAGCAGTATGGAATAACTGGAGTTGGGAGGCTGGGGGCAGTGGGGGAGGCATCAGATTATACCTAGAAGGGGGTCAGAGTATGCTGCTCCAAAATAAGCCTCTTTGTCAGGATTACTTTGAGATGAAGGCAATTCAGCATCAGTAGAAGCAGTAAGGTTTGGTTTTCTGCTCTCCCCTTATCTGCCCAAGTTCAGGGTGTACTTTTTCCTCATGAAGGTGTCTTCCTCTCCCAAACGAGGAACAGGAGGGAAACTCATTCCCAGAGGTGGGCACTTGGCCCCAAGCCGAGTCTATACAAACAAACCTAACTAAAATAGCCCTTATCTTCCACTGATGTTCCCTATATATTTCCGAGTCATTTTCTATTTTGTTTGGAGCCCGAACTTCCTTTCCTTTGATGAAAATGGTACACAAGCCCCTGGGTCTAACCAGTTCTTTGAGTTTCACCTCTTTTCTGTGAACTCTCATGCATGTGACATTAATAAAACTGGATGCCTTTTCTCCTGTTAGTCTGTCTGATGCCAGTTTAATTTGCAGGTCCCCAGAGGAAAACTCGAAGAGGGAACAGGAAAAGCTTTTCCTCCCCAACAACCTTCACTTCGTCACCATTCCTCGCGCCTTCTGAGTCCATTTGATTTAGTGCTTGACTAGATCACAATGAAAGTATTTAATTCAATGTGTGCTCTACTTTGGAAGAGCTGTATTTATAGCACGTTCAGATAGGAACGATCAGCAGAAGGGCACAAAAACGTATCGTATGAGGACTTAGGGGTCTTTAGCCCAGAAGATAATAGGTCTTAAGGAGAAGGTGATCATATACTTCACAGGCCCATGGAAGAAAGCACTGGCACCAAAGAGTTAAGGTTAAAGCAAGAGAGACTGCACTGTACATAAACCAGGGCTTTCCAACAGAGCTGTTGGCACTGGACACCAGCTCCTGGGCCAAGAGGAGAAGACACAGCCTTTTGGAAAGAGGTAGGGCAGGACAGCAGATGGATAACTGACCTGGATCACTACTGAGGGTGGACAGTGTAAACACAAGCAGCACACAGGTGGTCTGGAAAGGCGAGGTCTCCACTAACCCCCATTCCCACCACCAATCTGGCATCAGGTGCCTCATCACTAAAGCAAGGTGGATTTTTTTTAAAACTGCTAACACTTTATATTTTTTAAAAAGTATTTATTTTGGGGGGCCTTTGTATTTTATTATGTTTTATTTATTTTTACATATGCATGTATCTATTCTTTTTCCATTTAGGTTATGACAGAATATTGAGCAGAATTCCCTGGGCGATATGGTAGGTCCTTGTTGGTTATCTATTTTCTTTAAAGACATTTTTTATAACTTTTTTTTTTGTATTGAGGTATACTTGCTTAACAATATGGTGATAATTTCAGGTGAGTAGTGAAGGGACTCAGCTATACATATACATGTATCCATTCTTTCTCAGTTACCTATTTTAAATATAGCAATGTATACATGTCAATCCCAAACTCCCAACATATTCCTCCCTCTCTTCCCCCATAATCTTAAATTTATTCTCTAAGTCTGTGAGCCTGTTTCTGTTTTGTAAATAAGTTCATGTACATCATGTTTAAAATTAGATTCCACAGGTGAGAGATATCAGATGATATTTGCCTTTCTCTGTCTGACTTACTTCACTTAACACTCTCTGCGTCCATCCGCGTTGCTGCATACGGCCTTATTCGACTCTCTTTTATGGCTGAGTAATATTCCATTGTATGTATGCACCACATCTTTATCTGTTCATCTACCGATGGACATTTAGATTGCTTCTATGGCTTGGCTACTTTGGGGTGCATGTATCCTTTCAAATCATGTTTTTATCCAGATACATGCCTTGGAGTGGGACTGCTGGATCATATGGAAGCTCTATTTCAGTGGCTAGCAAACTCAGTTCCTCAACAGCTCATACAACTCAACAATAAAGCAATAAACAACCCAACTGGAAAATAGGCAGAAGACCTAGAGATATCTCCAAAGAAGAAATACAGATGCCCAACAGACACATGAAAAGATGCTCTATCCTGCTAATTATTAGAGCAATGCAAACCCAAACCACAATAAGGTACTACCTACACTGGTCAGAATGGTCATCATTAAAAAGTGTACAAATAACAAATGTTGGAGAGAGTGTGGATAAAAAGAAACCTTCCTACACTGTTTGTGGGAATGTAAGTTGGTGCAGCCATTATGGAAAATAGTATGGAGGCTTCTCAGAAAACTAAAGATATCATTACCATATGATTCAGCAGTCCCACTCCTGGGAATATAACCAGGCAAAATAATTTAAAAAGATACATGGATCCCTATGTTCACAGCAGCACTGTTTACAATAGCCAAGACATGGAAGCAACCTAAATGTCCATCAACAGATGAAAAATAAAGAAGATGTGGTTAACAGATACAATGGAATACTACTCAGCCATAAAAAGAACAAACTAATGCCATTTGCAGCAACATGATGCAACTAGTGATTATTACACTGAGTGAAGTAAATAAGAGAAAGACAAATATCATATGATATCATTTACATGTGGAACCTAAACTATGACACAAATGAACTTATCTATGGAACAGAAGCAGACTTACGAACACAGAAAACAGACTTGTAGTTGCCAAGGGGGAAGGGATTGGGGCAGAAATGAGTGGGAAGTTGGAGTTCTCAGATGTAAGCTCTTATACATAGAATGGATAAAGAAAAAGGTCCCACAAGGTTCAACAAGCACCGGGGACTATATTCAATATCCTGTGATAAACCATAATGGAAAAGAATATATTAAAAAAGAATATGTGTGTGTGTGTGTATATATATATATATAAAACTGAATCACTTTGCTGAACAGCAGAAATTAACACAACAATTATACTTCAATAAAAAATTAAAAAATGATGACAGTATTGCAAAACGGAGTCTGCACCTCCATGTCAATGCTCAGAGGAGAGCCACTCAGTGGATGTTGGATTGTGACAAACATGAGAAATTAATCTTTACCCTGTTAGACCAATGAGATCTCTATGCTAATTTGTTAGAGCAGGTAGCATTACTTGTCCCCCTGGAATTGTCTATGGAAATTTTAGTTTTACACTACACTATTTAAATATCATATCATATATAAACTAATACAAAAACAAGTATCCCTCTTTCCAAACCCTTGTTCAGATTTCATAAATCAACCTTCTACAAGGTTTACACACGTCTCATGATTATCAGTGGAAACACAGACTCTTCTTACTCCTTTCCAAGTGTTTGGAAACAGTACTTTTTGGAATCTTTAGGTTCACCATAGTCCGTATTTATCACTGTGAGGTCATATTCCCAGAAATAAATATTAAATTTCTCTTTAAAATTTTAAGTCCAATTGATCAGGTGACTTATATAAACACCCCCCAATAAGACTGATTCAGGCCAATGCACCTTCAGCAAACAATGTCTTGTTACTCAAAATACAGTAATTCAGGATGTGCTTGTGTTTCTCTGGTGGCTCAGTGGTAAAGAATTTACCTGCCAATGCAGAAGACATAGGCTCAATCCCTGGTTTGGGAAGATCCCATATGCTGCAGAGCAACTAAGCCCATGCACCATGACTACTGAGGTCTGCACACCCAGTGTCCAAGCTCTGCAACAAGAGAAGCCATGGCAACGAGAAGCCTGAGCACTGCAACCAGAGAAAAAGCCTGAGCAGCAGTGAAGATTCAGCACGGCCAAAAACTAAAGAAATAAACCTTTTAAAAAGTACTCCCTGTACCAGAAGTGTTAAATATAAGGTGACACTCTCTTTTCTGAGGGGTGTTTGGAGAAAAAGCTTCATTTTATATCCAAGGTATATGGGTCAATCTTCGGCAAATTTATATTTCTGAACATTTATTTTTGCAATTTGTCTAAGTGCATATGGAAAAAATAAACACAATTTATTCTTGTTTGGTTGTATAAGTTCATTTGGTTCTTGGCATTTACATGGAGTGGGAACCTAGTAACATTTTATATGTATAAGAATCTCTGATGATTTTGTCAGGTGCCTTTGTGTTGAGAAAATACCAAGTATGCTCTGCAAGCAACAGTACTTCTGAATATAAAGCCATACATGTTAGAGAGAATTAACCCACACATGTATATGGTCTAAGTAGCCCTTTCAAGGGCCAACTATTGTCCACAAAGTAAAGTCGCTCAGTCGTGTCCAACTCTTTGTGACCCCATGGACTGCAGCCTGCCAGGCTCCTCTGTCCATGGGATTTTCCAGGCAACAATACTGGAGTGGGCTGCCATTTCCTTCACCATTATCCACAAATCTCGGTCTAATTTTTCTTTACTGGTAGAGGGCAGGCAATGATTAACAGAAACGAAACAGCACTGTTCTGGCTGGCTGATTAGGTTTTATTTATTAGTGAGACTCTGCTTTGTTCACCATGAATAAATTATTGCTGAAGGTTCACATTTATACTTTCCTACTAAAACTGCTGGCTTAGCAAAGTATGCTTGAAATGGTTTCTAAGATCTTGTTCAAATTTGAAATTAAGCTGACATTTCTCAACCTATCTACCAAAGAAGGGAAAACTTAATTAGCAGACTATTAATGAACAGACAATGTAAATTAATTCACCATGTGTGTTCTACTCTTCTTTTACTATAACTCGCTTAAAAATTTTCAAGGTAGTATCTAACTCTTATCCTTTGGAACATTCTTCATAGAAGGTATAATATTCATTTTCATTCTGAAATACTCTGTTAAACTTATTGATTCACTAAAAATGATCTAAGAACACTGTAGATTTTTATGATGCTTAAAAGGTTATTCTACAGTCAAGCCTTATAGGTTGATGGCTAATATTCTGGGCTCACTGATGCTATGGTTCTCCGAGTAGGATCAGAATTTGTGGGGCTCTAAGTAGATCTCAGTGCTTTTGAGGTGTGTCTGCAGCACATACATAGATATGTACACAGAAAAATAGCATTTCAGGAGAGATAAATCTATTGACAATTTTTGGTGAAAATAGTCAAAGATTTATTAGGTCTTCATTTCATAGCTTTATATCTGTCAAAGACTGAGACAAAGGGTATAACTGGGTAGGGCTTTGGGAAATTCATGAAATTGCAAGGCCCCTACCCTCATAGAAATGACCCTTCATGCAGACGCTCTAGTGTCACACTCGGTAGATTTTCATGGCTTTTAAATAAAATTGTTAGGGGAAATACTGACTGAAACCACCCCCTCTGACTAGGGACAACAATAACCATTTGCGTGAGTTTTTTTATGACAAGAGTTCCTGGTAAGGAACATGGAACTAACAAGCCACCATCAACTAGACAAATTTGGAAAAATCAAAAGGAGACTCCAGCCCACCTGTCCTACCAACCTCCCAGAATCCTCCTCACTGGAATCTATCTTGGTTGAGCCATGCATGTGCCATCTGGAAGGACCCTGAGTCAGAAAAACTAGCCAGAGACAACTCAGAAACTAATCCCACCACCATAAGAACTGAGACTGGCAGCCACATGGCAGAGCAGTTCCCCTGGGTTTCCTGACCCTCCTGTTCTCCACCTGGGCACCCCTTCCCAAAAAGTCTCTTGCTTTGTCAGCATATATGCCTCCTTGAACAATTCATTTCAGACTGTTAGACAGGAGCCAACTCTCAGGCCCTGAAAGGGGTCCCCCTTCCTGCAACAAAATGTTGTGTTGGATTACCTGCTGCCTGTTTAGTTCCATGCCACTCCCCGTACTCTCCCACACATCAAAGGGCATGGATGCCTGGGAATTACGTCTATAGAACTTCTGCCAGTAAGGAACCCAGCTGGATTTCCCCAAAGAAAGGCACTTGTGTGAGACGCAGAAAGCAGGAGAGAAGCCATAATATTGCTCTACCATCAGCCATCAAGAGGTTTTCCAGTAAAATAGGTCAGCAGTTCTCAAAGTGTGGCTCAAGAAACGCTACAAGTCGCTGAGATCTACTTGGGGGTCCACATGTTGAAAGTATTTTTATAACCACAACGAGCAACTTCTTAATTCCCCTAAAGCTACTAGCAAACCTGAAAACTGGTAGTTTTCTCTGACTTCATTTCTTTAGCTCCTTTACATTTTGTAAATTTCTAATTCCCAGTACTAGATTCCTCCCTCTATGAAATATTGAAAGTGGTGTTTGTTTTCTTGACCAAACCATAATAGGATTGAACTGATGATGTTCAATATACGACACAGTGGATTTATTTTTAATAAATCTTTAAAAATCATATCAAGTAGGAAATCTTTTCCCCACCTCCATCTCTACTCCCACTATGAATTAGAAGAATCTCCTCTCAAAACATTTCCTATTAAAACTGATGGTCAAAATGCTCAGTTTGTTCTATTTTAAAATGCCTATTCTATATTCAACATGCTACGTGCCTTTCAGAGAAAGCTCAAAATTAACTGAAAAGCTTTATAGGCAGGCAACTCTACCAGAGTTCTTGTTGAAATGAACATGAATACTGTAACACACTTTGTTCTACCCCAATACTTACATTCTGAGTTGTTCTATGCTACTTAAAAAAAAAAAAACAACTCAATCTGATTAAAGACAATAGTTTTGATTGTGGAGAAAAAAACGTAAGGCTAGAAAGTGCCAAATTCACCATAACATATTTATTCTTCCCAGGGGATATTTATATAAGTCTAAAAGTTCATCTCCAAATATCACGCAGATCGTCATCTGATTACACCTGCCATTTGCACAAGGAAGGGTTTTCCTTGGCTTATCAATACCAGTCAGCCTCAGCATATACAGATTCTTAGACATTCTTACCACTCTTGACCCATTTTCTGATAAACCAACCCAGTTCAAGCAAAGCTGTTGAGCTGTGAAAACAACAGCTATTTGGGGGAGGGCGGAGTTGGTCTTGATAACGCAACAATACTATCAAGAGGAATCTGCACAATGTAGACCTTGATGCCTCATTCATCACATGGTTGCCACCAAAACTGAATTACAAGAAATGCCGGGTTTAAAGTTTAAAAAACTTAAAAAAATAGAAACTAGTTATTGGGGTCTCTTATCCAGTTATTACAGGAAGGGAACACAGCCCCAAATTGAATAAAAGATTTACTGAGCATGGTCTTGCCCACTAGAGCAAGACCCAGTTTTCCCCACAGCCAGTCCGTCCCATCAGGAAGCTTGCACAAGCCTCTTATCCTCATCCATCAGAGGGCAGACAAAATGAAAACCACAACCACAGAAAACTAATCAAAATGATCACATGGATCACAGCTTTGTGTAACTTAATGAAACTATGAGCCATGCCATGTAGGGCCACCCAAGACGGACGGGTCATGGTGGAGAATTCCAATAAAATGTGGTCCACTGGAGAAGAGAATACAAATCACATCTGGTCCCATCCCTTCATGGCAAATAGATGGGAAAAAAATGGAAACTGTGACAGACTATTTTCTTGGGCTCCAAAATCACTGCAGATGGTGACTACAGCCATGAAATTAAAAGACATTTGCTCCTTGGAAGAAAAGCTATGACAAACCTAGACAGCATATTAAAAAGCAGAAATATCACTTTGCCAACAAAGGTCTGTACTGTCAAAGCTATGGTTTTTCCAGTAGTCATGTATGGATGTGAGAGTTGGACCATAAAGAAGGCTGAGTGCTGAAGAATTGATGCTTTTGAACTGTGGTGCTGGGGAAGACTCTTGAGAGTCCCTTGGATACCAAGGAGATCAAACCAGTCAATCCTAAAGGATATCAACCCTGAATACTCACTGGAAGGAATGATGATGAAGCTCCAATAATTTAGACACCTGATGGAAAGAACTGACTCATTGGAAAAGACCCTGATGCTGGGAAAGATTGAGGGCAGGAGGAGAAGGGGGCAGTGGAGGATGAGGTCACTGGATGGCATCATCAACTCAATGGACATGAATTTTAGCAAGCTCCGGGAGACAGTGAAAGACAGGGAAGCCTGGCGTGCTGCAGTTCACGGGGTCATAAAGGGTCGGACACAACTGAATGACTGAACAAAAACATCCAGTTATATTAAACTATTTTCTGTTCTTGCAACAAATATTCCTCTCTTCTGTCTTTGGGAGCATGATGACCCCCTTGCATAAAATATATTATCTAGATCATCTCTTTATGTATCTTTAGAATTGCACACTGCCTACTAACAAATAGGTTCTCAAATAAATACACAAATACATATATGTGTGTGTGTTTGTATACATACATATTTTAATAAATAAATAGTATTACCTAAAATGTTACACTCTAATGAGATTAAAAAACAAACAAACAAACAAGCACAGCATCATGTAGCCTAACAGAAAGATATGCTTATAGATAGGATTAGGAGGAGCCTGGTGGGCTGCAGTCCATGAGGTCGCTGAGAGTTGGACACGACTGAGCGACTTCACTTTCACTTTTCACTTTCACGAATTGGAGAAGGAAATGGCAACCCACTCCAGTGTTCTTGCCTGGAGAATCCCAGGGACGGCAGAGCCTGGTGGGCTGCCATCTATGGGGTCGCACAGAGTTGGACACAACTGAAGCGACTTAGCAGCAGCAGCAGTAGGAAGGGGCTGACACAAGTCATCTTTGTTTCAATGGTGTTAAAACATTTATTTTGGTTGGATTACCTATTGCTTTGAAATATAACACCAAATGAGTTTCTGTTTCCAATAAGTTCTTGAAAACTTATCTTTGTATTTTTACTTTTATCAGTTGTATTGAAGCATAAGTAGTGCATATGTGCAAACACACAGAGTACAGTTTGGTAACTTAACTTTTGTAACTAATTAATTAACTAACTTAACTTTTGTAACTATATGGAACTACCACAATCAATCAAAACATGTCTCAGGGTATCAGGAGGGATGAGAAGAAAGGATAACAAAGGAGCAAGAGGAAACTTCTAGGGGTGACAAATATGATTAGTGCCATATTTAAAATTTTAAATCTTATTTCAAATAGAATATATGTGGCATTTTTGTTCAATCTGTGTCTAGTTTCAGAGTCAAGGGAAAGTCTTAGTGAGTAGCTTGACATTTTGGAAGATTAAAACGAGTTTTCATTTTTTTTTTTTCTACAAGGCTTAGAATCACATTACAATTTCTAAAATGAATCTGGGGTGGGTGGTTTAGTCGTTAAGTGCAACTCTTGCAACCCCATGGACTATAGCCCACCAAGCTTCTCTGTCCATGGGATTTCCCAGACAAGAATACTGGAGTGGGTTGCCATTTCCTTCTCCAGGGGATCTTCCTGACCCAGGGATCAAATCCAGGTCTCTTGCATTGCAGGTGGTCTCCTTACTGACTGAGCCACAAGGGAAGCCCCAAATGAATCTGTTCTTCCTTAAAAAGATAATAATGATCTTGTATCAGATATATGTTCATAGAAAGGACACGAAAGGGGTTAACAAAAATATCCTTGGAGCTTATCCATTTTGTTTCTTGACTTTTATCAGAAGCATGAACAGTAGTTCTGCCTTGGTTAATTTCCTTGATTTTTTTGGCCCTTTCAAGGAGCAGAATATTGCTATTTATATGTCAAGCTTTTAAGCAAAGGGAAAAACATGGTTAGCTCTGTACTTATCATATTATGGGTTATCAGAAGGAAAGCCTGTGTTTAAGTTGATATTTTCACTAACTTCACTGAAGGGTTTTCCTGATTTAAATAGAACATATTTCCTCTTAGAAGGAATAACCATAGTAAAAGGCCAAATTAGTTTTTTAGGTAGTGATGGGAAATTGATAAAGAATTCAGGGCATACTCTAGCCATCAGGAGAGAAGCAGATTCATTCTCTTTCCACAGACAAATGTAAATGGATGGGGAAGGCAAACAAGATATTGATTGTAAGCTGTTAAAAGCATATAAAGTCTCAGAAAAGGACACATCTGCATATAAATAGAACTACACAAGCATCTGACTAAACCCAGATATAAATTATTAAGAGATTATCTACGTCAATCCTCCATTTGGTTAACATGTGAAATATAAATTTATAAATGCTCTTCCTGATAAACAATTGAATACATATGTACTTATCACACTTCTCCTAGCTCATTTATGGACCAGAATCCTATCTACTCTTTTTGCTCATTTCCTGTTGAAAACATGTCTCAACTCACAGTACAGTCCCAACACTTCACACTGCCCAGTCCCAGCTGAGACACTGAACTCTAATAAAATACTTTCAGAAGGTGACCAGCAATCACTGGACTTCTCCAGTGGCTCAGACGATTAAAAGTCTGCCTGCAGTGAGGGAGACTTGGGTTTAGTCCCTGGGTGGGGAAGATCCTCTGGAGAAGGAAATGGCAACCCACTCCAGTATTCTTGCCTGGAAAATCCCATGGACAGAGGAGCCTGGTGGGCTACAGTCCATGGGGTTGCAAAGAGTTGGACATGAGTGAACATGTCCAGCAATCACTTAAAAAATTCCTTACATGTAAATGCTCTGTGTTACTATGAAGCTCTAAGGCATGTTTATATGGATAAGTCTGACTCAATTTTATCATTTTATCTAGTATTTTTTAAAAGATTCTTATGGGGACCATTTTTTGAAAGTCTATATTAAATTTGTTACAATATTGTTTCTGTTTTATGTTTTGGCTTCTTGGCCTTGAGGCATATGGGATCTTAGTTCCCCAACCAGTGATTGAACCTGTGTTCCCTGCATTGGCAGGTGGATTTTTAAACTAATGGGCCACCAGGGAAGTCCCAGTCTTATCATTTTAGAGGAGCTCATATTAATCTTGGCCTACCTAAGAAACAGTTTCTTTTTCCCTATATTTATTTAGGGAAATAAATTATAATAATAATAAATAAATAATATATATAAATATATTTATTTATATTTATATTTATTTTGGGTACTATGACCCTTTTTAAAACATCTCAATTTTCTGTCTAACTTGGTAGGTAAATACTTATAAAATGAGTAGAAGATTTTACCAAAATCCAAATGCAGTAATGTAGCTTTTCTCCCAAGTCTGACAAGAAGGCAAACTTGACATTTTGGACAGCCATTTCTCTAAAGAATAGCTAACAATGTTAAATTAATTATTGTTTTTGAACCTTTCAGAGATCATGGTTGAGAATTTTCTGGGGTAGGTAAAATACTCAAATCTTCTGATTTTAAGAGATATGAGGAATCCTAAACAGAATTAAAAAGGAAAAAAAAGGAAATCTGCATCTTGACAAAGCATACTGACATTGCAGAACACCAGAGAGAAAATCTCAGAGCAGCTTGGATAAAAAGTGTATACAGTCATGCTGAGAACTGACTTCTCAACAGCCAGAAGCCACAAAATGGTAAAATTCACCATCCCAGTGCTCGGAAAAAATATCAACCTAAATTGTTTTTAAGCAAAACTATCTCTCATAAATGAGTTTTCTTTTTTTGTCAGAAAAAAGAGACTTTCTCACCAAGAATGTTCTCATGGAAGAAACTAACAATGGTATCAGAAAGAATCCTTGATACTTGAAGGAAATGGTGAACAAAGGCAAGAATTATGAAATGGATAAATCAAAACAAATACAGAATTGATTTTAAAAGTAGTAGTAATAATAATACTATCTACCATGTAGGATTAAAAAAAGCAGATAAGGTGAAATTATTAGCAGAAATATGTCAGAAAGGAGTTATCAGGCTTAAAAGTTCAAAAGTGAAAGTCAAAGTCACTCAGTCATGTCCAACTCTTTGCGACCCCATGGACTATATGGTCCATGGAATTCTCCAGGCCAGAATACTGTAGTGAGTAGCCTTTCCCTTCTCCAGGGGATCTTTCCAACCCAGGGATTGAACCCATGTCTCCCGAATTGCATCTGGATTCTTTACCAGCTGAGCCACAAAGGAAGCCCTAGAAGTTCTAAAGTCCCTATACTGTCCAAAAGGAAGGCTAAATTACTGATTAACTTCAGATTACTGTAAGAATTCACGCTGAAATTTCCAAGGTGCCAGTAAAAAACAGAAGTATAATGTATAACCTCCAAGTTAGTAAAGAGTAAAAACAGATTTAATTCAATCATCTCATATTGAGATGGGAAATAAAACAGAAATCTGTAACATGCTAGGGGCACAAGGGCTTCCCAGATGGCTCAGTGTTAAAGAATCCGTTTGCCAGTGTAGGAGACGGGCACTTGATCCCTGGGTCAGGAAGATCCCCTGGAGAAGGAAATGGCAACTCACTCCAGTTTTTCTGGTATGGAGAATCCCGCGGACAGAGGAGCCGGCTACAGTCCACGGGGTCGCAAAGAATCCAGACGTGACTCGGAGAGTAAGCAACAACAACAGGTGCGACGCACAAAGTAAGACTGTGGTGCAAAGTAAGTACAAGTATGTATGATCTTAACCAAAGGAAGGTGATGAATTGCTATATTTTAAAAAGAAAAAAACTGTCATATTGAACAAAATAAATAGAATTGAGCCATGACTCATTTGAAACAGACCTGAAATCAAAGAACAGAGAAAGGTCAACAGTAAGATAACCTACACACATTTGGGAATTAGCACATTTCTTGATAATTCATAGCTGAAATAAGGAATCAAAATGAAAACACTTAAAACTGAACAATAATGAAATCCTACATGTCAAAATTTATAGACTAAAGGAAATATGGCTCTTCAATAGAAATGTAAAAGGCATATGTGATTAACAGAGGAGAGGATGAGAAATAGTGGCCCACGTGTCTGACTTGAATGAAAAAAAGAAATCAGAAGGAAATTTTTTAATAGGGAGGAATTAATAAAACAGGAAACAGAATTAAAAACTAAATTTTATTCTTGGGAATTATTAATTAAATGGATAAATATTAGTGAAAGTAATCAAGGAAAAAACTGAAAGGGAAAAAGAAATGTAATATAGATACTCAGTCAGTCAGTCAGTTCAGTTGCTCAGTCGCGTCCGACTCTTTGCGACCCCATGAATCGCAGCATGCCAGGCCTCCCTGTCCATCCATCACCAATCCCCAGAGTTCACCGACTCGTGTCTGTCGAGTCAGTGATGCCATCCAGCCATCTCATCCTCTGTCGTCCCCTTTTCCTCCTGCCCCCAATCCCTCATACTACTGAGATTAAATAAGATGAAGAGAATACTATGAATAAGTTTATGACTAAGAAGTCTTAAAACAGATGAAGTGGAAACAGAATTTAAAAGTTTTCTTTTTTAAGAAAAGATAGGTTACTTTTAACTAGAAAGATATTCTAAAGAATTGGAATCAATTGTTAAAAAAGCTTCCCATCAAAAAACAAAAACCACAGCATGTATAGGAATTTTCCGAATGAGTTCTAGAAAATATTCAACGAAGAAATGTTGAAACAGCGTAAATGCTCCCAGGGAAGAGAATTAAAAAAAAACAGACCTAACAAACCAATTTTACAAGAGTAACAAACTTCAGTTTCAAATCATGGTAACAGTACAAAACAGGGGTATCTCCCCTGCAACCACACATACAACACCCACCCCCCAACCCACACCCCCCCGCCTCCCCCCGCCCCCGACACACACATCTTAGAAAGTTAAATCCAGCAAAATATCGAAACAGGTTGTTTATCCCAATATGTAAAGTCAGTTTAACATAGAAAATCTATTCACATAATTAACTACAGTGAGAAATTTAAAGTAAAAATCATATGATGATTACCTTAAAAGATGCAAAAAGGGGCATTTGAAAAAATTCAGTATCGGTTCATGATTTTTTTTTAACCCAACAAATTAGAACCAGAAGAAAACTTCCTGTTAAATCATCTATAGAAAACCCACATCAAATATCTTGCCTAAGAGTAAATTAAAAGCATTCTCTTTAAAAACTCTGACCTGTATGCCTACTATTACCATGGGCAACCAACACTGCAGTGGATGGACTAGTCAGTACAATAACATGTGAAAAAAAATCGAAAAGTTAAAAGGATCGGGGAGAAATAAACAGAATTTTCTTTATTCATGTGGTAAGACTGCTCTATGTCTGACAGAAAACTCAAGAATCTACAGAAAATTTATTAGCAGTTATCAATTGCTTAGAAAGACTGATGAATGTAAAGATTTTTCAAAAAAAATCAACTACATTTCTATACATTAGCAAACAAAAACTATAACTTGAGAGAGAGAGAGGAAGGGAAAAAGTGAGACAAAGGGACTTTAATAGTGACTAAAAAAAAAAAAAAAGATACTTAGGAACAAATACAAAAAGGGTAAACATAACCTTTACGGACAAAATAATAAAACATTCAACAACTGAATTAACGGAGAGATATTTCATATGCATGGATGACTCAATATTGTAATAAAGGCATTTTACCCTAAATTAAACCACACACTTAAATGAAATTCTAAATCTCAGTTAGGTTTGTATTTTTTTCTTTGTTTCTCAATTGAATTTCATACATGTTATCTAAAATTTATATAGAAAAGTCCAAGAATATCCACCTCTGTCCTGAAGAATACAGTGGGCTGACTTGTCCAATATTTAACAGTACAGTAATTAAGTAGTATTGCACTGACACAGGAAAAAGAGTCCAGAAACAGACCTACTCATATACTGAAAATTGACCTGTGACTGAGCAGGCATTTCAGACCAGCAGAGAGAGAGATCATGCTATTCAATAAACAGCTCTGGAAAGAACAGATGCCTTAAATGAAATAAAGTCTCTATCTCATGTTATATACAACAATTAACTTCAGAGAACTACAGCAATTAAATATGCCAAGACAAAAGTTTTTAAACGTTAGAAATAAAGTTAGAAGAATTCTTTAGGAGCTCAGGATAGAGACGTAAGGATGAGGACGCAGGGAGGGCTGGCGGCACAGATCAGCAGGCTACGCCAGACCAGAGCACATGGCTGCCGAAAGAAAGGGAACCTCTCAATGGAATCCTGAATCTTTGACAGGAAAACGTCTCCTCCTGGGAACATTTAATATGCCATTTATTTTTCCAAGAAGCCAGAAAGGTGACAGGAGATTCCCGTCTAATCAAAGAAAAAAAGAGCAAGCAGGCAATAGCGAGCCAGAGCCTAATGCTCTGCAACCTGCAGGTAGGGCCCCTTCCGCCTAGCTAGCCAGTGTCCCGGTTATCCCAAGCCAACACACAGCCTAAGCAAAGAATGGGGTGGTGGTGGTGGTAGTTGCTAAGTTGTATCTGACCTTTGCAACCCCACAGACTAGCCCACCAGGCTCCTCTGACCATGGGATTTCCCAGGCAGGAATACTGGAGTGGGTTGCCATTTCCTTCTCCAGGAGATCTTCCTGACCCATGGACTGAACCCCTGTCTCCTGCACTGCAGTCAGATTCTTTATTGCTGAGCCACCAGGGAAGCCCTAAGCAAGAATAAACAGGAACAAATAGGAAGATATTTTCTGGACGCTAACACAAGATAAAGCAAGTCAGAAATTCACAGATCAGTAAACCAACCCAGGAGGATTCACTGTCTTCCTGTGAAACTTGAAAGGATCTTTCAGTTTGTGCCCCTTCCTACAGGTTATTGGAAAATATGAAAACAAAGCAGCATTGAAATCGCTCATCATTGACAAGTGTTTAAACCAGAACATCCTTTACAGCTATACAGCACATAAAGTATTTAGAGTATTGTATATCTGCCCAACCTCTGCTTCCACACTAGACTAAACACTATAGCTGAAATGAGAATTCCGAGAAGAATGTATGTGGTCATTGCCTCAAGTATCTGGGAGCAGAGGAAAACACTTCCCAGAATTAGGACCATATCCCACGGTTTTGGGGACTTCCCTGTTAGTTCAGACCATAGAGAGTCGGTCTGCAGTGCAGGAGACCAGGGTTCAATCCTTGGGTCAGGAAGATACCCTGGAGTAGGGCATGGCAACCCACTCCAGTATTCTTGCCTGGGAAATCCCATGGACAGAGGAGTCCCGCGGGCAACAGTCCATGGGGTTGCAAACAGTCGGACACAACTGAGTGACTAACACTACTACTATGCCCATGGTTTATAGGGTTGTCCAGGTGGCGAACTGGTAAAGAATCTGCCTGCCAATGACCAAGACTCGGAAGAGACACCAGTCCGATCTCTGGGTGGGGGAGATCCCCTGGAGGAGGAAATGGCCACTCATTCCCGTATTCTTGCCTGGGAAGTCCCATGAACAGGGCAGCCTGGCGGGCTACCATCCATGGGATAGCAAAAGAGTTGGACACAACTGAGTACAGTGCCCCTCACCGCCCACCATCCACTCATGGTTTTTAAGGCATCAGCCATTCTAACTGGAGGAAGACTAGGATTCTTAATAAAGGTTCTTCTTGTACTTTGTAAACTCGTAGCATACATGGATTTGTTTCAGGGGTCTGTGAAGGCCACTGTCAACGTCCTCATTCATAAATGGGCTCAGCCTCTGTCATCCCTTTCTCACGGTGTAGTTGCAAGGACCAAGCAAAGTAACACACTGGGGATTTCAACACTGAGACACTGAATAAACATAAGCTGCTACTTGCTGATGGTATGTAAGCTGACTGTTTCTCTGGAAAAGCCTCAAAGATTTCATCATATATTCAAAGGCATTCACAATCCAGAAAAGATGAAAAAACTGTTTTCTAAAAATCCTTGATCTACTGTACAACACAAGGAACCCTACTCAATATTCTGTGAAAACCTATATGAGAAAATAATCTAAGGAAGAAAGAATATATGTACACATATAACTGAATCACTTTGCTGTACACGAGAAACAACATCGTAAAGAGACTGACTGTACTCCAAGAAAATTAAAATATTAAGGAAACAATAAAAATCTGAAAAAGTTTCCATATTGATGATGTTACAATAAACATTTTTTTTCAGCTAAGGAAATACCATATACATTTCAGGGAAATATAAGAAATTATTTCAAGACCTAAGATTGTAAGGTACCTTGTTTTTCTAACTCAAATGGATAGTTTTTCTCAAAGAGTGACTGACCTTTATTAATATCAATGATTTTATTTTCTTTAAAAAATTAAAGAAAAAAATCTTTTGGGTGAACACAGGGAGCTCAGCTTGGTGCTCTGTGATGACCCAGAGGTGTGGGAATAGGGGGTGAGAGCGAGGCTCAAGAGAAGGGCTATATGTATACTCAGGACCGATTCACTTTGTTGTACTAATACAATGTTGTAAAGCAACTACACCCTCCCCATCCCCACACCCCCCCTCCCCCACACAGAACTGTCCTCAGGCAGTTCATAAACCTTAGCATACAGTTCTGAGAAGCTGTGGAAGCTGGGCTCCAGGGGATCAACGTGTCTCTTTCATTTTCGAGTGAGGAGGTGAACAAGATTATACTGTATGTTCCCGTGGGGTTACTAGTTAAATGTCCTCTTAAATGAACTCCTAATCAGGGACCAAGGCTTAATCACTTTATATCCTCTAGCATCACCCATGAAATTAAAAGATGCTTACTCCTTGGAAGAAAAGTTATGACCAACCTAGATAGCATATTCAAAAGCAGAGACATTACTTTGCCGACTAAGGTCCGTCTAGTCACGGCTATGGTTTTTCCAGCAGTCATGTATGGGTGTGAGAGTTGGACTGTGAAGAAGGCTGAGCGCCGAAGAATTGATGCTTTTGAACTGTGGTGTTGGAGAAGACTCTTGAGAGTCCCTTGGACTGCAAGGACATCCAACCAGTCCATCCTGAGGGAGATCAACCCTGGGATTTCTTTGGAAGGAATGATGCTGAAGCTGAAACTCCAGTACTTTGGCCCCCTCATGCAAAGAGTTGACTCATTGGAAAAGACTCTGATGCTGGGAGAGATTGGGGGCAGGTGGAGAAGGGGACGACCGAGGATGAGATGGCTGGATGGCATCATGGACTCGACGGACATGAGTCTGAGTGAACTCCTGGAGTTGGTGATGGACAGGGAGGCCTGGCGTGCTGCGATTCATGGGGTCGCAAAGAGTTGGACACGACTGAGCGACTGAACTGAACTGAACTGAGCATCACCCATATTACAAGGGAGGTAACTGAATACTAGTGTGTCAAATGAATAATTCATTCACTTTGCATCTGGAGATTTCTGTCTATTTAAAGGATTTTTTCTACTTCATTGTATATTTCCATTAGAGGACTATCACACATGTCAGACTACTTAAACTCACAGATGCCAATGATCTGCTATAATTCTGCATGGATGTGTGTGACATCAAGTTGCCTTGTAAATCAACTTGTCACTTGGCTTTCATATGCAAGGAACATAGGTTGACTCAAACATAAGGTTACAGTGGATCCAACAAGTACTTGATTCAAAGATGACCATGGTTCCTCTAAGAAGATAAAAGGAAGAGTTAAAGTGTTTAAAATTCAGGGAATGGATCTGGAAAGCAGAAAGACTGGACCACTTGACTGATGACTGACAACTGATATTTTTGCTTCCCTCCTGCCAAACACACTTTCTGGTCCCATTTTGGGAGGGTAGGGTAAGCAGAATATTAGTCTCAGTCTTCAAGAACTTTTTTTTTTTAAAGCAACAAGTGCTAATCCTACAAATATCGGTAGAAAGAACTATTAGTAGGGAATCACTAGAACTAAAATAACTTTCACAGCTACTGGTATCTTCCATCTTTTTCAAGACAGGGTTTAGTTAAAATATACTAACACTTTCTCAAGCCACAAAAGTTTCCTCAAAACCATCACTAAGGCAGTTTCCTAGTTTTTCTTTACAACACATTCTCATCTCTCTTGAGTCAATTATAACATCTAACGTCACATTTTTGGATGCTATAATTTTTAGACCATTCTTTCACCATTTTTTTTAATCTTAGCAGGAAACAACACTTACGAAATCTCTTTTCAAATAGTTTCATTGTAATTTCAATCTTCTCTCCCTTGCCCTACTTAAAATGTTTCTTTAGCATTCTCCACCCAACCTGTTTCCTAGATATTTGAATGTGTGTGCTCAGTCACTTCAGTCGTGTCCAACTCTGTGTGACCCTAAGTCTGTAGCCTGCCAGGCTCCTCTGTCCATGGGATTCTCCAGGCAAGTATACTGGAGTTAGTTGTCATGCCCTCCTCCAGGGGATCCTGTGGACCCAGGGATTGAACCTGTGTCTCTTATGCCTCCTGCATTGGCAGGCAGGTTCTTTACCACTAGTACCACCTGGGAAGTCTTTAGTTTTCCATTTCTCTATAGGAAGATCCTAGTCAAAATTTTTTAGGTACATTCCATTTGGATCTCCATTTAACCAAGAATACAGTATACAACATATCCTGAATGCTACTTCTTTGGTTAGATTCAAGACATTTTAGCTCAAAATTTTTGTTTTAAGGATATTAAAAAGGTAAAAAAGCACCCATTCCAAATCAGTGGCATAAATATCATAAACTAAACTTAAAATGCGGGGGAAAAAAGATACTTTGCTTGTCAACTCTAATTGTACTTACCTAGATACAATAGCAAGGGAAAAAAAATAGCAGAGGTGGTGTTTTTACTTTTAAACTTGTTTTAACGGTTGCCATGCTTTTTTTTCTTGCTTTTGTTATTTAAGAAAACAAGTTTATCCCTTTAGCTCCTCCAGAGCATGAAACAAAGAGGCAACGTTAGTGCATTCTCGGTTTATATCTTTCTAAGAAGGGCTCACTGATTAGGTGAAAGAACATAGGACAGAATCTTACAAGAGAGAAGCCTGGGGCCTTCCCTGGTGGCTTACTGGCGAGGAATCCCCCAGCCAGTGCTGGAGACATGAGTTTGACCCCTGCTCCGGGAAGATCCCACATGCAGTGGAGCAACTATGCCTGGGAGCCGCAACAACTGAGCCTTGCTCTAGGGCCCGGGAGCTGCATGTGCCGCAACTACTGAAGTCTGCGCCCTAGAGCCCCTGATCCTCAGCGAAAAGAATCCACTGCAATTCGAAACCCACACACTGCTACTAGAGCAGCTCCCGTTCGCCCCAAGTGGAGAAATGCCTACACAGCAGCAAACACCCAGCACAGCCCAAAATAAATAAATAAAAATCATGTATAGCAAGGAGAGAATCTTGGGTCCTTGTACTAATTCCACCACTAACAGCTCAATGAGCTTGGGCAAGACTCTTCAATGTCTTGAAGAGACACTGCCTCAATTTCCTCATTCTTAAAATGGGGAACTCTGCCCTCCCCACTGAGTAGTTGCAAAGACCAAGCAAAGTAATACTTTGGGATATTGGAGATTTCAACACTAAGACATCATATAAACATAAGCTACTGTTGGCTGATGGAAAAGCTTAACAGCATCATTAAAAAAAAGTCCAAGACACACAAAAAATTCTTTACAGCATTATTCGCAGTAGACAAGAGGAAAAAGCAGCCTACAACAGATCCCTCAGCATATAAATGGAGGAAGAAAATGTGGTCTGTTAACATAATGGAGTATTATTTGGTCTTAAAAAAGAAGGAAGTTGTGTCACATGTTACAACATGGATAAGCCTTGAGGACATGATGCTGAGTAAAAGAAACCAGTCAGAAAAGGATAAATATTGTGGGACTTCTCTAGTGGTCCATTGGTTAAAAATCTACTTCCCAATACAGGGGATGTGGGTTCAATCCCTGGTCAGGGAACTAAGATCCCACAGGCCATAGGGCTACTGAGATCCAACAAAGCCAAATAAATAATAATTTGTTTTTTTTTTAAAAGGACCAATACCGTATGATCCCATTTACATGAGATACCTCAGGTAGTCACAATCAAGGAAAGAGAAAGTAGAAAGATGGTTTCCAGGACTTCTCCGGTGATCCAGTGGCCAAGACTCCCAGCTCCCAATGCCGAGTTGGATACCTGGTCAGGGAACTAAAGATCCCATGTGCTGCAATGAACACTGAAGACCCTGCAAGCCACAACTGAGACCCGGTGCAGCCAAATTAGATAAAAAAAGAAAGGTAGTTTGGGGGCTGTAGGGAGGTAGAAAGAAAGAGGTGTTGGTCAACAGGTAGAGAGTTTCAGGTGTGTAAGATGTGAAAGTTCTAGAGATATTACATAACATGAATATGGTCAACAGGACTCAGCAGTGCATACACTTCAAAACGGTAAAGAGAGGTAAAAAAAAAAACACTTCAGTGCATTGATCGTAAAACGTAAATTGGAATTAGATGGCATTTAAGCAAAATTAAGCCAAATAACAGCCTTTGTTGAGATCTTCAGTTAGCAGTCAATCTTGATAACCCTTAGAAAAAGCACATCACTGGTCAGCAGAGGTCTATCCCTGAAGAGACATGCACTGCACCATGGGGGCACCCGTAACCCCTGTTTCTGCTGTCCAGCCCTCCTCCACCCCAGCCTTATTTCCACCACCTACCTGCTCCCCATCCCTACAGGGTCTGGCTCACTGCTGCTGCTGTGGTTTGCTCAGCTATGTCTGACTCTTGGGAACCCCAGGGACTACAGCCCATCAGGCTCCTCTGTCCATGGGATTTTCCAGGCCAGAATACTGAAGTGGGTTGCCATTTCCTTTTCCAGGGGATCTTCCTGACCCAGGATTGAACCTGTGTCTCTGCGTGTCAGGTGCAGTCTTTACCACTGAGCCACCTGGGAAGCTCTCACAGCGACAAGCATTTTGGCATCATCGTTAATCAGCCCATGAGATTCTTGAGGGAGAAACCACATCGAGCAGATCCCTGACATCCCTTCTTCCAGCTCCTAGCTCAAAAGCACAAAACCACCCATCAAATGTTTGCCAATTCAACAAATTCTGCTCTTTCACAGTTTTCAACATCTTTCACTTAGCTCTTGGTAGGGCAAAAGCTCAAGAGCAGAGAGAGGTTGTCTATTTTAAGTGCTTAAAAGTCTTTGCGTTGATCCCCGTTCATATATGATAGAGAGAAAAAGAGAAGGATCATGTATTTATAGCTATGTTTATAAAGATATCACAAAGATGTTCAGTTACAGCTCTTGACAAAAAAGAATGCTTGAGCAGCAAAGTTTATAATAATCCTTCCCCAATCCATTTATGGTTTTGAAACTGCCACAAGTCTGTATTATGTTAACAGTCTTTACAAGGGTTCTTACACCAGAGTGCAGTTTGAATGTGGGCAAACCTCAGATTCCTAGAACTTCCATTAATAAAAACCATAAATCCACTGGAAGAGAGTGTTGAATTCGAGTATCAGGTTCTCTTTTAAACATGTAACTCTTATCCATAAGAAACTTAAAACTCACTCCTGGGTAGACTGCCAAGATAAATATAACCATAAAGAAGGAGGGAACGGCATGTAATTTTATTCCTAAAATACTCAAGTGTTACTCAGGAAAGAGCCCATGAGAAGAGCAAGAGAGCATCGTTTGTTAACTTGCTCTTGATAACAGAGGCAGGAGTCTGCAACCATGAGACGAAGAAGCTTCTCCTTACAGTGTCCTTACACAGCATGAACACGTGTTTAGTTGCTCAGTCATGTCTGACTCTGTGTGACCCCAAGGACTGTAGCCCATTAGGCTCCTCTCTGCCCATGGGATTTTCCCAGCAAGAATACTGGAGGGGGTTGCTATTTCTTCTCCCAGGGGATCTTCCTGACCCAGGGATCAAACCTGCATATCCTGCACTGGCAGACGGATTCTTTACCACTGAGGCATCAGGGAGGCCCAAGCCACTCAGTTGTGTCCAACCCTTTGTGACCCCATGGACTGTAACCTGCCAGCCTTCTCTGTCCATGGAATTCTCTAGGCAAGAATACTGGAGTGGGTAGCCATTCCCTTCCCCAGAGGATCTTCCTGACCCAGGGACTGAAGTCTGGTCTCCCACACTGCAGGCAGACTCTTACCATCTGAGCCACCAGGGAAGCCCC